>NW_027397121.1:7013937-7165893 GCF_003265705.2 Callorhinus ursinus | reverse complement strand
GAAAGAAAGAAAGAAAGAAAGAAAGAAAGAAAGAAAGAAAGAAAGAACTATGATACAAACAAAAATTGAAAGCCAGATCAATGGAAATAGTTTCACAGTTAAGCTGATCCCAGTGTATTTACAGTAAAGGGTGAGGGATAAATGATAAAGGTAAAAGGATAAAGATTAAAAACTATCTCCTACAGAAGCCTTCTTTGATTATCTCCATTCTGGATTAAATGTCCCTCTTTGGTAATCATAAGAGAAAAATAAAAATAAAGTATAAAATGCAAGTTATACTAAATAAATATTTAAAATTATTATAGAAAGAAGGTATTTTAAAATTTAACTTTTTAAAATTGCAATTAAGTCTTCTTAAATATTTTTTAAAGATTTTATTTATTTGAGAGGGAGAGAGAGAGAGAGAGCAAGTGAGAGCACAAGAGCAGGGGGAGGGAGAAGCAGACTCCCCGCTGAGCAGGGAGCCCTATGTGGAGCTCGATCCCAGAACACCAGGATCATGACCAGAGCCGAAGGCAGCCACTCAACCCACTGAGCCACCCAGGTACCCCTTAAATATTTTTATAAAAATAAAATTATATGTACTTCAAGTATTGGCTGTCTGTTTAGTTGCCAGTGTCACTTCATTTGCCATGCTTGTTCTACCTACATATACATATATACAAATCTAAGAGTAATATGAATTGTTTAGTACAGGAAAATGTTCCTCATCCACGATGTGCAACTATGGCCCTACTGGGAAATGAAATATCATTATGTAAGAAAACATTGCTTTCATACTGACCGAGAGAGAAGATTTGACAAGTTCATTAATTTGTCTTTTCTATTACATAATCACTATCACTGCTAAATTCTCCCTGCATTCTAAACAAGTGTCCATCTTTAGAGTCAGCAACAGCACAACCCATAAATCTTCGCAACATTTGGTCACCATCAACTTTTGTGTCAATGATAGAGGATAAGAGGTATGGAAACACATTTCCTTGGGACCTGAATAGTGTTAATTATAACAGATGTTTAAGCTTATGGTCATTCTGTGTATAGTAGGCAGCCTTCGAAAATGGCTCCCAGTGATCTCCACCTCCTGATGTTCATGCCTTTGTGTAATCCTCTCCCTTTGAGTGTGGACTAGACCTAATGACTTGCTTTTAATGAACTGAATATGGCAAAAGTGATGAGATGGCACTTTTTTTTTTTACAATGGACTTTTATTAATGGTAAATTACAATATATGTCCTTTCCCACCTCCCACCTTCACTCTGCCCAGCCCCCAAAAATTAACAAGAAAAAGAGCAAATATTTGGTGATATACCAACAGCAGTATTACTCTTTTTGAAGATCACATGTGCCAGTAATTTTATTTTTTAAGATTTATTTATCTATTTTAGAGAGAAAGAGAGAGAGCTCACACAAGGTGGGGAGGGGGTGGAGGACCAGAGGGAGAGGGAGAGAATCCTCAAGCAGACTCCCCGCTGAGGGCAGAGCCTGACCCAGGGCCCTGAGATCATGACCTCAGCCAAAATCAAAAGCCGTATGCTTAATTGACTGAGCCACCCAGGGACCCCAATGTGCCAGTAATTTTGAAGGGCACAATATACTTCAGATTTTGCTGGCAAGTATTTCTGGATTTCATGATAAGTCTTTCCACCATTTGTGGGGCCTGAATGGAATATTATCTTCCATTGTATGGCTCTGACTTCTTGGTATCAGTTAGGTGGTATTCTTAAGTCACTGATCTTACCTAGATCATCTTTACATTCCAACACAGGAAATACCTGTTTCTCACGTCTCAAGAAAAATGGAAATAAATCATCCACAGGAGCTGCACTGAAGCAAGTATCATTCAAAATAACGTGAATATCCACATCCAGGGAAAGAGGCTGCACGATATAGTTTCTAAAGCTTATGAAAGCTTGGTGGAAGAGACTAGCATTGAGTCCATAATCAACACCCAGTTTCTGAATTTCTTTTCTCTTGTAAAACTTGTCTAAGACTTTCTTTACTTCATTCTTGTCCAGAGGGTGGGTTAGCTTGGCCCCAACGTTGCCATCCATGTGGGGGCCCTGAGGTTTCATAGTTGGCTGCACAAACAGGGATGTATTCTGAGCTTTGGAGCTTTCTGAGGCAGAGGAGAGGACAGAGGCAACAGCACACATGCCCCAGAGCCCCAGGAAGGGGTTCAATATGGGCACAAAGAGCAAAGAAGTTGGCTGCCCCAGGAGCCAAGCCCACAACAGGGCATGCTGGGGGAAGGACGTCAAGGCTGCAAGCCCTAAAGGAGGGTGGCTGGAGCAGCCTGGGACTTAGCCTGGGATGTCACTTCTAAGATCAAGTTATAAAAGACATGACTTTCATCTTGCTGGCACTCTTGCTGGTTTTGATGAAGCAAGCTGCCGTGTTGGAGAGGCCCACATGGCAAAAAACTGAGGGTGGCCTCTGGACAACAGCCAATAAGAAACTCATGGCCTGAGTCCAATAACCTTTAAGGAACTAAATCTTGGGAACAACTGTTGGAGTGAGCTTAGAAACAGGTCCTTCCCTAGGTGAGCCTTCAGATAAGATCACTGGCAACACCTGACTGCAGCTTTGTGAGATACCCTGAAGCAGTGGATCTAGCTAAGCTTCTCCCAGATTTCTGCTCCCCAGAAACCATGAGATAAATATGCATGCTGTTTTGGGCCGCTAAGTTTTGGGGTAATTTCTTATACAGTAATGGATAACTAATACACTGTGCCAGAAATAAGTGTCAGATCCTTAATAACAGAGAAATCCATATAACTTTTCCAAACTTACTGCTTTTGTATCATGACATGTGGGGACCTCTTAAATGTGGAGCTCAAGCCAGGTCCCTTCTTGTGTGGGTATAAAAACGGTGCTAGGATTAGTCCATCAGTCTTCAAATTTTTTGTTTGCATGTTTCCTAAAACAGTTTGGAAAACTATGTGACCTTTCCATATTTTTTTTTACCTTATATCTAATTGTTTCCCTTGTGAGTTTAAGTAACTACAAAGAGTATAAAAATTCTGATGTCTTATAAATATTGACATTTTAAAGATTTTTTTAAAAAGATTTTATTTATTTGTCAGAGAGAGAGAGAACATAAGCAGGGGGAGCGGGCAGGCAGAGGGAGAGGTAGGCTCCCCACTGAGCAAGGAGCCTGATGCGGGACTTGATCCCAGGATCTTGGGATCATGATCCGAGCCGAAGGCAGATGCTTAACTGACTGAGCCACCCAGGTGTCCCAAATATTGACATTTAAAGTAAAACTGTTCATATTATTCTTTTTAATGTATCCAATAGAATTAAAATGCCATCACCATCAAAAGGAATGAGATCTTGCCATTTGCAACGACGTGGATGGAACTGGAGGGTGTTATGCTGAGTGAAGTAAGTCAATCAGAAAAAGACATGTATCATATGACCTCACTGATATGAGGAATTCTTAATCTCAGGAAACAAACTGAGGGTTGCTGGAGTGTTGGGGGTGTGGGAGGGATGGGGTGGCTGGGTGATAGACATTGGGGAGGGTATGTGCTATGGTGAGCGCTGTGAATTGTGCAAGACTGTTGAATCACAGATCTGTACCTCTGAAACAAATAATGCAATATATGTTAAGAAAAAAAAAAAGAAGAAGATAGCAGGAGGGGAAGAATGAAGGGGAGTAAATCGGAGGGGGAGACGAACCATGAGAGACGATGGACTCTGAAAAACAAACTGAGGGTTCTAGAGGAGAGGGGGGTGGGGGGATGGGTTAGCCTGGTGATGGGTATTAAAGAGGGCACGTTCTGCATGGAGCACTGGGTGTTATGCACAAACAATGAATCATGGAACACTACATCAAAAACTAATGATGTAATGTATGGTGATTAACATAACAATAATAAGAATAAGAATAAGAATTAAAATGCCATCATTATTTGATATTCAACATCCACCTTTTATTTATTTTTTTTAAAGAATTTATTTATTTATCCAAGGGAGAGAGACAGAGAGAGAGATCACGAGCAGAGGGGAAGGGTAGAGGGAGAAGCAGACTCCCTCCCCTGCTGAGCAGGGAGTCCAATGACGGGCTCAATCCCAGGACCCTGGGATCATGACCGGAGCCAAAGGCAGATGCTTTACCGACTGAGCCACCCAGGTGCGCCAACATCTGCCTTTTAAAAGAGATATGAATAAGGGTGCCTGGCTGGCTCAGTGGGTAGAACGTGCAGCTCTTGATTTCAGGGTCATGAGTTCAAGTCCCACTTTGGGCATGGAATCTACTTAAAAAACATGTTTTAAAAAAAAGTTATGAATGAACTCTTCTTCTGCAGTGGAGATTTTAATTCCTATTTCATTCACTTCCACCACAGAATTTTTTATCTTAATTTAATAAATGTGATATCTGAAAGTCTTGTAATGATCTCCTTATATTTCTCTGCAACAAAATATATTTTTAAAAATTAGTTCCTTTTATTTTCTTTTAACCATAACATTCTAAATGTTTCAATTTTTCTTCTGGTTGAACCATTAGCAGTAGCACAAAAAGATGAAAATCACATAAGTATATTATAAAATTTGATAATTATTAAATATTAATATAAAATGTTATCCAAAATGCATCTCTAAAATGAGTTTTCAACTAGTTCATGTGTCATTGAATCATGTTGCTGGAATTAGGCAGCATTAATTATCAATTCCTTTTCTATTTTTTCTTTTTCATCAGAATAAGGCCTGAGTGTCCTTGTTCACATAAATAAGTAAAAGGAAAAGGAAATACTTTTATTATAGCAGTAACACTCACTTCTTTGAACCCCTTCTGAATTATATGTCAAAAATCACATAATGAGCCATCATTAAAAGTATTTTTAATGATATTCAAGCTGACAACTCAATTATATTCTCTTTTAATTTTGTTGAAAGCAAAGAATTGGAAACCACCTGACTTGCTAAAGGATTCATTACTCAATCATTAAAGTCATTTTCTTTCAAAAACAATATTCCAAATATTCCAAATGGTACTTCTGTTTGACAACCCAGATATTTTCACATTTCCTCACCTTGAGAGAATGGCATATATGCAATGGTAAAAGAGGAGGAGGGGAAAAGAGAATCTGCAGAACGGTTCTCAGGCAAACCAGGTTTAGGGAAAAGGACGTATGGCAATAGGGAACGCAAAAATGGGTACCTTCATAACTGGTCATGCCCTCAGACCCCTTGTAAGGTCTCTGTGTACTCCTTGGGTGTCGAACACTCTAGGGTGAAGGGCAATATGATTGTCAGCACTAACGTCTACTTGAGGCTTACGATAAATTCAAAGTGAGATCTGCCAGCATGGTTGTGTGGTTTTCATTTCCCCTGGATATGGCCAGCCACGTGAGTACAGTGGCGGAGCTGGCAGAGTTAGAGATTTGCCAAGAATGCTGGAAAAGAATAAAGCAGCAAAGGAGTCCAGGCCATATGCAAAAGTAACATTAGGATTATTGGTGGAGGCCAGGCAGGAAGGCAAGTGCCAAAATTTCCAGTTGTTTTGTTGGTTGTTGTTGTTGTTTTTAACTAAACTCTACCTTCAACGTGGGGTTCAAAATCATGATTCTCAAGATCAATAGTTGCATGCTCTACTGACTGAACCACCCAGGAGCTCCTAAAGTTTCTAGTTCTTTTTTTTTTTTTTTTTAAGATTTTACTTATTTATTTGAGAGAGAGAATGAGAGACAGAGAGCATGAGAGGGAAGAGAGTCAGAAGGAGAAGCAGACCCCCTGCTGAGCAGGGAGACCAATGCGGGACTTGATCCCGGGACTCCGGGATCATGACCTGAGCCGAAGGCAGTTGCTTAACCAATTGAGCTACCCAGGCACCTTGAAGTTTCTAGTTCTTAAGAATGAGTTCTCCTGGGGCGCCTGGGTGGCTCTGCCGGTTAAGTGTCTGCCTTCAGCTCAGGTCATGATCTCTCTGGGTCCTGGGACCGAGCCCCGCATCAGGCTCCCTGCTCGACGGTGAGTCTGCTTCTCCCTCTGCCCCTCACCCCGCTCATGCTCTCTCTCTCAAATAAATAAATAAAATCTTAAAAAAAAAAAGAAATTTGAAGGCATGGCTTCACTGTGACTGTGTTTTAGCCTCCTGTGGACAACATTCTGACACTTGATCCTTTGTATAAAATCTGTTTTATCTTCTCTAGAAGTTTTTAGGATCTCCCCTTTGTCCTCACTGGTGAAATTTTAAAATGATGTAGCTCTGGAACTGGCATATTTTCCTTTAAAATGCCAGGCACCTTCATTCTAGAAACTTGTGTCCATCAGTTCTGGGAGATTTTCTTAAGTTATTTCTTTGATGATATCCTTCCAAGTATTCTCTCTATTCTGTCTTTATACAATTCCCCAAATCATATATTGGACCTCTTGGACTGCCAGAATTTTTTATATTTTTTCTCTCATTTTTCATTTTTTGTTTTCTTTTTATTCTACTTTCTGGGAGATGTCATTGATTTTATCTTTCATATCTTCTTTTTCTTTTTTTATCTTCTTTTTTTTTTAAGATTTTATTTATTTATCTAACAGAGACAGAGATAGCGAGAGCAGGAACACAAGCCCCGAGAGAGGGAGAAGGAGAAGCAGGCTTCCCGCCGAGCAAGGAGCCCAATGTGGGACTCGATCCCAGGACCCTGGGATCATGACCCGAGCCAAAGGCAGACGCCCAACAACTGAGCCACCCAGGTGCCCTATCTTCTTCTTTTTGTCTATCTTCCATATTATGTTTTTCATTTCTGCTATAACTTTTTTTTATTTTCAAGAGCTTTGTTTTGTTCTCTGAATGTTATTTTTTATAATCTTCTGTTCTTATTTCATTAATCTAATTTCTTAATTCTCTTGAAGATATTAATAATAGATTTTTTGGTAAGTTTTCTTCCCCCTTTTTAGTCTCTGTCTCCTCCAAGTTATTTTATTTTTGTTTTGTTTGATCTCCATATTTCAAGACAGAATTTTTTCTTAAATTTCTGGGTCATCCTTGACTTTATATTTAGAAGGGGGCACTACAAAGCTGACTAGAAGTTCTATTCAATTTGCATGGGCATTTTCAATTTTGATGTGATTGTATTAGTTTGTGTTCTTTCAAAAGAGACCCTGACTTTTTGGCTTTCGGCTCGGGGAGGCAAAGGTGCAACTTTCTTCGGTCGTCCGGAATCCAGGTTCATCCGACACCAGCCGCCTCCGCCATGCCGCCTAAGTTCGACCCCAACGAGATCAAAGTCGCGTACCTGAGGTGCACCTGTGGCGAAGTCGATGCCACGTCTGCCCTGGCCCCGAAGATAGGCCCGCTGGGTCTGTCTCCAAAAAAGGTTGGTGATGACATCGCCAAGGCAACCGGGGATTGGAAGGGTCTAAGGATTACGGTGAAACTGACCATTCAGAACAGACAGGCCCAGATTGAACTGGTACCTTCTGCCTCTGCCCTGATTATCAAAGCCCTCAAGGAACCACCAAGAGACAGAAAGAAGCAGAAAAACATTAAGCACAGTGGAAATATCACTTTTGATGAGATTGTCAATATTGCCCGACAGATGCGACACCGATCTTTAGCGAGAGAACTCTCTGGAACCATTAAAGAGATCCTGGGGACTGCCCAGTCTGTGGGCTGCAATGTAGATGGCCGCCACCCTCATGACATCATAGATGACATCAACAGTGGTGCGCTGGAATGCCTGGCTAGTTAACTACAAAGGAAAATGTTTCAATAAAGGATCATTTGACAACCAGTGGGGGGGAAAAAAAAAAAAGAGACCCTGAGACATGTATTCTAATGGAAGCACTCAGTGGAAACACAAGTAGGGAGAAAGGAAGTAAGACAGGGAAGAGAAGGCAGCCACAATGCTAGCTATAACTGAGAATGACTATGGCTTAATCCTATGGAGAAATTCTGAGAAAATGGTGTAAAACCCACACCTCAGAATTATTGCAAGCAAGGGTGAGGGAAATGGGGTATTCATACAACAAATCTTGACAGTCATTGGTTGAGAGCCACTCCCGGTGGGGAGGTTATTAATTCCCTAGCACTTCTGGCCTGCCATATTCCTAAGCAGAGTAGCTTTCCCTGGCTTTGGAGAGAGACCACAGGCAAAGAAACTCAGATGCTGGCACTTGGAAGTCAGCAGAAGTACACTGAAGTGGGACTGCCCAGGGGATATGGGTGCGGGTAGTGACCTACCTGGGCTGTTACTTGGATACACCCATCTGCATTTTTAGGTCTTTTCTTTTGTCCTTGTCATATTTTTTAGACAATCTCTTGTCTGAAGGGTTCCAGTCTGGCTGCCAGAGTTCTGTGACCTAAGTGGGGGAAAAGGCTGTGAATCTCAACTTCCAGTGGAAAACTCTAAACTTTCACATCCTCCTATTTTAGGATGACACCCTTGCTGTCTGGTGCCCTCTAGTCTAGAGACTCTCTACTTGGTAACTTCTAGGATATACATTCTTAGACTTCTACTAGTTTGGGAGGGGAAATCACATACCTGTTCTCAGAGGAGAGGTATTTGGGGTTCAGCTGCTTCTCAAGAGGCCCCATACTCACCTCCATAGGTGACCTTGTCACTGATTCCTTTTGCAGCTTCTGTGATGTAAATTTGGTTGCTGCTCTGCTTTCCCCAGCTCTCTCTGGTCTGCTAAATTAGTTACCATTGCTTTTCAGCTTTCCAGTTTCCAACAATTTGTTGCTGTTGTCTCCTTTTCTATTCTTTTTGCTGTGTGATTTTGATTATTAAAAAGAATTCCTTAGCAGAATTCTTTCTGTGTCCTTTTATAACCTACTATTTTATTACAGACATTTGTGACATTTTACCTCCAAATGACTGGGAGAACTCCACTTCAGTAACTTCTCAGATTATCACAAAGTTACGTGAGTAACAGGGCATCTTGTCTGGCTGGTGAAGATGTCTTCCCATTCTACTGTCTTCCTTTATTGCTCTAGAAGCTTGAGAGCACTGACTGACCTTTTGCTTGGTATCTATGAGAAAGAGAAAGGGATAATGTGATGTCTGCTCACCATCACCCCAAGCCCCAATACAAGTTTGAATGCCAGTGGTTCGTAGGCCCCAGCTCATCAGCAGAAGGAGCTGTTTCCTGAGAGATGTCAGGGACTCCAGACACAAGTCCTACTACTGTAGGGCTTATTGTCCCAGTTTGTCACACACCCCAGCATTAATGTGGTATTCTGAGGATTGGTTGATGGCATTTTCTGTAGGGTATCAGTCGTAGTAACAGCAAAGCTTCCTTAGCAGCTTTGAAACTATGAGTATTGAACCAGAATAGGAGAGGAGGAACATGGCAGATACTTCATGGTGGCTACAGCTGATGTTTACACATACACATACTGCCTCTTGTGGGCTCATCTAAAAACACCAAGGGAGGGAAATTTCTGCCAGACTGGCTGACGTAGGTTGAGACCTATGGTGGTCTGCTGCGCTGGTGACCCCTAAAGGATGCCTCCCAATATTCACAACATTGTGTGGTCCCCTCTCCTTGAATCTGTGCTGGCCCTGTCACATGATGTAACCATTAAGGTACAGTGGATGTGACTATGACCCAGTTCTGAGCCTAAGCCTAAAGAAACCTTGGTAGTCTCCTTTTTTCCTCTCTTGGGAACTTTGAGTCTCTAGGTAAGAAGTCTGGCTACTATGCTGGAGTGACTGTGTGGAAAGGCTGCACAGAGAGGGAGGGACCCTGAGATTTCACAATAAAGAACTGAGGAAGCCAGCAACAATGAGAATTGAGGCCTCAGATGTATGACCCCACTTGAGCAATTGCATCCCCTGGCCACTCGAGCCCTCCAAGCTGAGGCTCAAGGCATGTGAGTGAAGAAGCCCTCATGGACATTCCAGTTCCAGCAGACATCACATGAATCAGAAACAAGCTATGACCTGCCAGAATTCCTGACCCACTGCATTGTGAGAAACAATAAAACAAGTACTATTTTAAGACACCAAGTTTTGGTGCAGTTTGTTATGCATCAATAGATAACCAAACTGAACCAGAACTCTGGGTTCTTGATGTTTGAGGGACTTCCTCTACTCACCAAGGAGTTCTGATGACATTTGGACTGTGTTCAAAAAGAGCTAAACATGCAGGGCAGCTAAAAGCATAGACTGGTCTGGAAGAAAATATGCATTTTAGAATTTTTTAAAATCTCTAAAAAAATGTGAACCTAGGCATTGTTTTCTTTACTTACTGTTAGGCTTCAAAAGCCTAACAAGAGTGGGAAATATCCCAAACATTACCGCCAGATTGGGTAGCTTTTTGACCCATCCCAGTATGAGCTCCCTCTAATACAAGGCAAGGGAGCTAGGACCTTCCTCTCCATTTGTGATATTTTTTAACAGTGGCTTCAATCTGATGCCTTTAGTTTAAAGCCAGGTTAAGTAAATTCACTTTCATACTTGTTTTAAAAATAAACTCTTACAAGAAAGAAAATGCTCATTTTTATAGAATCCTCCCCATGTGGTACTGGCACATTCTCTCAAGAGGTACCTTAATATAAGGAAAGGATGATGAGGTTAGAAATCATAGGGGATAGGGTTTGAATCCCACCTCTTTCATGTTTTAGCTGTGAGGCTTTGGAGATGTTATTCAACTTCTTTCAGTCTGTTCTCTCATCATTAAAAAGTGAGAATACTAATATCTACTTTGAAGGATGCTTTGAGAATAAAATGAGGTAATGCGTATGAAAGTACATAACATACTGCTGGGCATATGGTTAAGACTCAGAAATATCTTGACTTCATTTTGTTGCATTTAGAGGTTACTGGATCCAGGATTATGGCTTAAGGAAGTTGAAAGAGGAGCCAGAGGGCTAGACAGCTCAGTGGCAGTTTGGTTGGGTCACCATTACTGCCTTCTCTTCTTTCTATTGCCATTGACATAGATCCTAGAGATAAAAGATCTTCAAAATATTAACCAATTATCCTATCTTTCCTGTAACCCCTGTCCCTAGTCTCATCACAGAAGACAAGTGTTCTGGTTTTATCTCAAGAAAAGAATGATAATAGTTAACATCAATTATAAATTAGTCAAATTTTTTGCCTTGGGGTTTTAAAAGCCAGACTTCTGGCATAAGAACAGTTTTGAAAGAATAATTGGAGGGGTGCCTGGGTGGCACAGTCTGTTAAGCGTCTGCCTTTGGCTCAGGTCATGATCTCAAGGTCTTGGGATCGAGCCCTGTGTCTGGCTCCCTGCTCAGCAGGGAGTCTGCTTCTTCCTCTCCTTCTGCCCCTCCTCCCTGCTTATGTGCTCTCTCTCTCTCAAATAAATAAATAAAAGCTTAAAAAAAGAAAGAATAATTGGAGGGTTGATTTTTCTCAACATTGTCACACATAAGCAAACACACACACTGACACATATGATCATGTCCACACTCAAAGAGCTGGACAAAACTTCACTGGACTTCAGAGTAGGGAAGTCAAGTAGAGCAGGGAGCTGGAATGAGTTTCCCACTTTTGGCTTAGATCCTTAGAAACTATTAATGTGTTTTTCTCTTTGCCCTTAGCAATGAAATGACCTTCTCCTTATTTGGTTATGGCATCAATCTGCTTGTGAGGAGGTTCAGATTGTTTCAGAAGGAATACTGAGAGAGGAAAAGAGGGGCATCTGGGTGGCTCCATCGGTTAAGCATCCAGCTCTTGATTTCAGCTCAGGTCATGATCTCAGGGTTTTGGGATCGAGCCCCATGTGTCTTGGGCTCTGTGCTCATCAGGGACCCTGCCTCTTCCCTCGCTCTATCTCTCTAAGATAAACAAATACATCTTTTTTAAAAAGAAAGGAAAAGAGGGGCGCCTGGGTGGCTCAGTTTGTTAAGTGTCCGACTCTTGGTTTTGGCTCAGGTCATGATCTCATGGTCATGGGATTGAGCCCTACATTGGGCTCAGCGCTCAGTGTGGAGTCTGCGTCAGATTCTTTCTCCCTCTCCCTCTGACCCTCCCTCCTTCTTAAAAAAGAAAAGAAAAGAAAAAACTAATATGCATTGAAATTCAAAATAGAATTTTTCAGCAAGACAATAGGTTTGAAAACTGGACTCTGTGAGAGACAAATAATTTTCTATATTCACTTAGTTCCTATTTAAGATCAAGATCCAAACCTAGATTCAAATTTCTACCAAAGGAGGGGCTAATTTTGTCTATTGTCTTTGATTTCCTCATCTATCCATGATGATGATGACCACACCTACATCAAAGGATTGTTTCCAAAAAGGAACTTCTGTCTTCTGAAGTGGCAACTAGAGTCAGGAAGCCAAGGATATATGAAAGGAAAAAAGAGAAGCCTGCCATTTCCTGTCTTGGACATTGAAGAAGATAGCTGGGAGGTGAGAGTGAGATAAGAATCAAAAAGGTTTAACTTGGAATTGGGGAGAATTGGGAAAATGGCTTCAGAAATATCCAGAAAATAGAAGAAATCATTGAAGTTGGCACAAACTGGTGCCCAATTTAATAAGTGGGCAAAGCAGGGTGAACTGTCAGAGAGATAAGGTCTAGTTTGTACTTCCAGCCCTTCCCCAGTGATGAGTATTCGGTTGAGAGCCATGGGCCTGTCATGGGGCCATGGTGTGGCAGGAAGATGGCAAACGGGAATGGAAGCATGTAGTTTGGATTGCTTGGGTCAGGGGCTGGATGGGGGACATAGTAGAAGTTCAAGGGGTCCCCTGGGCTTTGCAGAGCTACGGGAGGTTAAGTCAGCTAGAGAGTACCAATGAGATCAGACCTAAACAAGAGAGATGTGACTTTAGCCAAAGGCCAGCAGGGTGAACATGACCATGGCCCATAAACCAGAGAAACCACAAGACTCACTGAGAGCATGAGGATCCCAGTTCTTCTTATACCCTTCTTGAGGATATCACTTAAGCTTCATCTCTCTCTCCATGCACCCCCAACAGCTACTTGGCAAGAAGCCTGAGAGGATGGAAGGCCTCTGAGAGATCTGAGATTCTGAGCATTTTTACTTATAGAGACTAAAAAGTATCTGGACAGCCTGTTTATACTATGGTATTGCACTGAAACAACTCCAGCTTTTAATGCTACCCAGTAGATGAAGGCTGTAAGAAAGACCACATTACTTACAGATAAACTATTTCTCCACATCTCTGAGTTCTGGTGTAAGATCATTGATTCTATTAAATGGCTTAGACATTGGTGGAGTCCTCAGAATGGCCTGCAATGGTCAGTTTTTGCTGTGCAACAAACTGCTCCAAGATCTCAATGGTTAACAACAGAAACGATCTATTTTCATGCTTTTGGTAGTAGAAATTGACTATGGTTTGGCTTATCCAAGCTGGGCTTAACAGGGAGTGGTAGAACTTCAGGCTCCTGGTTATGTTCAGTTATTTAATCTGGGACCCAAGCTGAAGGGGCAGTGGATATCTGGAATTTGCTTTTCTCTTGACACATCACAGGGGTGTAAGAGGCCAAGTCAAATCATAAAAGCACATTTTTAAAAAAGATTTTGTTTATTTATTTGTCGGAGAGGGAGAGAGAGCACAAACAGGGGGAGCGGCAGGCAGAGGGAGAAGCAGGCTCCCCACTGAGCAAGGAGCCTGATGCGGGACTCGATTCCAGGACCCTGGGATCATGACCTGAGCCAAAGGCAGACGCTTAACTAACTTAGCCACCCAGGCATCCCAACACAAAAGCACGTTTAAAGTATCTACTTTTATCATGTCTTATGACATTCTATTGGCCCAAGAAAGTCACATAGCAAAGGGCATGAGTGTATACTTAAATAAAGAGGAAGGAAAGAATGGGGAATAACAGTCTAAACCACCACAGGACCACTCTCCCCTGCCCATTCCTCACCCCTTCCCCAAACAGCAATATTCCCAAATTGATTTAGGAAGTTTAGGAGCAAAGTTTCCCCTGTGCGAAAAGTATCAGTGGAACATCACAGAGGACCCAAAAAGCCAGCATACCAAGCATGATGGAGGATGAGGAAAGCCTAGGTCTTGGATGATATAGTTGAAGGTCTTTAGCAGACACCTACTTCTAGATCTTTTTGTAATATGAAACAATTTAATGTCTTTATTGTTAGCTGAGTTTTCTGTTTATTGCAGCTGAGTGCATCTAAACTGATACTGGACTCTTATTAGCCCTATTTCTCCATGACGCCTAGAGAAGTACGTGCTGGAGGTTGGATTTGAACCCAAGCTTTGTCTACAGAGCACATGCTTTTACTTTACTATGATACCTTGCCTTTCAAGTCTTGTGTGAGTCTGAAGTCTCTAACATACATGTCAGCTGACTCAAAGGCTAATGCAGTTAAATGCCTCCATGGTGAAAAAGCAGAAAGTCTGGGCACAGCAGTAAAAAATACCAACATGGCTTTGGTCTGGCCCTGTGGCCATACAATTCAGAGAAGAGTCAGGACCAGGCATCAGAGGCTACTCAGATGGAGGGCTAGTCCTGGGGTTTCCCTGGGTTTTATGCAGGGAGAGATGTTATGTGATGGTGACCCCATGCAATGACTTAATCAACCTACACACTTAAAACAAGCCTTCTCAAGCACCTGCTCCCTTCACCCCCCTGTTCTTCTTTGAAACGATGAAAAGGAAATTTGGTAAATAGCAGGCCTAACCATCAATCTTCAAATCTATTCTATAGATCAAGATTTCTGGGTCACACGGAAATAGCTGTCTAGGTAGATACTGGACACTGACCAACAATTATATCCCACACAGGAGGTGTTCAGGCAGGTTTACTGAATGAATGAACAAACCACAATCTAGGATCAGAGCATGATGATTCTCACTGCAAGTCTAGAGGTCTGTTGGTCAGTGTATTTAGAGTAACTGGAGCTCAAAGGGCTAACTAAGCTAGTCAAAGTCACATGAGACAGATCAGCCTGGATACCCAGGATATCATGTCTTCCCAGCGAGTAGATTTCTCATACCTCTGTCCAAGGCACTTCCTAGTACTGACATATAAATGCAGAATAAACATGATAGTCACTGAGCATGAGTCAGATGGGTGAGGACATGGTGAGTGAGGTTTCCCTAGCTCCCCACAGAAGACAGTGAGCCATCTCTGCCTTGAGAGGATTTGGGAATTTTGAAAGTGTAATCTAATTTCTCAGGTTTGGATGCAATTTTGTCACACAGTGAAATATATATATATATATATATATATATATAAATTTAAACTGATATTTTGAAGGACTCCTCCTCCTAGTAAGAGAAATCTACCCCTGTCCAATCCCCAATGTCTTGTCTGTGAGAGTATCTCCCCATGACCCTACATAGCACTTGGCTCTCAAGTGGCATGATGAATGCCCAGGGTTGTGTTTTTTGTTTGTTTGTTTTTTTTTTATTTGTCAGAGAGAGAGAGAGAGAGAGAGAGAGAGTATAGCAGGGGGAACAGCAGACAGAGGGAGAAGCAGGCTCCTGCCGAACAAGGAGCCCAATGTGGGACTCAATCCCAGGACCCCAAGATCATGACCCAAGCCGAAGGTAGACGCTTAACCAACTGAGCCACCCAGGCGCCCCGAATGCCCAGGGTTTTGACAGACCTCCAGTGATGATGGGGTCCTTGGTGCTGACACATCTGTGCTATCACTATCTTTTTATACTGGGCTTCTGCACAGAGGGTCCGGGATGGGTCATCTGCCTCCATCCACAGACCTCTACTTCCACAGCTGGGGCTGTATGGTCTTTCTTAGTTCTTATCTTTTACTTGCTCTGGAGCAGAAGGCCTTCATAGGGAGCTCAAATTTGCCCGTATCTAAGGATAACTTGATTCATGTCCCATTTTGAGGCTATTTCTTTTATTCATTCACATAACTAGTCAACAAATATTGAGGCCAACTTTGTGCCATCAGTGTGCTAACAACTGGAGTAGGGGACCCCTGGGTGGCTCAGTCGTTAAGCATCAGCCTTCGGCTCAGGTCATGATCCCAGGGTCCTGGGATCGAGCCCCACATCGGGCTCCCTGCTCCTCCCTCTCACGCTCCCCCTGCTTGTGTTCCCTCTCTCGCTGTGTCTCTGTCAAATAAATAAATAAAATCTTTAAAAAAACCCCAACAACTGGAGTAGTGGTTAACAAAAAATTAGGTCCCTGCCTTCATGCAGCTTGTGGCCCAGCTGAAAATATTAACATTTATTAAGACATTACAATGAAATACGAAGTGAGTTATGATAGAGGAAATAAAATGTGCTATGAGAAGTATGGAACAGGGAGAGCTAATCTAGGGTGATGCAGTAAAGAGCTTCCTAAGGATGAGAACTGAAGGATGAGTGGAAATTAGCCCAGTAAAAAAGTGGGGGGCCTTAAAAAACATTTTTTTTTAAATTAGGGGCACCTGGTTGCCTCAGTCAGTAGAGCATGTAACTCTTGATCTCCAGGTCATGAGCATAAGCCCCACCTTGGGCATAGAGCTTACTTAAAAAAAAATTAAAGAGTGGGGGGCTGAGGGGTTCACTGTTTGGTGTAAATTGTTTCTGATGGTAGAAAAAATGCTCCAGAGGTGCCTGGGTGGCTCAGTCAGTGAAGCATCTGCCTTCGGCTCAGGTCATGATCCCAGGGTCCTGGGATGGAGCCCTGCATTGGGCTCCCTGCTAGATGGGGAGCCTGCTTCTCCCTCTGCCCCTCACCTGGCTCATGCTCTCTCTCAAATAAATAATAAATCTTAAAAAAGAAAAAGTGTCCCATGAAACTGTTATTTGGATACAGAATTATAACCAACATTAAAACAAAAACAACATACACTTCTCCAGAGGAGAGAAAGAGTATATGAGTATATTTTCAAACTATTTTATAATACTTAATATAACTTGGTTAACAACATTAGACAAAGACAGTCTAAAACAGAAGAACTATAGACTAATCTCAGTGACAAACACAGTTGGGAAAATCCTAAACAAGACTTTCATAAATCAGGGCGCCTGGGTGGCTCAATCGGTTAAGTGTCTGCCTTTGGCTCAGGTCGCAATCCCAGGGTCCTGGGATCGAGCCCCACATCGGGCTCCCTGCTCCAAGGGGAAGCCTGCTTTTCCTTCTCCCTCTGTCCCTCCCCCTGCTCGTGCTCTCTATCTCTCTCAAATAAGTAAAATCTTTTTAAAAAGGAAAAGATTTTCATAAATCTAACCAAGCTGTGTGTGTATGTGTGTGTATGTGTGTGTGCGCGTATGTACACACGTGTGTGCATGGTGTGTGTGCGTGTCTATGTGCGTGCATGTGTGTGTGCGTGTCTATGTGCGTGTATGTGTGTGTGTGCGTGTGCGTGTGTGTGTGTGTGTGTGTGTGTGTGTGTACTACTAACCTGACAATAAAAAAGGTGGGGGGAACCCATAAATAATTATTGTATTGTTTATAGGGATTTTATTGTCTACTAGAAAACCCAACACATTATTAGAATTGATTAATAAGCAAAATAATTGGTTTTCTTTAAATGAGCAGCAGATAGTAAGAAAATATAATTTTATAAAAGCCCTTTTATAATTACAATAAAGATTTTAAGATAACTAGGAATAAATTGAACAAAAATGTTCAAGAAATTTCTGAGAAAAACTATAGCATTTTATTGAAAGGTGCTAAAGAAGACCTAAATAAACAGAGAGACACACCATGTTTATGGATGAGAAGATTTAATGTTACAATGGTGTCAACTGTCCCCAGATTAATCTGTAAATCTAATGCAATTCTAATAAAAATCCTTACTAACAGTTTTTCTGGATTTCACGAGCTGATTCTAAAATTTATATGGATGAATAAAGGGCCAAGAACAACTAAGATAAGTTTGAAGATTTGTCTTACCATCTATCAAGAATTACAGAAATTATTTAGTAATTAAGACAGTCTGGTATTGATACAGGGATAAACTCATAGAGCAGTGGAGCAGAATAGAAAACTTAAAGATGATAATTATGCATAGATACGGATAATCATGCATATATACTGACACAGGTACGCTGTCCTTGTTCTGTGGATAGAATTGGGTATTCAGTAAATTGCACTGAGACAATTGGTTATCCATATGAAAAATAAAATAAAACTAGGTTTCTTCCTCATTCCATACAGAAAAAGGAAGCCCAGCTGGATTAAATTCCTAAATGTGAAAAGCAAAACTTTTAAACTTTCAGAGAAAAATATAGGACATTACATTATTGGGATAAAATAGAATTTCTGAAATAAAATACTTGAAAAACACAAGCCCAAAAGGAAAAGGTTGATAAATTTGTCTGTGTTAAAATTGAAATCTTCTGGGGCACCTGGCTGGCTCAGTTGGAAGAGCATGCAACTCCTAATTTGGGGGTCATAAGTTTGAGCCTAATGTAGGGTGTAGAGATTACTTAAAATTAAATCTTTTGGGGCGCCTAGGTGGCTCAGTCATTAAGCGTCTGCCTTCGGCTCAGGTCATGATCCCAGGGTCCTGGGATGGAGCCCTGCATCGGGCTCCCTGCTCTGAGGGAAGCCTGCTTCTCCCTCTCCCACTCCCCCTGTTTGTGTTCCCTCTCTCTCTACAAAATAAATAAATAAAATCTTTAAAAAATAAAATAAAATAAAAAATAAAATCTTTAAAAATAAATAAATAAATAGGGCAGCCTTTGGCTCAGGTCATGATCCTGGGGTCCTGGGATCGAGTCCCGCATCGGGCTCCCTGCTTGGGGCGAGTCTGCTTCTCCCTCTGCCTGCTGCTCCCCCTGTTGTGTTCTCTCTCTCTGTCAAATAAAATAAAATAAAATAAAATAAAAATAAATAAAAGTCATTATAAATTAACAACAAAGCATTTATTACCCCTGAGAAGGGATAACAGAGTAGCCAAACAATAGGATTATGAGGGAGACTTTTTATTGGTTACCTTTTTAAAAAATTTTTAAATTTTTTTTAAAGATTTTATTTATTTATTTGACAGCACGAGAGAGCACAAGCAGAGGGAGCAGCACAGAGAGAGAGAGAAGCAGGCTCCCCGATGAACAGGGAGCCTTGCAAGGGGCTCAATCCCAGGACTCTGGGATCATGACCCGAGCTGAAGGCAGACGCTTAACCAACTGAGCCACCCAGGCGCCCCATGGTTACCTTTTTTTTAAAAAGGTAAAATTCACATAGCATACAGTTAACCATTTTAAAATGTACAGTTAGAGGTATTTAGCATATTCACAATGTTATGTAACCACTACCTTTCTCTAGTTTCCAAAGCTTTTTCATCACCCCATAAAACCACTCCATATCCATTAAATAATCACTCCACATTCCCCCTGACTTCATCCCCTGGTAACCTCTAATCTGCTTTCTATCTCTGTGGAGTTGCCTATTTGCCTATAGACTGTATATATCTTATGAAAAGGAATCACACATAGGCCCCTGGGTGGCTCAGCAGGGTCTGACTTTGGCTCAGGTCATGATCTCAGCGGGGTGTCTGCTTGTCCCTCTCCCTCTGCCTCCCCCCTGCTCATGCACTCGCTCTCTCTCTCTCCCAAATAAATACATAAAATCTTAAAAAAAAAAAAGGAACCATACAGGGGCACCTGGATGGCTCAGTCGGTTAAGCCTCCCACTCTTGGTTTTGGCTCAGGTCATGATCTCAGGGTCTTGAGATCGCCCAGCATTGAGATCCCTGCTCACTGGGAAGTCAGCTTCCCTTCTCTCTCTCCTTCTGCTCCTCCCCCTGCTCATGCTCTCTCTCTCTCTCTCTCTCTCTAAGATAAATAAATAAATCTTAAAAAAAAAAAAGGAATCACACAATACGTGATCTTTTGTGTCTGGCTTCTTACATTTAGCATAATGTTTTTGGAGTTCATCAAAGTAGCATGTATCAGTACTACATTCCTTTTTATGGCTGAATCCTTACTATTCCATTCTATGTATATATCGTAATTTGTTTATCCATTCATCAGTTGATGGACACTTGGGCTGTTTCTACCTTTTGACTACTATAGTGCTGCTATAAACATTCTTGTACAATTTTCTATGTGGACATATGCTTTTATTTCTCAGGTAAAATTGCTGTTGCATACACAAAACTGGGCCCTACTTAAAGTGGTAAGGACAAAGTCTAGTCCGCAGGATACTGTTGCAGTAAGGAAAAGAGGCCAGCATGAACGAAACTCAATTCTGATTTGGACAGAGGTAACGGGGCATTTAAAAGGGAGAATGAGGGAACAGGGAGGAGAGGTGAGTGGCGACTTTGTAGAGTGGAAGTGAAGAATTACAAAAAGCAGGAAGTGGGGTGGTTGGTCCACGTGACATCCATTTGGATTTATTAACTGGTGCTGATCCAAGTTAGGCTCCTACCCTCCCACAGAGGCTAGGAGGCAGGGGCATACCTTCAGGCATTGGCTGGAACAAACAGTAAGTTCTTTGGCAGCCTTGAGTTTTCTCAGGCAGGCACTTTAAGCGGGGCAAGGGTCATCCTCGGATGTGGCCTTGAGCTGTTAGAAACGATACTGGTATTTAAGTCTTTATAGGGCTAGATGGAAAGGGCTCAGAGGAACCTGGCTGGAGTTTGGTCAGTCATATGGTAATTCTGTATTTAACTTTTGAAACAACCCTGGTTATCTTTGTGTGCCTTTTGAAATACAGGTGAATATATTGCTATTCCAAAAACTAAAGTAATAACAAAAGGCATGTTATAGGAGACATCATATGTAGGCATATAACTAAGAATTACTATCCAGAATTTATGGAGAATCTCCTCAAATCAATATGAAAAAGACAATAAACTCAACAGAAAATGTGAAAATAGTACAAAAGACAACGCCTCAAAGAAGAAACAAAAACTGCCAATTAAAGTAACAATGAGATAACATTTTACATCCATCAATTTAGCAAAGATGAGTCTGGTATAGCAAATGTTGGTGCCCCTATGGGGCAATAGGGACCCGCTTTTCTTTTTAAGATTTTACTTATTTATTTGAGAGAAAGAGAGAGAGCAGGAGAGAGAGAGCACATGCGGGGTTGGGGGAGTGGGAGAGGGAGAAGCCGGCTTCCCGCTGAGCAGGGAGCCTGACATGGGGCTCGATCCCAAGACCCTGGGATCATGACCTGAGCGGAAGGCAGACTTAACCGACTGACTCACCCAGGAGCCCCGCAGTTTTGAGGAATTTAAAAAAGCTTTGTAGCTGGGTTTGCCCTGGAGAAGTCTGGCCATATGGACATGGGCAGCACACTGGACCGTTTAAGCCATAGTGACACAAAAACATATGTAAGGTCTGGTCTCCCGGGCAACAGCCCCTCCCTCCCGCACCCCTTCTGTCTCCTCACAGGAAATAGGCCCCTGCTCGCCCACTACCCGAGATCCGCGAGCAACGAGCCCACGAGCTCCGCCATCCCATTAGGAGGAAAGCTGCTGTTCAGTCCATGAAGACGTGTGCCGAAAGAGTAGGAGACACTCCCAAAGAGTTTCAGTGCCCATTTGGACGTCCACAATCAGAGATCGCAGCAGGGGTGGCATCCTGGAAAGCTACTGAGCCTTGGTCTTTTCATCCAGTATATGCAAGATACTGGCGACATTATCATCAGGCGATGGCCCGGATGCGAAGCCACCATAGTGCCCACAGGAAGGCCGTGGAATCGTATTTCAGTTGCCAGTGGTCCTTCCCTCCCGCAGCTCTTCCCCAGAGCTCTTACACTAACAAGGCCAAATCTCCTCGGCCCTCTCGTGACCATCTCGCGGCTTCCACGGACTCGCACTGCGGTTCTGCACATTCCAGAAGGTCTGGGCAGCATCCACCAGCCCGCCCAAGAGAACGCCGAGCTCGGCCCGCCACGGAGGAGGCGGAGTCCGAGTCAGACCGCGGCGTGGAGTGCGACCTGAGCAACCTGGGGATCACGGAGGGGCGGCGCCAGTACTTCGCCGAGACCGAGAGGCACAGGGAAGCGCGCCGGCGGCAGCAGCAGCTGGACGCCCAGCGCCTGGACGACGACGTGAACGCCCACCACGACCTGTACCACAGCACCCGCCGCTCGGTGGAGCCCCCGTCCGAGAGGCCTGGCGAGCGGCGCGAGGCCGAGATGAAGCGCTTGTATGGGGACAGTGCCGCGAAGATCCAGGCCATGGAGGCCGCCGTGCAGCTGAGCTTCGACAAGCACTGTGACAGGAAGCAGCCCAAGTACTGGCCGGTCGTTCCGCTCAAGTTCTGAGCCCGCGGCGCAGGGTACCCAGCCAATCACCCCCTTCCTCTTGGATTCACTCAATCTCTCCTTCTGTGCATTTTCTCAGGGAAATTTCTCTTATACTGAGAAATAAGCATGTCACCAAAGTCCCAGGGGGCCCATCTCAGGGCTGGATATAATACATTGGCCGCTTGAAGTCGGCAAGACACGTACTGTTGCCAACATGAAAGATTTTCTTTTGACCTAAAATGATAATTTCATATATATTATGCTTGGTTTTGATGTCACTAATAATGTTCAGTTCATTAAAGTCCTCACTTACAGGAAAAAATAAAACATGTAAGGACTTCTCTCTCTCTCTCTTTTTTTAAGATTTTATTTTTAAGTAATCTCTACACCCAGCCTGGGGCTTGAACTCACAATCCCAAGATCGACAGTCATTTAATCTACTAACTGAGCCAGCCAGGTACCTCTTTAAAGGCCTTCTTTATTAAAGAAAATATAATGGGCACCTGACTGGCTCAGCTGGTGTAGCTAGCTACTGCTTGATGTCGGCGTCGTGAGTTGGGTGTAGCGATTACTTAAAAATAAAGTCTTAAAAAAGAAAATATAAGATCAGATATGAACTTTTCTTTGAAGAATGGAAGCCTGTTTTTAATTAGCGAAGGGCTCACTAACTTGATTTGGAAAACTTCAAAAAGCTAAATACAAATCTCAAAGTGAATGCATTTTTACATTGCACTTACTGCAAGAATCTGGCATCTAAAGGGAAGAGAATGCATACTACTGTACATGCTGTGATGAGGCTGTCACATCCATGATCTCTTAGTTCTTGTCATTGCCTCTCTATCTGCTCATCTATCTGCACTCCTCACTAGGTGAGAACTTCCAAAAAGGCAGGGACTGGGGCACCTGGGTGCCTCAGTTGGTTAAGCGTCTGCCTTCAGCTCTGGTCATGATCCTGGGGTCCTGGGATTGAGCCCTGAGTTGGGCTCTCCTCTCCCTCAGCCCTTCCCCCTGCTCATGCTCGCGCTCGCTCTCTCTCTCAAATAAAGAAATAAAATCTTAAAAAACAAACAAAAAGGCAGGGACCATGTCTGTCCTGTCTCCGCTGTGTGCCCAGCATCCAGCACAGTGTGGCACGTGCACAGCTGTGCCCCTGGCTCCGTGCCGCAACTGGCCGGCAATAAAGTCTTCTTTTTTTGTGTTTTAATGGCTGTGTCGACAGCTTTCTTCTTGGTCACTTGTTTTATACTTATTAGATAAACCAAAAGAACTGTTCAGTTTGTTATATGAACATGTGTAGAGGCATATATGACTGAAATTAACCATCTAACAATAGAAAATGTCTATGTTCAGAGTGCATCAACACTTCGGGATTCTGAGCTATTTTCTAGAATGGAAAACTGACTCAGCATCTCCATCTCCAGCGGATGCATGTTGTTCCCTGTGATAATTAAGGAGTGTGATGGTCCTCCCAAGTCCATCGTACATGTTTGCCCCAAGTGCCAGCTGCAATTTTCTGGTCCTCAGTTCCAACGCTGGCTAAGCTAACACAGCATCTCCTTGGTGACTACTGGTTCTTCTCATATTCTTAGATTCTGAACAATCTCTAGAAGTTGTTGCCCTGCTTGGTTGTCATTCATATACCAAGGGGGTTCATAGGTCTTCCTTTGATGAGATTTTCCAAAGACTACTCCTTTATTTCGATGTCTAGTAAGGACAGTGTGTGTGTGCTCTTCTGTCTGTTCTTCATTTTGTCAAAGAAGCTTTCTGGTCTCTGAGTGTCCAAAAAACAATAGAAATTGTCTCTACAAATTTATACATCTGTAAACTACAGCAGCCTATTGCATTTATTATGGAAGCGTTTTGAATAACTCGATAAGAGATTCCCAGTTTTGTTGCTCTCAGAATAAGAGCACTGTGTGTTGTCGCCCCAAATGGATCATCAGCCACAACCGTTGATATCAGCATCCTTCAGAATATTATCTGCTTCTTGTGCCACTTCTTCTCTAGGAGCGAGAATCAATTTTCTTCCATAAAACTCTTCTAGGACTTCCTTCCCTACTAGATACACTTGAGTGCAGTGTCTTACAACTTCCAGACCCTTGGATGTTGATGTTCTTGGCATCACCCAGGCCCAAGTTGACCAGGTAATGCATTTCAAAGTCCAGGGGGAGGGAGACCACTTACTGCTGCCTTTCTGAAGAAGCAGTTACTGATCAGAGTGCTTCTTACACTGAATTTGCATCCTGCATAAAAATGAAGCAAGATATTAAGTGTAGTGACACTTTTTTATTTCTTTTATGACTAATTTTTTCTGAGGCGCACTGACCAAAGAAAGAAAGATGGTTTCTTAGACCTACTTTAAAGGGTGTATCTTCCCTGGACTTTTGACATTGCTTTTCAGAGCGATAATGAACCTTACTCAGGGAGAGGCTGTCTCCCGGGAGGCATATCTGTGCAGATGGAGGGAGTGGTGGTGGTGAGTGATGCCTCCTTGGCAACTGGGACTGGAGACTGGAGAGGAAAGTCTTCCCCTCTCAAGACAGGGACCACGTGCATTCACCCCCTTTTTATTTAACACCTTTCAATTCCCATCAAAGAAATGACATTAAAAATAGAAAGCCACAATTCCTTCTTCTAGCCCAATCTCTACCCTACTTACATGACCAGTTATTTCCCAGTCTGGATATGAAAATTTCCATTATGAGAAATTCCAGGACGTTCATTCGATATGGTTTGTAGTAGTGGAATTTTGTGATCTGGACACATGGTGAAAAAGAACATTCCTGTAGCCGTTTGAGATGGAGCCTTGATGGTGCCTGGCCTCTGAAAGTGCCCTCAGGCCCAGTGTCACGGGGGCATTCTCATCCCCCATATTGCTTCCCTTGCTATTCCAAATCTGTGCTGTTAGCTGTGTTTGGATAGTCTGGAAGAGCAGGGAGAAGAAGAGACGGCAAAAGAGAATCCAGCCATCTGTTTGTAGTTAATGTCAGGAGCTCTCTTATCTGAGAACTGGAAAGTCACTGGGGGAATAATTACCACATGGACTAAAATCTCTATTAGTCCTTGAGTAAAATAATGCAAACAGGAATTTTCCAGTGTTCCCCATCCAATCTTTGTGTCTTCAAAAACATCGCAACGGATATCATGGGGGGCAGGGCAAGGTTTAATCCTCCATCTCGGGGTAACTAGGTATCATAACCATGTAACATGACATTTGAAAATAGTGAAAAGTTTTGCATTTTGATTATTTTTCCCTACTCTTTTTCCCAAACACAATTCTGAATGTAGTATATATGCAAGGGGGTGGACTTTTCATGTACCTTACATCCTACATGCTTTCCTTTGTGGAGGATCCAGAAGCAGTGATGTGTTTTTGAAAGCAAATGTGCGATAATACCATTTTTTTTTTTTACTTGAATAACTCACAAGGAGGGAAACTCTAGATTTGGAATCTAACCTGGCAAGATAATATGCAGATATGATTATAATTAAATCGGCAAGGTCTCCAACAGGGGGCTATCAATATAAGGTTGATGTGCAAGTGTAACTTCATATAACAAATATAATTTTAACTTGAATTTGCCATAACAAATAGTCTGACAAATGCAATTTCCTATAATAAAAAAAAGCCTTAAATTTTAGGTTATAATTTCTGGAGTTAGAAGTAGCCTATCACAAAGGCTACCTGATTTTATCCCACTTTTATTTATTTATTTACGTATTTATTTTTATTTTATTTTCTTTAAATTCAATTAATTAACATATAGTGTATCATTAGTTTCAGAAGTAGTGTTCAGTTATTCATCAGTTGCGTATAACACCCAATGCTCATTACATCACGTGCCCTCCTTCATGTCCCTCACCCCCCACTTCTCCAGCAACCCTCAGTTTGTTTCCTATTGTTAAGAGTCTCTTAGGGTTTGTCTCCCTCTCTGATTTCATCTTATTTTATTTTCCCCTCCTTTCCCCTACGATCCTCTCTTTTGTTTCTTAAATTCCACATTTATCCCACTTTTTAAAATGAAATGGAAAAAAAACAAATAAAAAATAAAATAATAGTTACTCTTTGACTAGAGACAGAGCATGCCTAAAACTAATTTCAAAAAAGCTTCTTCCCGGGTGCCTGGGTGGCTCAGTTGGTTAAGCAACTGCCTTCGGCTCAGGTCATGATCCTGGAGTCCCCGGATCGAGTCCCGCATTGGGCTCCCTGCTCGGCGAGGGGCCTACTTCTCCCTCTAACCCTCCCCGCTCTCATGTACTCTCTCTCGTTCGCACTCTCTCAAAATAAATAAATAAATCTTAAAAAAAAAAAAAAAGAAGCTTCTTCCCCTTGGCCAGATGTTGGTCTGTTGTAACCTGGAGTCTACCTTGATACCTACTGTCTGTATGTATGTCTGTACCTGTCCTTAAGCTGCACTGAAAGACCTCATGTACACAAAGTTCTTTTCTTGCAACACTTCCCATTAGATATCACTGTCACTTGTAACTGATTTGAGCCAAGGTTGAATTACAGTCTTTTAAAATTTATAATTTATTTTTATGCCACACCTGTTACTGTAGAGTCTTCAAATGGTATGGCCCTGTGTTTAAGGTCTGTCTCTTCAATTGACTCTAAGTTCCCTGAGGGCGGTGCTAGATCTGTTTGGGCCCAAACAGCACACATAGAAGATGCACTGTCCCAGTACGTATACTGTATGTAATATATACATGTTATTAGAAGTATATGTAAATGATATTTGCATCATGTAATATAGTTTTGTCATCTTCTATTTAATAATCATCCATAGGTGGTGGGGCCTGGCTGGGAGGGGGCAGGGGCCCACCAGGGAGGTGCCTGGCTGGCTCAGTTGGTGGGGCATGTGACTTTTTTTTTTTTTAAGTGTTTATTTATTTATTCGACAGAGAGAGACAGTGAGACAGAGAACACACGCAAGGGGGTGGGAGAGGGAGAAGCAGGCTTCCAGCTGAGCAGGGAGCCAGATACGGGGCTCGATCCCAGGACTCTGGGATCATGACCTGAGCCGAAGGCAGCCGCTTAACGACTGAGCCTCTCAGGTGCCCCGGGGTTTTTTAATTTTTTAAAAATAGGTAGTTAAGGGGTCAAAACTATATAACTCTTGTAACTCATGTAACTCTTGATTTCAGGGTTGTGAGTTCAAGCCTCACATTGGGTGTAGAGCCTAATTAAAATTAAAAAAGAAATTTAAAAAAAATAATCCACTGGTGGAAATTTTGTTTGTTGGCACACTTTATTTTTGTAAATTTTTGTGCGCATTTCCGATTATTTCCTTAAACTAAATTCTTAAATTAGAGTGTTACTTTAAGAGGTGTCAGTATTTTAGAGTTTCCTAAACTTCTAGGAAAGAAGTACCAATTTATACTCCCCGCAATTATGTATGGGGGTGCCATTTTGACACATATTTCATTCATTTTCTTTTCATTCTTTTTATCTAATTGTGGAAGGTATTTGTATGGTACAAAATGTAAAAGTACTCTCCCCTGCCCTGGCACGCTTTGAATTGCCTGGTCTTCACTTCCTGCTCAGCCCAGACAATATGGAGGTTTTTCTCTGACTCCAAATACTTCTTTCCTTGGAGGACAAAAGGCTGATAGCACACCTCAGACCTAATGGTAGTTATGTTCTTCTACCATGGGCTACTCAAATCTCTGTGCCTGAAGAAACACCCATAATTGTCACTTGTGGATTTGGGGCAAGTGGCCTGGAATATGGCTCCTCCTCCGCTGTGTTTTCAGGAGGTGAGTGTGTAAGGGTCCCTGGAGAGCTCCTCTGCACCCTTTCCCCGAGAGCCTATAGACAAGGCCCCGGGAGCCACCGCAGTGCTGGAATGCTCTGGGAAAAACTGGAGGCCTTCCTCTCCAGAATAAACCACAAAACCTACTCCTCCCCATGACTTCCTGTGGAAATGAGTGGGTCTCCCCCTCACAGAACTGGTAACTATCTATGCCTTGGTTGTGTTACCAAATAACACTCTGGGATAAAGGGAGAACAATTTTGGGGGAAATCAACCACCTCTGGCTGGGTCCTCTCAGACCCACAGAACTAGACCCATCCTTTGGGACCTCAGCTCCTGGCCTGTAACCACATCTCCACTCCTGTCAAGATGGAAGCTGCTCTTTCCACATGCTTACTTATCTCATTGCTCACAGCCGAGATGAGCTCTTCCTCTGGAAATCTTTCTTCAACTCCTCACTTCTGAGAAAGGTGATCTAACAGCACTTGTCTTCCTTTTGCCACACGGTAATATTTTATTGTCTGTCTCCCCTTCACTCCCAACCTGGAAGCTCTGAGAGGAAAGAGATTATGTTTGTCTTCATCAAAGCCTAGCACAGGCTATGACATGAGTGGGCACTTCAGAAATGTTGAATGAATTGTACTTGAAAACTGAAGGACCTATTAAAGCTTTTCATAATAGTTTTAAGAAATGAAATTCATCTTTTAAAGTGTACAAATCGGTGGTTTTTAGTATAGTCACAGAATTGTTCAATCATCACCCTACTCTGAGAACAAGGGGTCTGAGGATCAAGGTAGTGACAACCAATTTTGTGGGCGAAGGTAACAGAGGCAAAATACCTGCAAGGGTCAGGGCCCAAGTAATACACCTTCCAGGAGAGTGAACACAAGAATTTGCTAGGGTAGGATGGGGGGATGAGGGTTGACATCTTTTAGACAATCCAGGTAACTTTACTGTACACCTTTCCATCTGTGGAGAGGTTTGCAAGGGGCTGGGCAAGAAAAAAGGAGCCTGCCAGACAAGCCAGAAAGAGAAGCAGGGGGAGGAAGGGATGAGGGTTACAGGAATGTGATTTCAAAGGTAAGAAATCCTCCCCAGCTTGCAGGAGGAAATCTCAGAGGAGGAGTAGAGGACTACCAAAGGCGGTTCCACTCAGCCTGCTCCTGAGATGAGCAGATGGGTGAGACTCTACCAAGACTAGGCATGGAGAACTCTTATTGTCCCCCTTGGCCCAACATCAAGGTCGTGGAGAGAACTGACATCTTTATAATATCAAGTCTTTCTCTGTAAGCACATAGTATGCCTTTCCATTAATTTATTTTTTAAAATTTTTAAAGATTTTATTTATTCGAGACACAGAGATAGATAGAGAGAGAGAGACAGCATGAACAGGGGGAGGGGCAGGCTCCCCGCCAAGCCAGGAGCCCGATGTGGGCCTTGATCCTAGGACCCTGGGATCATGACCTGAATTGAAGGCAGACGCTTAACCATTTGAGCCACCCAGGCGGCCCTCTTTCCATTAATTTAAATTTTCGTCAATATCCTTCAAAAAAGCTTTTATCATTTTATCTACAAAGGCCTGCACACCTATTGTTAAATTTATTCTCAAGTACTTTATATTTTTGTTGCTATTGCAAATGGTATATTTTTATTAAAATGTTTATCGCAACCTAACATAAAGTGCACACATCAAGTGTACACCTTGACTTTTATATATGCATATGTTGATGTAACCAAATGGCAAATATTTTTAAAGATTTATTTAGGGGCACCTGGGTGGCTCAGTCCGTTAAGCATCTATCTTCGGCTCAGGTCATGATCCCAGGGTCCTGGGATCGAGCCCCACATCGGGCTCCCTGCAGGAGCCTGCTTCTCCCTCTTCCTCTGCCTCTCCCCCTGCTGTGCTCTCTATCAAATAAATAAAGTTTTTCATAAAATGTTTTAAAGTAAATCAAAAAGATTTATTTACTTATTTGACAGAGAGAGAGAGAAGGCATGTGTGTGGGGAGGGGGGCAGAGGGAGAGGAAGAGAGAAAATCTCAAGCAGACTCCCCAGTGAGTGCAGAGCCCAACGCAGGGCTCGACCTTACAACCCTGAGATCATGACTTGAGCTGAAATCAAGTGTGGGGCGCTTGGGGCATCTGGGCGGCTCAGTCGTTGGGCATCTGCCTTCTGCTTGGGTTGTGGTCCTGGGATCCTGGGATCGAGCCCCGTGTCCAGCTCCCTGCTCAGCGGGAGGCCTGCTTCTCCCTCTCCCACTCCCCCTGCTTGTGTTCCCTCTCTCGCTGTGTCTCTCTCTGTCACATAAATAAATAAAATCTTTAAAAGAAAAGAAAAAGAGTGGGACGATTAACTGATTGAGCCACCCAGGTGCCCCTCAAATGGCAAATATTTTTAAAAATTATGCTGACGATTGCTGATGATAGAAATGCAATAGGTTTTGTATATTGATTTTTGTTATATTGATTTTGTACCCAGCAACCTTGCTAAATTCACTTACCAATTCTATCTCAGTTTTCTTTTGGGGTTGCTACACACACAATAATTTCATCCACAAATACTGATATTCTTGTTTTTTTCCAATCCTTATATATTTGTTGCTGTTGTTTATTGGACTGGCTAAACTTCCATTATTGCACTGACTGCGGTTATTGAGAGCAAGCAGCCTTGGCTTGTTTCTCATCTTAAGAGAAATGCTTTCAACACTTCACCATTATTGTGATGTGTGCTGCAGGATTTTTGAGGATGTCCTTTATCAGGTTATAGGGTGTTCTTTAATATCAACAGATGAATATTTCGAGTAGTTTTTATGTATCAATTGACATGAATGAACTGTTTCCCCTTTAATGTACTGATGGGTCCATATTTCCCCTAGTCTAACATTTGTTTATAAGTTTGAGAAATGTCTTTTGCTGTTATGTTTCTTCTCAGTTCTCCCTCTTTACCCATCCATTAAGTGTTGGTCTTCTTGTTTCCTCCCTCACTCCTCTTCTCTCTCTCTTCTTTTCAAGCTCCTGCTTTTTGTAAGTTTCCTAAGCTATCAAAGTTTGGGGGATGACCCCCGGTTTTCAGACTCTGTGTCTCCCCACAGTCTGCTCCCTCCCCAAGCAGGTTTGAATTCAAGTTAAAGCACTGGATTGGAAGATAGGTGGCTTGAGTTCCAATTCTGTCAATCTCCAAAAATGCACCAAGACAGATTTCCCCCTGCCTTTCAGTCTCATCAATAAAATCCCTGTCCCATCTCCAGGTTGGTTGGAAACTCCCACGAATAAATGGGTAGAACCACTCTGCAAATTACTCACAGGTAAGGGTTTGATGTCTTTGACACTAAGATTGTTGGAGGTAGTGTGAGGTAACATATAGTTTGGATTTCGAAGCTAAGAGAATCTAGATCCACTCCCAATCAGCAGTGTGACCTTGTGCTTGTTACTTAACCTTTCTAAACCTGCCTCCTTCGTCCAGCTTGCAGATAAAAGATGCAAAACGCTCGACACATAGTAAGAGTTCAGTGAATTTAGCGATTATTAAAAGAGATAATGCACATGCAGACAGCCTGAAAAGCATAAAATATTCCATAAATGTAAGCAGTATACCGTCCGTGGGTTCGAGGCTCCGTAGGCCCTAAGCCAGCTTCCCAGCACCAGTATCAGCGCCCAGGTACCTAGTAGGTAGGCTGACGAGGGGGACTGCAGAGAAAACTCCTCTGAGCCTCGAATCCCCACTGTCGGGCTTCCAGGAGCGCCAAGCTGTACCCAACATCCCTAAGTCTGGTGAAAAATGCCAAAATGACTGGGGAAGGGGCAGACGCGGCCACTCCCACATTCGCTGGAGGGCTCCTGCTACCACTTTGCCGGAGCTTTACCCGGACTTCAACTCCGCGGAGAGGCGCCGCGCCACCAACCGCAATCACAATGATCCAGTCGGGGGTAACGAGTGCGCTCCCTGCTGCAGTCGCTAGGTTGCGGGGCGGGGGGGGGGGGGGGGGGGGGGGGGGGCTCGTCGCGTCCCCGTTTGCGCACGCGTGATTCCTTTCCTCCAGCGCTCCCGCCCCCATTCTAGCTACGTTCGTGCGGCGCGTTACAGGCATTTTCTGACGTAAGGCGCTGCAGCTAGGAGCCGAGCGGAAGTGCAGCGCGACGACGGCTACGGGAGGGGAGGGTGAGAGAGGTGGAAGTGGAGCCGGAAGTGTGACTGACTAGCCAGCCTCCCGGTCGCCAGCTAAGCAGGAAGGAGAAGGTGCCGGCCTGGCGGGGTGGGGCCTCGGGAGGCGGAGGGCGCTTCGATTGGCCCTCGGCTGTGGCGCCGGCGACGATTGGCCCTTGCTTGCGGAGGGAGGTGAGAACGGTGGCGGCGGTTGGAATTCAAAAGTGGCGGGTGTGGCACCGGGCTGGTAGCCCCCGGAGCCCGGAGGGCGCGTGCTTTGTGTCGCGAGCCGGCGAGAGAACGCGGGTCTCGGGGGTCCCGGGAACCCCGGCGCCGTGTCCTCTTCCATTGTGCTCCCCTGGCGCGTGTGGCAGGGAACTGGACATGGAGCCGCAGGTGAGTAGAAGCCGCGTTGGGTCTCCTGCCCACGATGCTGACGAGCCCCCGGATCCCGGCCGGCCTCGGTCGTGCCTGCTCGGAGGGTGAAAGTCCGTGCGTCCCCGCACAGTGGACAGGAGGGAGGGAGAGGGCGGGGAGCAGCCCCAGGAAGTCGGAGTGCATGTCTGCCTGCCCTCCCCCAATTTCAGGGAGTACCATACACCCTCACTTTCATGTCTCCAGGATTTCCCATCTCGATTTCTCAGGCTTGTCTGACTCGTACCTATTTCTCCATTCCTACCGACGATTGCAGTGTGTGATCGAGAAGGGGGAGTTCTGAAATTCCGTCTACCGCTGGGGTAATGGTACCTGAGGCCAAATCCCCGCTGATGATCTTTCCAGTTCTCTCTTGTTCCTGTCGCTTTGGAGTGCTGGAAGGGGATAAAGGAATTGGGGTAACCTGAACGGAAGGACTCCTCATTCTCTCTCCTCCAGGTTTTACAGAGATCTCTGCCTCCTGAGACTGGTTTGACTTAAGTTTCTTCTCTTATCAGCGCCCTGCTGCACCCCACAACCATCTGCAGCCTCCCCTCTCCAGTGGAGAGAGAGATGTGACAGCGAGAGTGTATTGACTTTTGGTGCCAGAAAAAGGCTCCTGTCTGGATCATCTGTTTACTAGTATTTCACATTCAAATTTACCCAAAACAAATTTCAACCTGAAGAGATGTTCTCTGTATCCTGTCAGCTAAAGAGCAGAGCAGTATGATTGTGACAGTGAAAAACAGTAGGCTTCTCATATTTATTGAGCACCTACTATGTACCAGGCACAGTTGTAGATAACTTGGGATGCAACAATAAACAAGACTAATCCCTGTCATCTCTATAGATGTCATTCTATGAGAAGCTGCCATTCTATGGGGAGATGGGAAATGTGTCATAAGTTATATAACTCTATTCTTTGTGCACATTTCTGCAGGCAGCAGGGAAAATAATGCCACCTCCTTTCTTTTTTCTTTTTTTTTTTTAATTTGTATAGAAGCCAGTGGTCTGGATATATCACAGTTTATTTAAGTATTCCCCCACCGGTGGACATCCAATTTCATTCCTTTAAAAATGTATTTTGAGTCCTGCCATGTAGCAGACATTATACTGGTTATAGAGTTGTGAACAAAACAGATATGTTCTTATGATGCTCACAATCTAAAGTAAGGAAAGACAATAAACCAATAAACTAAAATTTAAAAAATCTGGGCATCAAATTGTTCCAGAGTTTTCTCTATAGGGATACACTGTAAACATCCTTAAATATATCTCGTTGTATTTGGAATCTCTCCATGTTGTTTCTTAACTTCATATGGATCTGCAATGAGTTTTAAATAAAAAGTTTAATAAAAAAAACAAAAGAATAAGGGCGCCTGGGTGGCTCAGTCAGTTAAGCGGCCAACTCTTGGTTTTGGCTGGGGTCATGATCTCATGGGTCATAAGATCAAGCCCCATTGTAGGGCTCTGCACTCAGCAGGGAGTCAGCTTGAAGATTCTCTCCCTCTGCCTCTCTCCCTACTCGAGTGCACTCTCTCTCAAAATACATTTTTTAAAAATATTTATTTATTTGACAGAGCACACAAGCGGGAGGTGGTGGAGCAGCAGAGGGAGAGAGAGAAGTAGGCTGAGCAGGGAGCTCAATGTGGGGCTGGATCCCAGGACTCCAGGATCATGACCTGAGCCAAAGGCGGATGCTCAACTGACTGAGTCACCCAGGCGCCCCTAATAAATTTTTTCAAAAAGGAAAAACCAGCCCCTCCTCCTGTTCTCCTGGTTGTTGGAACTGTGGCAGGCATCTTGGAATCAGCCTGGACTCCTCCATCTCCCTCACTGCCTGCCCTTTACCTCCCCTCACCAGGCCAGCTCCTAGTTAGATCAATACTTGGTTTCTAGTAATCCAGCCCCTCCTCTTCATTCCCGCTGCCCGCCCTCTCTCAGATGGATTTCTACTTAGCCCTCAAGCTTCTAAAACAGCCCCTCTCGGCTGAGTTCCATGAAAATTAAGCTCTATGCATCTTATCTAATGAATTTAACTTCTCTCTTATGCATCTAGAATGGAGAATTGAGAAAGTGGATCATTTTTTGTAGAGTTTAATTCTTCTGTGGTACTCCAGTTTGGAAAGAATGCCCTATAAAGTTACCTCTGGGAGGGCAGGGATTTTATTCATTACTCTCACCCCAGCTTCTAGAACAGTGTCTGGGACACAGCAGTCTTGCAACAAATCTTAGTGCAACAAATCCTTGTTGGATGAAGGAAGAAAGGAATGATGCATTCTTTCTGCCTGTCATACCCCTCATCTACCTTCATTCATTCTTCACCTTGTTTCACGTTGCTTCTTTGGTACAAATCTTGTCTTACTATTCTGACAAAATCATCATGGTCCCTCTTGCCTTCAGTAAACGCTAGACTCCTTATCATGGCATGCTGATTGCCACAATCCTTTCCCTTCATCTCCCCACTTTCCGCGCACACTCCGTGTGTCAGCTAAACAGAACAACTTGACATTCCTTGCATGCACCCCTCCTTGCTTTCTGCCTGGGATGTTCTTCCTTGGCCTAAGCCCCCTGTCTAACTCTTCCTCATCCTCAAGGTTTTGCCTTAAAAGACATTTTAGAAGTGTTCTCTAACACTCTCCCCATCTGAACTACATGCTCATCCCCTCCTTGGGGCACTTTTTATGATAGCACTCAGTAAAGTTTTAATAATCCCTTTAAATGCTTCTCTTCCCCATTTTTTTTAAAGATTTTATTTATTCATGAGAGACAGAGGGCGAGAGGGAGGGAGGGAGAGAGAGAGAGAGAAAAGCAGAGGGAGAAGCAGGCTCCCAAGGAGCAGGGAGCCCGATGCGGGACTCGATCCCAGGACCCTGGGATCATGACCTGAGCCGAAGGCAGACGCTTAACCATCTGAGTCACCCAGGCGCCCCCCCCCCATTTTTTCATGAGTATTTTGCAGGCAGGGATCACATCTATTACTCCCAAACCCAGATCATTTTCTGGCACATAACAAGCACTAAGTAAATATTGAATGAATGAAGGAAGGAAGGAAGCCAAAGGGCAGAGACACTGGCTTTGGAATTAAAAGTTAATTATAGTGAAGATCAGAAGTTGATCAATCTACATAGTGCTCTCTTGATGGTGGGATCAGAGTACGGTTTGCATAGGAAGGACCTGGCTTTAGCACGGAGAAGTTCTGTGTCCTCAGAAACCCGTTAGTTCTGCGCAAACTAGAATGGTTGGTCACCCTAGACAGGAGTAGCCGTGGAGTGGACGTAATCTCCAGGCACCGAATTGAGGTGCTTAGGAGAGGATCTCTCTTTCACACTGCCCCCACCCCGCATCTGTACTTTGGTGGTCTCCAAACTGGGTCATGCTGCTTCTTAGTCTTCTCCATGCAAGTCTGCCTACTTACAACTCATTATTTTTTATAAATAGGCTCTCTTGTATATTTTTCACATGCCTGATCAGAAACTGTATCTGGTTTTCCACATACACAAAGCTAAAGCCTAAACTCCTTCTTAGCCTGGCATCAAAGTCCTACGGGTCACTATACTCTAGCAGTTAAACGCATGGCCTCCAGAACCAGACTGTCTAGATTGTAACTGCGGCTCTGCCTTTTACTCACTGATGACCTTAGACAAGCTATTGTACCTCTCAGTGCCTTCCTTTCCCTCATCTGCGAAATGAGGCTAATAATAGCACCTCCTCAGTGGGCTGCTGTAAGGATTAAATTGATACAGAGGAAGCATTTAAAACAAAAAAATATTTTTAAGATTTTATTTATTTATTTGAGAGTGAGAAAGAGAGCCCAAGAGGGGGTAGAGTCAGAGGGAGAAGCAGACTCCCCGCTGAGCAGGGAGCCCGATGCGGGACTCGATCCCAGGACTCTGGGATCATGACCTGAGCCGAAGGCAGTCGCTCAACCAACTGAGCCACCCAGGCGCCCTTAAAACAAATTCTAAAATGTTACCCACTTGAGGCGACTGGGTGGCTCAGTCATTTGAGCATCACACTCTTGATTTCAGCTCAGGTCATGATCTCAGGGTCATGAGATCGAGCCCCACATGGTGCTTGGGCTGGGTGTGGAGCCTGTGTAAGATTCTCTCTCTCCCTCTCTAAAAAAAATTTGTTTTTTAAATAAGTAAAATATTACCTGCTCCTCCTATCTAGTCTTCAGCCTTATCTATCTTCCACTCTCACTCTTATTTATGATTCTCCATTCTAGCTGAAAGAGCCTATTGGTTTCCCAGCCATATTATGTGTATGTTTGAGGTTTTGCCTTCTGAAGAAAGTATCCATTTCTCTGTGCTTGTTTAAGTACTACCCCTGGGATGCCTGGGTGGCTCAGCTGGTTGAGTGTCTGCCTTTGGCTCAGGTCAGGATCCGGGGGTCCTGGGATCGAGCTTGGTATCAGGCTCCTTGCTTAGCGGGGAGCCTGCTTCTCCCTCTCCCTCTGCCTGCCACTTCCCCTCTCTTGTGCATGCTCTCTCTGTCAAATAAATAAAGAAAATCTTAAAAAAAAAAGTACTACCCTTAAACTTTGCTGAAGTTCAGCATCTGTCCAGCTTTTCCCTTAGAGCTTTCTCCCACTTTTGCATTATGTCCCACTCCTCTCTGTGCCTTTTGGCTGGCACATCATCTGTGGGCCCCGGTTTGTGCACAAGAGGTACTCAATCAGTGCTTGGTGGTGGTTGAGAGTTAGGCTAGGGGACTAAGAAGGGGAGTTCTTGGGACATTTGCGCTCCAGGGTCTGTCTGAAGGGTCTCTCTTTTCCCAGCAGAGGTCCCCCTTGTTGGAAGTGAGGGGGAACGTAGAGCTGAAGAGGCCCCTGGTCAAGGCTCCTTCTCGGCTGCCTCTACCGGGAACCAGATTTAAGAGGAGGCCTGACCAGATGGAGGATGCCTTAGAGCCTGAGAAGGTGAGCTGGGTTTGGAAAAGCTGTGTGTGTGTGTGTGTGTGTGTGTGTGTGTGTGTGTGTGTGTGTGTGTAAAAGCTTTGCGTGTGTGTGTGTGTGTGTGTGTGAAAGAGAGAGAGAGTGCGTCTAAGCCAATCAGGGAGAGTAAATGTACCCCATTCTTGTCTATTTCCAGAAAAGGACGCGAGGACTGGACACAGTGACCAAAATGGCCACGTCCCACCCCAGAGCACCAGCCCTCACTGCAAGACCACAGACGCAAGGCCAGACCACAGGTGGGTTCTAGCAGTGGGCAGAAACCAGGGGAATAGAAGTCCAATGCTCTTCGACTCACTTATTTCTTGTCTTTCAATTTTAGCTTATTTTGAATAGGTAATAGGTTTCACTTGTTTTAAAATTCCAAAGGCACAAGCGGTGCCTGGGTGGCTCGGTGGATTAAGCGTCTGACTCTTCATTTTGCCTCAAGTCATGATCTCAGGATCATGAGATCCAGCCCCGAGTCAGGCTCCACTATGGGCGTGGAGCCTGCTTGGGATTCTTTCTCTCCCTCTCCCTCTCCACACCCCCTCCAAATTCCAAAGGCACAAAAGTCATTTTACAGAGGAAAGTCTCCCTCCTACCCCTGTCCCCTAGCCACCCAGTTCCCCTCCCCAGGGGAGTTCTGTGGGCGTTCTGTCCCTTCCAGGGCATTCTGTGGGCGTTCAAGCACATCTGGACATGTTCTCCAACATTTTTTTTTTTTTATATAGATGGTAGCGCTCTTGACACATGGCTCTGCCCCCTGCTCTTTTTGCTTATCTTGGTCCAACTTATTTCTTGGTGTCTTGAGTAATTTCTGGTCCTGGGAAGGATATCTTTAGAACTGGCCAGATTTCAGGGAAGAGGGAAGTTATCTTATTTCTAATCCTCAGAAAAAGCAATGACTCTGCGCCTGGCCCAGCCAGAGTTCATGCCACCCTGAGATTGATTGTGCTACTTTTTCCTCTCCCATCTCCCGACAGCTCCAAAAGTTCCCAAGAAGACAGGACCCCGATGTTCCACAGCTATTGCCACAGGTAATAGTGCTTCACAGCTGGGGCTGAGGAGAGATTTGGGGGTATGTGTAAAAGGAGATGATGGAGGTGGAAAGACATTGGTGCTGTGGTTTCTTATGTTAACTCCGGATTCTCTAGTGTTGAAGAATCAGAAACCAGGCCCTGCCGTTCCTGCCCAGAAGCCTGCAGGTAGATGCCAAGCGTAACCATTGGGTGAGAGGCTGGGATAGGGAAGAGAGGAGGTGGTGAGTACCCCCAAAAAAATCCATTTGGTTCCCTCCCTGTCTGGAGGGGAGAGAGATGTAGCAGTGGGTGTGGAGGCCTTAAAGGCTAGGAGGGACGAAAGATAGAAAGCCACGACCTCCCTGACCTTTGTCCTTTCCGTGTCCATCTTAGCGGCTGCCCCTCCCCTGCTGGGAGGGAAGAAACCCACCAAACGTCCGGCCTGGGACTTAAAGGGTCAGTTATGTGACCTGAATGCCCAGCTGCAGTGCTTCCGTGAGAGGACTCAGACATTGAACCAGGAGAACCAACAACTGCAGGACCAACTCCAGGAGGCCCAGCAGCAGGCCCGGGCCCTGGGGGCAGAGTGCAGGACACTGGAAGGGGAGTTGGCCAGGGTACAGGCCCAGGCTGAGCAGAGCCAGCAGGAGTTGGGGAACCTCAGGGCCCATGTCCTGGAGCTGGAAGAGCAGTTGGGCACACAGGAGGGCTTGGTGCAAGAGCTCCAGAAAGAACAATTGGGATTGCAGGAGGAGCGAAGGGGACTGGCCACCCGGCTGGAGGAGCAGGAGGTAAGGGCCACCTTCTCACCAAATGCCACCCCTCCTTTCTGGGTTACCCTGAGGACTCTCTGGGCTTGGGAGTCCCTGGCCGCCTCTCTCCAGCAGTATCCCTCTGTCCTTCTCCACCCCTGCCCACTCCTGACTGCGTCTTGCTTTCTGCCCCACTTCCCCCTACCCCGACTGCTTTCATAGCCCCCCACCCCACCCCGGATCTGTGTCTCCCGTCGTCCTCCATCTTCTCTGTCTCTTCTTCCCTGGTCAAAAATCCCCGTGGCGTTCTCTCTTCTTCTCATGTCCATTTGACTCCTTGGTGAGCACCAACTAGATGGTATTACTTGCAGTTTCTCAAATGATTCAGTCTTCTCTTCAGGGCATTTTGCACATGCACTTCCCTCTTTGTGGAACGTTCTTTCTGTTCTCCGTCTTTTCCTTGGTTTATTCTGATACTTTTGGGTGTCGGCTTAGCTATCATTGTCCTTGTGCGCCTTTTGGCTGTTCCCAGAGCACTCCCTAATCTGGTACCATGACTCTTATTTTCTTACCTCTTTCCTTAGCAGACTGTGAAGTCCTCGGGGACAGGGACCACCCTCCCTCCACCCCCCACCTCGTCATGACTTGTCCTTATTCTTCCACTGGGCCTCACCCTCTGTGTCCATTCCGTTCCAAACAGAGGAGGCTGCAGGCCTCAGAAGCAGCTCTGTCAGGCAGCCAAGCGGAGGTGGCATCTCTGCGTCAGGAGGCTGCAGCGCAGGCGGCCGCACTGGTGGAGCAAGGAGAACGTCTGCATGGGCTAGAGATGGAGCGCCGGCGACTCCACAACCAGCTACAGGAACTCAAAGGCAATATCCGTGTGTTCTGCCGGGTCCGCCCTGTCCTTGCAGGGGAGCCCACCCCGTCCCCAGGCTTCCTCCTGTTTCCCTCTGGCCCCGGCGGGCCCTCCGATCCTCCAACCCGCCTCAGTGTCTCCCGGTCTGACGATCGTCGTGGGACCCTGAGTGGGGCGCCAGCCCCCACCACCCGCCACGACTTCTCCTTCGACCGGGTGTTCCCACCAGGGAGTGGACAGGACCAAGTGTTTGAGGAGATTGCCATGCTTGTCCAGTCAGCCCTGGATGGCTACCCAGTGTGCATCTTTGCCTACGGCCAGACAGGCAGTGGCAAGACCTTCACCATGGAGGGTGGGCCTGGGGGAGACCCCCAGGTGGAAGGCCTGATCCCCCGGGCCCTGCGGCACCTCTTCTCTGTGGCCCAGGAGCTGGGCGGCCAGGGCTGGACCTACAGCTTTGTGGCAAGCTACGTAGAGATCTATAATGAGACTGTCCGAGACCTGCTGGCCACGGGGACCCGGAAGGGCCAGGGCGGTGAGTGTGAGATTCGCCGGGCAGGGCCGGGGAGTGAGGAGCTTACTGTCACCAATGCCCGCTATGTTCCCGTGTCCTGTGAGAAAGAGGTAAGCACCAAGGGGCACTGGGCCTGGAGAATGGGGAGGAGCGGGCAGGGTGGCACAAGATGTAGGTGGACGGAGGAGGGACCAGGAGAGAGCGGAAGGATGGGGGAAGGGTAGGTTGCGTCTGTGGGTCGCCATGTCAGTTTTGACCGGGGGTGGGGGACAGCTGGGGGGACTGTAAGGTAGATCTGTCTGCCTTAGGGAGCGAGGGGGTGGAGTGACGCATATGCCGAGGGCTTCCTGGCCCCTGCCCGCTGCATCTCAGGTCCCGTTTCCTACTACTCCCCTTGCTCAGCTCGCTCCAGCCATGCTGGCCTCCTGGCTGTTCCCCAGCCAGCTTGTCACATTCTCGATTCAGGGCCTTTGCCTGAATGTTCCTCTCCTCGAATGGCTTGCTCCCTCGCTGCCTTCAGAGTTGAAGGCACTGAAGCCGTCCCTGGCCATCCTGTCTCAAATTGCAGCCCTCACCCTACCTTCACGCGTTCCTCATGGTTCTGTTCTAGTTTCCCCCTCAGCACTCTCGGGCCGTAGCTGTGCATTTTACTTAGTCATTCTGTCTCTTCACTGGCTAGAAAGAAATCTTCGAGAGGGCAGGCACTGACTCTGGGTCATTGCTACCGACGTGGCTGCGTGCTGAGCCCCTCCCTGCCCACTCTTGCCCCTTGCTCCTCCTGTCCCCAGGTGGAGGCCCTGCTCCACGTGGCCCGCCAGAACCGGGCGGTGGCCCGCACGTCACAGAACGAGCGCTCATCACGCAGTCACAGCGTGTTCCAGCTCCAGATCTCTGGGGAGCACGCTGGGCGGGGCCTGCAGTGTGGGGCCCCCCTCAGCCTTGTGGACCTGGCTGGGAGCGAGCGGCTGGACCCTGGCTTAGCCCTTGGCCCTGGGGAACGGGAACGCCTTCGGGAAACACAAGCCATTAACAGTAGCCTGTCTACCCTGGGGCTGGTCATCATGGCCCTGAGCAATAAGGTGGGAATGGGGATGGGGGCCGGTGGGACCTGGGGTGGGTTGAGGCTGCTCACGCTGAACCCTGTCCTGTCCTAACCACCTGTCTCCCTCAACCGTGCAGGAGTCCCACGTTCCTTACCGGAACAGCAAGCTCACCTACCTGCTGCAGAACTCTCTGGGTGGCAGCGCTAAGATGTGAGTGAAAGCGACAGACAGACAGGAGGGGTTGGGTGGAGACTGTGAGGCTGGGGTCAGGGGCGGGAAAGGGGCAACAGTGGGAACCTGGTGCAGGCGCCACCCAGACACTGATGCTGGGGTTTGGCCCCCTCTCCTCTCTCCACAGGCTCATGTTCGTGAACATTTCCCCCCTAGAAGAGAACGTCTCTGAGTCCCTCAACTCCCTACGCTTTGCCTCCAAGGTGCAGTTACCACCAAGCCCAGGCCCTGTCAGGACCCCTGGGTGATTGTAGGCTTCTCCATTCTGACCCTTTAGGGTCCCCTTCAGTCCTTTAGGCCAAGGGCACATTCATCTGGAAAGGATTTGCATTTGCCGGGCATCTGGGCTACTATCTCTCTGGATCCATTTTTAGCTATTGGGTCTTGGGGTTTTTTATTTTTTTTTTTTTTAAGATTTTATTTATTTATTTGACAGAGAGAGACACAGCGAGAGAGGGAACACAAGCAGGGCGAGTGGGAGAGGGAAAAGCAGGCTTCCCGCTGAGCAGGGAGCCCGATGCGGGGCTCATTCCCAGGACCCTGGGATCATGACCTGGGCTGAAGGCAGACACTTAACAACTGAGCCACTCAGGTGCCCTGGGGTTTTTTAATTTTTTAAAAATAGGTAGTTAAGGGGTCAAAACTATATAAAAGCTATACACAACAAATGAAGTTTTACCACCGCCCCTGTGCACCCCATTCTCCCCACCAGCCCTGGTAGAGGTAATCATTTTTAACATTTAGCATTTTACTTACCCTTTCAGTGTTTCTTCTTGCAAATATAAGCAATATGCTTGTGCTTATTCCTTTCCTTCTTATATAGACGACATCTCTCTTTTCATATATATATGTATGTTGTTCTGTACTTTGTTCTGCTTAACAAGATATCCCTAAGATTACTCCCCCCCCCCCAGCCCCCAGCACACAGAGATCATCCCATTATTTTTATGTCTGCATGGGACTCCGCTGTGTGGCCGCACCAAAGTTTATCCACCAGTTCCCTCTGCTGGACACTTGGATTGTTTCCACCCTTGTTTCTATTACAAACAAGAGCATGTTGGCTAACCTTGTAGCAAGATATATGTCATTTTGTGTTTGTTTAGTCATATCTAACTATGTAGGGAGAGATTCCTGGCATTGGGATTGCCAGATCAAAGGAGACTTAGATGCAGGCGCCTGGGTGGCTCAGTCGGTTAAGCATCCGACTCTTGATACTGGTTCACGTCATGATCTCAGGGTCGTGAGGTCAAGTCCCACGTCGCGTGGAACCCACTTCAGATTCTTTCTCTCCCTCCCCCTCTGCCCCCCTGCCCCATGTGTGCACACGCTCTCTCTCTCAAAAAAAAAAAAAAAAAAAAGAGAGAGAGACTTACATGGTTTTCAGACCATTCCAAGTAGTGTGAAGTCAGGCTCCAAAAGCCACTTAAACATTAAGGGAAGGCCATGCCATGAATTCTCTAGGAGATTTATGCTCCTTCCACTAAAGTTTTAGGGGCTTATTAGATTTGAATAGGCTTATATTTCTTGACAAGAAAACTTAGATGGTACAGTATACTTTCTGTTGCATCAGGAGCACCTAATATCCAGTTGTTTTACTTTTAATGAAATAAAAATCAATCATGGAATTTGGGTGTTACCATTCGAAAACTCCCTATTGACCTAGTGATTTCACTTAGTGATTTTATCGAACAGTGATCGTACCTAGATCATTATTTCATTAGAGAGTTTAATTTTCTCAGTCACTTTACATTTGTTAGTCTTGTCTCTTCTATAAAGAACTTCCCTTTGCCATATATTTGGTTACTCTGAAATCCAGTCTATATAGGAAAGGCAGAGTCCCCAGAGTTCCCAGGGTCCTGGGAACGAGCCCCGCATCGGGCTCCCTGCTCAGCGGGAAGCCTGCTTTTCCCTCTCCCACTTTATCAGTTTTCAGTATTAGAAGTTGATATCTTGGCAACTTCCAAAGGTGACCAAGTGGGTTTTTATCTGGGTGGGTGTCATCTTACAGATGCTTATGGATTTGATACATACCCTTTGTAGTCATTTTTTCTGATGCTCAAATTGCCCCATCTTTGGCCAGTGGGTGCTCCTTTAAGTTGGCTTCTGTGTCCTTTAGACAGGAACCAGTAGTTTTTATTCTAGATTCATCTTGTACATATCCTTCCTAAACTTGGCATCATTTATTTTCCAAGGAGCCTTGGTTCTTAAATGAGTGTTGTTCATGTTTTATCTAATTTATTAACCAGTAAATGGTGGGAGGGCTTGGGGTCTCTGGGCCACGGTATTGCTGAAAATGGACGTTCCATCTCTCTCTGCTCCTGTGTGTGGCTTCCATCCCTTCTCAGTCAGGCCTCTTCACCTCCTCCAGACCTGGTGTGGTTAGTGGGCATAGACCTAACCTTAACTGAGACCAGGCTGAACCCTCCTTCAGAGCCCTTGTTTCAGTATTTTCTTTCCTTTTTTTTTTTTTAAAGATTTTATTTATTTATTTGACAGAGAGAGACACAGGGAGAGAGGGAACACAAGCAGGGGGAGTGGGAGAGGGAGAAGCAGGCTTCCCCAGGAGCAGGGAGTTGGATGCGGGGCTAGATCCCAGGACCCTGGGATCATGACCTGAGCTGAAGGCAGACGCTTAACGACTGAGCCACCCAGGCGCCCCTGTTTCAGTATTTTCTGAGGGCAGCCCCGATATTGGGGGTGGGAGGCAATCCAGAAAAACAGAGAAAACTGTTATTTTGGTTACTTAGGAAACGTTTTTCTCCTGTCTAAACCCTCTGCCCGCAGGTGAACCAGTGTGTTATTGGTACGGCCCAGGCCAACAGGAAATGAAGACAGATCCAGATCTGTGTGTTGGGGGGGGGGGGGGGGGGGGGGGGGTTTTTTGGGGGGGGGGGGCGCTGTGTGACCTGGGTCTATCAAATAAAGAACAGTTTTTTGGGTTTTTTTTCTTTAAATAAAGGTTTTATTAGCGATGGGCCGTATCTGTAAAAATGGGAACCGCGGATCTGCAAAGTATTTGTGTTTTGCAGAGCAAGGGCGTCAGCTTTTCTCCCTATCAGGCCATCACCTCGAGCCTAGGTGGCCTAAGCCTCCCATACCACCCCCTTCCCCGTTGTCCGCCTCTAGAAGATGTGCCCACCAGCCAACCACCGTCACTAGTTTGCCGCAGGCCACCCAGCCCCGTTCGGGAACGCTCCTCCGGCGGGTGTGGGAGGGTGGGAACCCGAGCCCAGGGGCGGGGCCGGCGCGCCCTCCCACAAACTGCTGGCTCTTCCTCCCGCCCTTTCCCTGCCTTGCCGTTCGAACCGCCAGGGCCGGCCCGCCCGCTGCCCATTGGCTGGCTCTCCGCGGCGTTACCGCCTCGCTACTAGCTCTCCGGGCCAGTGCACCCGCCCTGGAAGCGCTGGGCGGGACGCACGCCCGCTGACTCGCTCGCGCCAACCACTAACGGCCACCGCCCCACAAAGGAGGGGCTCAATCCTCCCAGGTGCCGCGCGCGGGAGGGGTCACGCGTGCGCAGAAGCGCGGCGGCGGTGGGGGGGGGGGACTTGCCACGGGGAGGGCGGGGCCGGGGGCAAAGGCGGGAGGAGGGCGTGGCGGGGGCGATGGGAAGGGTGAATGGAGGGCGGGGTCGTGAACCGGGGCCGGGGGGCGGGACTTAGAGTGACCATGGAGGTTGGGGGGGCAGTTAACGGATGTGGCATGGGGCGGAGGCCAGGCTGGAGGCCGGCTGCCGGGAAGGGGGGGATTCCCTCCTGCCCCGAGGGCGGGTCTCCCTCCGAGGAAGGGGCTGCGGGGATTCCCTCTCCCTCCGGGTCTTGACTTTCCACCCGCCCCAGCCGCGGAGAAGCCACCTCTCGCTCGGCGCCCTCCAGGCCCTTTGGAGGTGAGGGAGGTGGGGTGAGGTGGTGCCCGCCCCCCCCACCGGCTCCTCCTTCCCCCCAGTCCTCCCCTCCCACCACCCTCCCCCCGAGCCGGTTTGTCCCTCCCCTCCCCTCCCCTCCTTCCCCCCGCCGCCTCCTCCTGCCGCTGCCGCTGCTTTGGCTGCTGCGTCATACGCCCCAGAGCTGCCGGGACGGAGGGGCTGGGCCTGGGGACCCCCCGGCCCTTGCCTGCCCGCCCTCCGACGCCCAGACGTGCCCTCCCCGCGCGGGGGGTTCGCCTCGGTCTCCCACGTCTGCCTCTGCCCGGCTCCCGGCGGCCCCAGCTGTCACTGGTAAGGAGGCGGCGGGAGGCGCCCGTGGGGGGGCAGGGAGCCGGGGGTCGGCGCGCAGGGCGCGGGCGGGAGAGCCTCGCCGCCCAGGCATCGGTTCGGGCTGGGCCGACTCAAGTCCCCTCTCGGACTCACCGTCATGGGGAGTAGAGACCGGGACTGGGACACGCCCCCCTCCCCGGGCACTCAGGGAAGTTATCTAACCCGGGGGCAGGGAGCCCCGTATTTGAGGGTGACCTGACATAACCTGGCGTCAGGATGATTGTTCTGAATGAGACACGCGGGCCCGGGGAGGCAGCCGTTTCTATTCTGGAAAACATTTCCAGAAAAGCTCCCAAAACACAGAGCACCCCAATTATGATACCTCTAAACACGAAAAGGTGACAGCAGAAACTGAATGGTAACCTTTGCTTCTGCAACCATCATTTCTCCTAAAATCTCAAGGCCAGGATATAGTATCCCAGGGGAGCTCTGGAAGCTGGGAAACTAGAGAACTAGGTTGGGGGGGTGGGGGGTGTTAGGGAGAGGAGAGCCAGTCGCTAGAGTTGGAAAAGCTGGAGTCAAGAAGCTTGGGAGGGGTGCTGTGTGATTTCCTATCCAGGTGTCTGGGATTTGGAGACTGGGAGCACAGCTGCTTGAATCCTTGAGGCAAAGAAAAATGGGGAGTTTCTCAACATTCATAACCTTCTCCCATCCCACTTCTGGCTAGGCCCCCCCCAGGATGCAATGGCACAGCCCCCCCGGCTGAGCCGCTCTGGTGCCCCCCCACTTTGGGATCCAGCCTCCCCTGCTCCCACCTCAGGCCCCAGGCCTCGACTTTGGGAGGGTCAAGATGTGCTGGCCAGGTGGACGGATGGGCTGCTATACTTGGGGACCATCAAGAAGGTAAGACATTTGATCTCTGACCTATTGCGTTTTCCCCATTCTCCTTATGTAGTTCTGATTCCTGTTTCATCCCCTGTGCTCATCCATTCCAGGTGGACAGTGCTCGGGAGGTGTGTCTGGTCCAGTTTGAGGATGATTCCCAGTTTCTGGTTCTATGGAAAGACATCAGCCCCGGTGAGACCCTAGAGGCCCAAGTGTGTGCATGCCATGGAAAGCAGAAACCTGGCGTGGGGGATGGGAAGGGGCCTTAAGCATAGGCCCCGTAACACTGTGTTCCCTCATAGCTGCCCTCCCCGGGGAGGAACTTCTCTGCTGTGTCTGTCGATCTGAGACTGTGGTCCCTGGGAACCGGCTGGTCAGCTGTGAGAAGTGTCGCCACGGTGAGAGGGCAGGACACCTGAATGGTCCACCTTGCCCTGAGCCTTCTAGGCTGCCTCTCAACTCTTCCCTCCACCACTGGTCCTTATGCCACCTGTCCTGAGTCCCCAAGCCACTGCTCCGGCCAGTCTCAACTCTGTAATCTCACTCCCTTCCAGCACAGGGAGAAACAGCCATGGAATGTGGAGGTGTGAGCTTTGTAGACAGAGGGTGGTTCAGATACACCCTTTTCTAACCGTAAGGCCTTGGGCAAATCCCCAAACCCCTAGGAGCCTGTCCCCTCACCTGTAAAATAAGGGTAATTCACCCACTACAGCCGGATCATGGTAAAGGATGAAGTGAGGTGGCCGAGACTTCTCCTACCCCAGTTGCTAGCACACACAGGTATGCAGTGCAGTGAGTGGCCTACCGTCAATATTATCGTTATTCAGCTTACCACCAGGACTGCCACGTTCCAAGGGCCCCAGCCCCTGGAGAAGGAGAGGGCACATCCTGGGTCTGCCGCCAGTGCGTCTTCGCCATTGCCACCAAGGTAAGTCACTTTCCTGTGGGAGCCTCCCATCCACAGCCTCTCCCAAGCCTTTCCGCCCCCCCCCCCACCCCTCTGAGGCAGCCTGCCTGTTCCCTCTCTGCAGAGGGGGGGTGCACTGAAGAAGGGCCCCTATGCCCGGGCCATGCTGGGCATGAAGCTGTCACTGCCATATGGACTAAAGGGGCTAGACTGGGACGCTGGACATCTGAGCAACCGGCAGCAGAGCTACTGTTACTGTGGTGGCCCCGGGGAGTGAGTAATGGGGGCGGAGGGCGGTTGGGAATGAGTGATGGAGCGGGGTGGGAGGAATTCCGGGGAGTGGAGGAGAAAGGACGAGGGGAGTGCTGAAGAGGACCAGAAGTAGGTGGTGAGTAGGGTGTGGGGCCGTTCAGGTGGGGGCAGGGTCTGGGGGTCACGAGTCCTGTGCTGCCCCTCAGGTGGAACCTGAAGATGCTGCAGTGCCGGAGCTGCCTGCAGTGGTTCCATGAGGCCTGCACCCAGTGTCTGAGCAAGCCCCTCCTCTACGGGGACAGGTGAGACCGGAGCCCTCCAGCTCCGCTCCGCTCACTCAGCGGAGCCGTGCCCCACGATGCCTCAGCTCCATTCTCTCCCCAGCCTCTGAAGCTTGCCTCCCCTGTGTGCCCTGTCCTTGTTTGTGAGTCCTCCGTAGCCTGGTAGTGTTTTCTTGTGTAAGGTGTGTTCTCTCCCTCCCTTTTGCCCACTTCCAGGTTCTATGAATTCGAATGCTGTGTGTGTCGGGGGGGCCCTGAGAAGGTCAGGAGGCTACAGCTTCGCTGGTGAGCTAGCATGACCTCAGCGTAGGTCCTCTCTCAGCACCCCCAGGATTTCACCCTATGTGCCCCAATCTCCCACCTCGGGACTCTAGGTTTTTGCAAGGCTGCCACCACCTTGATAACTCAATATTTCTCCAGGGTGGACGTGGCCCATCTTGTCCTCTATCACCTCAGCGTTTGCTGTAAGAAAAAATACTTTGATTTTGACCGTGAGATCCTCCCCTTCACCTCTGAGAATTGGGACAGTTTGCTTCTCGGGGAGGTAAGGGGTGGTGAAGCTTTGGGGGTGAGGGTGGAACAGAGGAGTATAAAGAATGGGGGAAGGGAGAGGGACCACTGCTCCCCTGATCTCCTTTTCTTTCCCCTTCCCCAGCTCTCAGACACTCCCAAGGGAGAACGTTCTTCCAAACTCCTCTCTGCTCTCAACAGCCACAAGGACCGGTGAGTTGGAGGGAGGCTCAGAAAGAGATGCGGCTATGGAAGCCTGGGAGGAAAGGGGCTGCAGCCCACCTGGAAGTTCATCTCTGAAAAGGATAGAGTAATGGCATCAGAGGGGCCCTTTATTACTGCACTGACCCTGTATCATTTCTCTCCTCACCCCAGTTTCATTTCAGGGAGGGAGATTAAGAAGAGGAAATGCTTGTTTGGTCTCCATGCTCGGATCCCTCCCCCTGTGGAGCCCCTTACTGGAGATGGAGCCCCCACCAGGTCACTGGTCCAGGGAGGATGGGGAAATTCTCAGGGTATTAATGGGGGAGGCATATGTATGGAGATGGGGAGGTCTTTGGGGTGTCCGGGAGGGGGCTGGGGGGATAAGGAGGCCTCTTACAGCTTCCCTTCAGGGCAGGGCCCTGGGGGAGGGGTCTCACGTCCCCTGGGGAAGCGCCGGAGGCCGGAGCCAGAGCCCCTGAGGAGGAGGCAGAAGGGGAAAATGGAGGAGCTGGGGCCACCCTCAGCAGTGCGCAATCAGCCCGAGCCCCAGGAGCAAAGGGAGCGGGCTCGTCTGCAGAGGGCACTGCAGGTACAGGGGCAGGGGGAACCCCGTGGAGCTAAATGGTGGTGTGGGAAGGAATCAAGGATTATCTCTCAGTCCTTTGCTCCTTCTTCTAGGCCTCAGTGTCTCCATCACCCCCCAGCCCTAACCAGAGTTACCAGGGCAGCAGCGGCTACAACTTCCGGCCCACAGACGCCCGCTGCCTGCCCAGGTCAGTGCTCCTTCACCCTCCAGTTATGTACCCCTAGAATCTCTCCTCCAATTGTCTACATCCTCTGGACTTTCTTACCCAGAATTATTTTCCATCTCCCCCCCCTTGGCTACCCACTTCTTATCCTAGAGAGACTTCCAGAACCAGTGTCTGATCCCTAGTATTCTGGGGATGGGGATTCCTTGGGGCTGTTTGAGCTCTGTTCTTCTCCGTGGGAGAGGGTCCTAGTTCCCTGCTTCAGGTCCTGACTTTCCCCCTCCCCAACCCCAGCAGTCCCATCCGGATGTTCGCTTCCTTCCACCCCTCTGCCAGCACCGCAGGGACCTCTGGGGATGGTGAACCCCCAGACAGGTGAGATTCTTCTCCTTTACCTGTGCCACCCCTCTTCACGTCTGTGCTCTTAAGTGCCTCGGTCTCTAACCTGATTTCTTTGTGCCTCTGAGCCACATGTGAGCTCCATTTTTAGTCAGTCCTTATCTGCATCTGGACTCACAATTGCCTTCTCTCCCTAGGTCACCCCTGGAACTTCACATTGGTTTCCCCACAGACATCCCTAAAAGTGCCCCCCACTCGATGACTGCCTCATCTTCCTCAGTCCCAGCCCCCTCCCCAGGTCTTCCTAGACGCTCAGCACCCCCTTCTTCCCTGTGCCGCAGTTTGTCTCCTGGGACTGGGGGAGGAGTCCGAGGTGGGGTTGGCTACCTGTCCCGAGGGGACCCTGTCCGGGTCCTTGCTCGCAGAGTACGGCCTGATGGTTCTGTGCAGTACCTGGTTGAGTGGGGAGGTGGGGGCATCTTCTGAACAGCCTGCCTCTGCCTACCTCCCCATTCACACACACCGGCACTTTCATACCCTGACCTCTGACCTCACCTACAGCTGGGATGTACCTGGGGAGGTAGGGGGGTAGTTCTCCCTACTCCCCAGGCTGGAATCCAGGTGGGGGGTTGGGGAAGAGGCTCTCTTCTCTACTCCCTTCCTGATTCCTGACCCTTCCCCCATCCCTCTTCCCATTTCCTTTGATGTTATTTTGTTACAGCTTTTTAAATATTTTTTAAAATTATTTAACCCCTGGGGATGGAAACTGAGGAGGGGGGGAATGATAAAGGATCCCAGACTCTGTATGATTGAAATAAAGGTAAATAAACAAATCTAGCAGCCCTGGGTCATTCTGGAAGATGAGAACACAGGGACTGGCAGCAATTCCACTCTTCCCAACCAAATTCACATACATGACAAGGAAAAAGGCAAAAGGCAGAGAAAACCAAGGATAGGATTTATTTGGGGCCCGGTCATCACCTGGAAGTCAAAGGGCATGGAAGTATACAAGGGGAACATGGCAGAGAAACGGGGCTCATCACGGTAGGACTGTGCTGGAGTCGGAAACTGACTCTGTAACCTGGTGCACCCAATGCAGGTATGGGGCGTTCCCCTGCTCCACAGGCAATGCAATCACCTCAGCCACTTCGTAAGGGTGCACAGAACTGTGAAAATATGGGGGATCACTCAAAGATCTACCTTAAATGAGCCCACCACCCCCCTCAGACTGCCCAGCAAGTGCCACCCTCACTGCTACCCACGTCAGAGTTCTCACCGAACAAAATCTGTCAAAGCTGGAACCATGGAACTTCGGGTTTTAATCATCTAAGAGGCAAAGACAAACATGACTGAATCAAGGAGTGGGGTTAATTTCAGGATCTCAGAAGAGGGAACGGGGTCAGGGAATTGAGGTTTCATTGGACGGGGAAATGTTTCTCACCATCAGCACCTCATTGTCCTCCTCAATCTTTCCTTTCCACTCATAGCTGAAAAGGTCAGGGAGAAAGGGAGAAAGTGTTGAAGGAGCAAAGATTGCCCTCAAGGAAAAGCACTGCCAATCAGCCCCTAGAGTTAGGCTAACCCCCCAACTCCTATGACTCACATGGATGTAATCTGAGGGATGAGGTTAACGCAGGCTGCCAGGCGCTTCTCCACCACAGCCCTGAAGGTGAAGAGAAAGCCCCATTCAGAACGCCCCATGACCCGGATTTTTTGCACTGGCTGCCCAGAGACAAGGTTCCAAAGCCGGGGGTCAGGCAGGAAGCCGCGGGAGTGCACTCTTCTCTCCCACCCCCACCTCTCTCCCGTCATGATCCTCCTTCCTCGCTCCACACTGAGGTCCCCCACCTGGCGATCTCCTTGGCGACCTTCTCGTTGGGGCAGGTGACAAAGGCTGCAGAGACCGAGCCGGGAACATAGCCGGAGCTCGAGGCAGGCGAGGGCTGGGACGGGGGGCTTCCTGAAGCCATGGACAGCAGAGCTCGGGGTAGCAAGAGAAGGCGGGAGGCCACGGGCAACAGCGCCGGCATCCAAAGGAGCGACAGAAGCAGAGCGGCCTGAGAGCACGAAATGAATAGGGTGTTACCCAACAAAAAGCCGAGGAAATTGCATCTCGGGAACACTTCACTTGGATAGACAGGCTCTGCCCTCCCTCTCCTGCACCCCGAAGGAAAAGGTCCCTGAAGCTGGGAGAGAAACTTGGGAAAGTAAGGCAGACTCGGTTTTCACTCCCTCCCCAGAAGCCAATCCCTAGGATTTTGAACGCGGGCGGTGGTCGAGGCTTCGAGGACCGGAAGGGGCGGGGCCGGTCACTCACCCCTCCGCCGAGCAGGATTGCGGGAACCTGCTCCCCCCTCATGCAGCCTATGCTGGTAGAGGATGGTTGAATATCAAAAACCGCACGTAATGCAGAGACGGGACCCCAAACCCAGAAAGGGCGGCCTCTTCTTACCTGGGCAGCACCCACGTGATAAGAAAACAGCATACACCACGTGACCATAGAAGCCGGACCCGGACCTCCAGAGCCAGCCAATCCTGGCCCTCACGTGGCCCAGTTTGCCCCGCCTCCTGTCGGGGGAGGAGCGAAAGGGAATTTGGCCAATCGACAGCCGGATCTGCAGACGTGCACGGAAATGGCACGCTCGTTTCCGTGTAAACCGGAAACGGCCGATTGCAGGCTTGAGAGCCGCAGCGGCGTTCCGCTGTCACGTGAGGGGGCCGGTGTCCCTCAGGCGGCTGTATCTCAATGAGCTGCGCGAAGAGGCCAATCCCAGGCCAGCACCGCAGGCCACGTGACGAGAGAGCTGGCGCTAGAAAGGGGGGATGGAGACCCCGCCGACTCGATGCGTCAGCTTGTGGAGTGGGGAATCATCCTTAAACCCCAGAATGTGCCCAGTTGCAGCCCCTACACTGTTCCCGAGGCCTTAAGGAGTGAGAGGGTCTGAGAAGATTGAACCTTAGGGGGTAAAGAGAGCGCCCCCTGCCTCTTTGGTTAGGACTGACATATGCCTAGGTTGGGTAATGAACAACGATAATCTGAGAAGCCCGCTGTCCCTGAGCAGGGAATAGTGATTAGGCAGGGATGGGGCACGGCAAGACGATGGCTAGGTGGGAAAAGATGCATTTTAAGAGGACAGTGAGACCCTGTACATGGGATAGAGGGTGATGAAAATGGGGCTGAGGGCAATTCAGCCTTAATTGAAAGCCCAAAGCTCAAGACAGACTGGTGGTGAATGGGGGCGGGGAGCGAGCTTTAGGTTGGGGATATGGAGACACCAGGAAGTAGTGATGGTGCTTTTGCCCCTTACCCGCCCCCCCCCCCATTTAACTCTCCCGGACTGGTATACCTCTGAGTCTTGGGTCTCCTTGCCTTAACCCATCCCCCTAGGAGCCAAGACCTGTCCTACATAACTTCCCTGGGGCCCAAGCACATCCAGTGACCCAAAAATGGAGAGAGGGGCCAATGAGAGGAGAGAGGTGGGAGGAGGCAGCAGAGAAAAGGCTCTTGCCACTCCCCCTACCCAGTATTCCCCCTTTTTTCAAGGTTTGGGGGTCTCCGGAGTCTGCGTGACTGGGCGTTTATCAGAGTTCTCTCATACCTGTGTCTCTGGGGATGGGGTCTCCCTGAGATCTGTCTTTGGGTTTGGAGTTCGTTTCTGAGCTAGATCTCTGCAGGGCCTTTCAGTATTTGCAGTGGGATATTTCTCGGGACCGAGTTTCCATTTTGTTTTGGGAGTTTCTGTGTTTCCAGGACCTCATCACTCTGTGAGGTCTTTCAAACTCTTCTTTATGAGTTTGGGGTCTCTGCATTCTACATCTCTGAGCTACATGAGTGTCTCTCCCTGTCCCTCTCCCTTCTCCCCATCCTCAATCCCCAGGTCTGGAGTTTATCTCTTGAGTTATCATTCTCTGAGTCTGCAGTTTCTTTTCTCTGAGATATAAGTCTGGGGTCTGGTATCTCTGGATAGGAGTCCTCTAATTCTAGGTCTGGGTTTTTTCTGAATCTGGATCTCATCTTTTTCTTTAACTCCAGGTCTCTGATCTTGGTTCCTGAAATCATCTGATTCTGGAGTCTAAGATTTCTGCGGCTGTGGAGAACCTTTTGTGAAACTGGACACTCACATTTTGACCTCTGACCCTTCTCTCAATGGGGGATCTGGGGTCTTTTTTTTTTTCTGAGATTGGGGTCTCTGTTCCTCTAGATTTTGGGTTTGTGCCTCAGATTACCCCCCCGCCCCCGGGGTGGGCAGCAAGGTATCTTTCTCTGTGGGTCTGGGGTCTCTCAGTCTCAGGATCTGAGGTCTACATCTTTAGAACTGCACTCTCAGTCTGGTGTGTTTTTGAGTCAGGGGTCTCTCTCCCTGGTTCTCACTGAGTAGGGGTGGGGGCTGCAGATTCTCTCTCTCCTCCTCCTCCTGCTCTCTCCTCTCTCGCTCGCTCCCCCGCCCCCCCCCTCTCTCTCTCTCCCGGCTGCCGCTGCTGCCGTTGGCTCCTATTCTCCTCCTCCTCCTCCTCTCTCCTCCTCTCTGCTCCTCTCTGCTCCTCTCTCCTCCTCTCTCCTCCTCCTCCTCCTCCACCTCCTCCTCCTTCTCCCCCTCTCTCTCCCCCTCTTTCTCTCTTCTCTTTCTCCCCCGTCCCCCCCGCCCCCTCCCCCCCAGGCCTGATGAGCAGGTCTCGCGCCTCCATCCATCGGGGGAGCATCCCCGCGATGTCCTATGCCCCCTTCAGAGGTACGGTGGGGAGGGGAGGGGGGGAGGGCCAGTTGGGGGGGGCAAGAGGGGGAGGGGCAGGGGCGGGGGGGGGGGAAGCAGAGCCGGGGCCAGGGAGGGGAGCAGCTGAAATGGAGGGAGAGAGAGGAGGACCGGGAAGGCAGGGATGGGAGCAACGGGGAAGGAGGGATTGGAGGCCAGAGGATAGGGGTAGGTAGGGGCCGGAGGGGACAGGAAACAGGCTATGAAGGGGGCTGAGGGGAACATGATGAAGGGGAAAGAGATTGCCAGAAAGGGTGGTAAGATAGAGGGATAGGGTTTGGGGAAGAGCTGCAGAAATAATTTGGAGGTGGGAGCTGAGAGATGAGGAAAATATTAAGGAAGCAGAAGGAAGTCTTAGGAGAGGGGCTAGGAGGGGGAAATGAAAACATAGGGGTGAAAAGAGAAGCAAAGAAGATGGGGGTAGAATACGGTGAAGGGGCTCAGAGAATGGTAGGGGGTTGGAAAAGAGAGGAGGATGGAGGGAGAGAAGAAGGGGCCAGATGGAGAGAGAGGGAGGCAGTGGGGGGTGGGGGGAATGGAGGGTCCAGATGGAGGGAAGAGAGGAGAGAGGGAATGGGCTGGGGGAGGAGAGACCAGGGCAGGGGGAGGGCCAAATTATGTGTGTGTTTATTGAGGGGGGAGGGGGCAATAGAAGTAAGATTGAGTGATGGAAGTAGAGGGCAGGTTAGGACCCTGCCCCAGACTCTGACCCTCCTTAAGGCCTTTGACCAGTGAAATGTAACCCCAGGGGTCCTATCCGCCTCTTCACTTCACCACTTTTTATCCCCCTCCCCCACCTCCAATCCCTGTTACCATTCCCCCTCCCTCCTCTGGTGTCCATCACCTATATCTTTCCCCCCATATGGTGTCCGTTCCTTATATGAGTCCCCCTTCTGTCCTTCCCTTATATCAGTCCTTTCTCTGGTCCATTCTCTCTCCCTCTCTTCTATCTGGTAGCTCCCTTATATTTCTACCTCCTCTTCAGCTGTCCTTCATGACCCACTTGTCTTAGTATCCCTGTTAGGTGCACCTCATTTCCTCTGCCCCGTGTCCACTTGGGCTCTTCTGGTATATTCCCTTGTCTTTAGGGATTTACTCTCATTTCTGCCTTCTTTTCTCTTGATCCATCCCTATGATTTGTCCCCCAGCCCATCCTCTATCTCTACCCCATTCCCCGGCTGGCTTGTCCCTGCAAGTCTGTGCCTACCCACTTTCCCCTAATACCTCAGCTCTTACCACCCATTCCTCTTTTCTTGTCTCCTCTACTTCCTGGGGTGTTGGAGATTTGGGTGCAAAGATGCAGGTTTTGATGGCTGGAACAGGACCTAGAAGACGTCCCCATCTGAGCCCTGTGGGACTTATCCTAGTAAAATTTTCCCTTTTCTCAGCTGTGTTACTCTGTCTCTTGCATCTGCCTCCCAGAATCATCCTTACTTAAGTCTAGACAATATGTGTGTGTGGAGTGTGTGTTTTCAGAGTTGCTTCTAAGCTAAGTTCCCTGTGGCCTTCCCTGCTCCCAGGAGGAAGGTATCCCCTGAACTCTAACCTGCCTCCCTGGGGCTGCAGCCTGAACCAACCCCTCCCAGAATGATTAGATGTATCAACAGATTTCTCCTCTGGGAGTCCTCAGAGTCTGAGCGCAGTGGGCATGTTGCCTGCAGTGTGTGCAGGCTCAGAGCCTAAGGACTGGTGATCTCTGTAGCTAGAGGGTCTCGGACAGAATCTCTGGAATGGCATTGCGATAGTGAGTCTCAAAGGATTGGGGTTTCTAAATATCTATTCTAGGGGTTCATCTCTGACTCTGATCTGCAAGTTGAGTAAATTTGAAGAATATGTTTGTAGACAGAAAGGGGTAGATTTTTCAAAATTTCCTACTCAGGGTATTCAGTTAGAATGAAGCTTAACGACCAGTTCTTTTCCTGAACTATACCAATGATTATTTTGTAAAGGTGACAGAATTTGATTTTGCTTCCTCTAAATTGTTTCTCACTGTGATACCTTAAACCTATTTTCTATCACTTTGATGTCACCAATTTGATTTCTTTCTTACTTCCATAGTGCCTGTTCCCTGTGTCCCTTTGATGGTGTGTGGCATTGGGATTTAAAGGAGAGACAGGGGGCGCCTGGGTGGCTCAGTCGGTTAAGCGGCTGCCTTCGGCTCAGGTCATGATCCCAGAGTCCTGGGATCGGGCCCCACATCAGGCTCCCTGCTCAGTGGAGAGCCTGCTTCTCCCTCTCCCTCTGCCTGCCTCTCTGCCTATTTGTGCTCTCTCTCTCTCTCTGTCAAATAAATAAATAAAATCTTAAAAAAAACAAGTAAAGGAGAGACAGTTTACAGGGATGGGGCGAGGGAAGAACAGCTAAGTTGGGTAAGATGCCCCTGCGGGCATCTCCAAGCATGGGCAACGCTTAGTCTACTGTTTGTCCCCATCCCCAGCTTGAGCTTTCGGAGGCCCCCTTCTCTGTCCCAGACCTGGATCTTCCATTCTTCCTTCCCCTCTTTCTTCCTCAAGCTCCTCACTGTACCTTGGAGAGGTTTCTCACCTGTGGAGTTGTCTTCCATCCTGTCCATGGAGACTAGGTAAAGAGAGGGGGCCGTAGCGAATCTTTGATCTCTGGGCATAGAGTGGGAGAAGAGATCAGTTCAGTCTCTGTTCATTCAAACAAAGGCATATTTCCTACCTCCTCACTCTCCAGCCCTTCCCATAGCCAGCTGTTGACAAGACATATCCTCCCCCTACCACCAGAAGAACCATTTCCCCAGATTTGAGCAGGGTTGGGCTAGAGGAGGAGGGAGCTGAGAATAGAGGAGAGGCAGGAGGAGAGGCCCTCTCCGGTCTCTGACTTTGTGAACAGGTAAGCTCTGTCATGTCCTCTCTTTTCCAGATGTTTAGCTCTCAGCATTTCATGCTCAAATGTTCCTATACCCCCTGGCCCCATCCTTTCCCATGGCTCTGTAGCTTTTTCCTCTCACTCTCTTACAGCTGGGGGAGCCACCTTCCCTCCAAGTGCTTGACTTCTGCAGTTATTTGGATGCCCTCCCTCTTCCCAGTCCCCTGCCACCACCATCTCTGTGTACTTCTCTTCTGCCAGTTCTGCTGCGCCCTCCATCTTTTCATTTTTTGGATATGGATGGAGAGCACCGCCACTTTTCTCTGCCTCTGAATGTGTACCCTCTCTGTCATGATATAATCCCCCTCCCTGAACCACTCCTCTGTATTTCTTTCCTGCAGTCTGCAGAGCCCCCACGTGATGTGATTTCCCCTCCCCTCTTTCCTCCCAGATATACAGGCTTCTCTTCCGTTCCTTTAATTAAGTTACCGTGCGCCTCATCCCCATCTGTAATCTCCAAGGCGGGTGGGGTCTCATTCTCCCACTCTGTGGACTCTCTTCTTGCCATTTTGGGCCTCTGTCTCCTAAGTGCATAGAACCTCCCTTACCATTTCTGTGTGTCTCTGTCCCCCAGATGTACGGGGACCCCCTATGCACCGAACCCAATACGTTCATTCCCCATATGATCGTCCTGGTTGGAACCCACGGTTCTGCATCATCTCGGGGAACCAGCTTCTCATGCTGGATGAGGACGAGGTGAGCAGAGTGGGAAGGCTGGGGAGAGACCTCTGGGTAGCATGGGAGAACGTGGAGAGAAAGATGAGGAGAATCCTCATTAGTGAAGTGGTGAGAGACACAGAGAAGGCAAAGAAGAGGGAAACATTTGCAAGCGGTCTGAGGAGGGTGGTCATTGAGATTTGGACTGGGGTGTGCAAAAGGGCAAGCATCCTCTCACCTTGGCCAGGGGATGTTCCTGTGCAGTGTTGGAGAGGAGATGTGGTTCTGAAGAGTTGGGGGTGGCTCCTGTTGTGGCCCTGCCCATATTGTGGGATAGGTTAGGATGGGAAAGGGAAACTGAAGGGCTTGGAGAAGGGGTGGCAAGAAATGGGCATTGCTTTGGAGGGATCACCTCCTAAGTGGTCCTCGGGAACTCTCTCCTGTTCTTCCCCCATCTCAGCAAGACCCATCACTCACCATGCCCAGGCCTGACTCTATCACGTGAGGAGTGGGAACTGAGGGAAACCGGGACCAGGAGGGGGCTGGAGGGTACTAGGAGAGATGACAGAAGTCAGTGGATCTTGGTGTGGATGGTGGTGAAGACTGGGAAGGTGCCCAACCAAGGTCAGGGTTTAGAGAGACCAGGAGGGCTTTCACCAGGGACATCAATCAGGAAAGAATATAAGGGGGGAGATGCCTGGGCAATGAGGGGAACTGGGAGCAGGGGACATTTTCTAGAGAAGTAGCAGTGGGAGAGGGATAGGGACTAGCCAGAGTGTGGGACATGGGGGCCATGCTGGCTCATTAGAGCCAAGGGAGTATGGGTTCTGACTGGGCACTGGGTCAGCAGTGGAGGACCCATCAGAGGAAACAGAGGGTGCAGATATGAAAGGTGGGTGCCCAGAGGTGTGATTCAGGGAGTTGGGGGTGATTTGGGGGACCAGCTTTAGAGAGTGATAGGTAGCCTTGGAGCCCAGTGAAGTGCTGAGAGGCGCTCCTGCCGCTGTTGGGGAGGATGTGGTGAGGCAGGGCTAGAATTGGTTGGGGTTAACCAGGGTTTGGAGGGACCTGAGGGGCAAGGGAGAGTGTGCAAGGGCTGGCTAGAGCTTCCAGGTCACAGAATGAAGTCCAGGTGTCTAGGGGAGGACATGGTGACTTTAAAGGAAGAGGTGGTTCAGGAGTCCAAGTTTTAGGCCTTGGCGGGTATTTGAGTGATTCACTAGTGGTCTTGACCAGGTTGTAGGGGGTCTGTAGGATCAATTGGGGGAACTGGAACCAGTAAGAGTGAGGACTGTTGTGAGGATTGAGAGGGTGGGATAACGAAGGAATGACAGAGCTGGGCACAAGTCCAGGGGACCAGTGGCCAGCAAGCTAAGGGGCAACCTGAGCGGAGGGGCCAGAGTCTGGAGTGGGAAGCCTGTGGGGGTGGGATGGGTAGGTGAGCAGTGTGTAGGGCCACAGGGGGTTGGAAGTAGGTGGGTTGTGGACCTGGAGCTAGGGACTAGCAAAGTGGGGTGGTTCTTGGAGGGGTGAAGATTGGAGGCTTGGAGCTGGGAATGAGGCTCAGGGAGAGGGAATGGCTCAAGAGAAGGAGGCACGTGAAAGAGGTTGAGTGGGGGGCAAGGGAAGGAGATGAAGGGTGGGGGGAGGTGACCAGGCCCTTTGAGGGGGGCGGGGAGGTTGAGTCCCAGTCTGGCCGAAAGCCGGGCCGTGGGAGGGAGACAAGCTGTAGATCCTGATTATAAATGCAGCTTCTGCTACCCCCGTGACAGGCACGGAGGGAGGGAAGGTGGTGAGGGAGGTGGGAGGTTGGGAGGAAAGCGGGGAGAATGGAGGAACTGAAGGTCAAGGGGAAAGGGGATTACCAGAGTAGCAGACTCCTGCGGGGTTGCCGGAAGAGCTGAGTCGGGTTTGGGAGAATTTCCCGGAGGGTGTTTCAAAAGAAATGGAGGGAGGAAAAAGGAGGGTGGGACGGGAGGGAAAGGAGGGAGAGAGACTTGAAGAGAGAGGGGAAAGAGAAACCGACTCATCCCAAGACACTTGAAGAGTGTGCAGGAGTAGGGGCCGAAGGTGGGCAGGCCCGGTGGAGAGGGAGGTTCATCCTTCCTTGGTGGGGGGGAGGGAAAGAGGAGGGACGGCCTGGGCCAGTGAGGTCTGACACACCCCCGCATCCCCTAGATACACCCCCTTCTGATCCGGGACCGGAGGAGCGAGTCCAGTCGCAACAAACTGCTGAGACGCACGGTCTCCGTGCCGGTGGAGGGGCGGCCCCACGGCGAGCATGGTACGGCGGCCGAGCAGGCTCTCGTGCCCCGGACAGTGGCGGGGACAGGGCTGAAGGTGGCCGGGGCTGCAGGGGAGGGGGGAAGTCGGGGAAATGAGGGAGCTGTCAGGGGGTGGGAGGAGGAGGAGACACAGTCTTTCATCCTGCGAGTGGGAGCCTGGAAGGAGAAGGCGCCCTCCTCTGGGATCTGGAGCGGGACTGGGGCTGTGGGTGAGAGGCCCCAGTGGTCTTTGCTCTGTTTCGCTCCCTTTTTCCTCTCCAGCAGCGAAGTTTGCCTGTTTTCCTGGTGCTTGTAAAAATAGTCTCCTTAGATCTTTAGCTTCCTGTCCGAGCGTTCCTGCCCCTGCCCCTCTCCCAGCCCTTGGTCTGGGACCGTGGAGAGAATGACCTAGTTCCTGCCCTCCCCCCAGACCTCTGCCCCACCCCCACGCTCCTGATTCCTCTTCCAGACCTTCTGGCCTGTGGGCCCTCCCTCTTCTTGCCCCCTTTTCTCTTCAGCTGCTTCTATTTTCTGCAATTCTGTCACCCCCTTTCTCTTTCCTCTCCGATTTCTCTTATTTTCCCCACCCCTCTTGATTCCTCTGTCGTTCCCCTTTGCTCCCGGTGGAACATCATCAGACCCCCCCCCCCCCTTCCCCTTTTTTTCTTTCTGTGGCGCTATCTGCTCAGTCTGTCTCTCCACCTCTCTCCCTCTCTCCATCTGTCTCTTCCCCTCCCTCCCTCTTTCTGCCCCCCCTCCACCCCCCTCTTTAGTCATTTAAAAAAAGATTTTTGTCTTCCTGAGAAGTTCGCTTAAAAGGTTTCCATGGGAACAGTGAGGGGAGATGAAGGCAGAGAACAGAGATCTGCAGCCAAGGTGCAGAGAGACGCCCTCAGCCCCTAGAAACCCCCTTGTCACTGCCCCCTACCACTGCATTCCCCTTCCAAGAGTAGGGATCCAGTTCCTCCATCCCCCCAACCCCTAGTTACCCCTTTCTTCCACCAGCAGACCCTTCCCTCAGGTATCCAGGCTCCCAGTTTCTCTTCCTCCAAGAGATCCAGTGGCCTGTCTCCATCCCTTAGCTCCCTATATATGGTCCTCCTCTGATAGGCCCAGGTCTCACTGCCCTTGGGGGCCAGCTCTGGGACCCTGGGTGGGTGGGTGGGCAGGGATGTGTGTCATTGTCATGGAAACCTCTGACCATGGGGGTGTGTGGATAGCACATTTCTGTGAGGCAAAGCCAGGTGGTGGTGGTGGTGGTGGTGGTGGTGGTAGTGGTGTGTACAGAGAATGTGTGTGATGTCTGTCACATCTGTGTGTGTGTGTGTGTCATGTCCGTGTCTGGGAAAGATTTGTGTGTGTGCACATGTGCATACCTGTGTGTCCAGGCCAGAATGGTCACATGCTCACGGAGCATGTTTATCATATGTAGGATGGTTGATACCTCTGCCCACATAATCCCCATCTTTCTCCTTATCCTGAGTCCTCGGGGTCTGGGGTCTCTGGTGTGGGTCTCCGTTGTGTTTTGGGTGGGGGCATCCCCGTGTGTTTGGAGTTGGGGATGGTATATGGAGGTTGTTGTGTTGGGGGTTCAATAGGTGTTGGAAGAGGGTCCTGGAGTATATCTAGTTGGGGGGAGGATCTAGTGAAAGAGTTGATAGCTGGTGAACGTTTGGGGTTTTCAGGGGGACATGGAATGTGTAAAGGGCATGGAGAATATGCAGGGACATAGGGATCTTTAGGGGCTTGGGGGCCTGGGTCCGCGAAGGTGTGTGCTGAAGCTGTGGACGCTGGAGCCCAGGAGAGGTCGCCGGACCTTTGAGGGGCATTGGAATCCAGGGCTCCTCCTCTGCTGGGTGGAGCCGCCGCCCCTCGTTCCCTCCGCGGTTTTGGTGGGGGGTCCTGCTCGGGAGGGGATGGTGGGAGGCCCGGTTGGTTTTGGGGGTCCCCTCGCCCCCCTCCCCCGTCTCTCTCGCGCTGTCTCCGGGCGACGGGGCTCGTGACAGAGGCGGCCACGGCAGCAGCGGTCGCCTAGCAACGGCGGCGGGGCCCGGGCAACGGCGGCAGCGGCGGGAGCGGCGGCGGAGGGAGCCGTTCCCGCGGCCGTCACCGCGCGGCCGTCCCGGCCGTCCTGGGCCCCGCCGCCGCCCCCAACGCGCCGGGCGGCGCGAGCCGGGCCGCGCCGCCCCCTCTCCCGCCGCACCCCGCCCCTCCCCCGCGCAGGGGCGGGGCCCCTCCCCCACCGGGGACACCCCCGACCCCCCCCAGGGGGCGGTGCGAGGTAAGGGCGGGGCCGGGCGGACGAAGAGCGCGCGTGGGGGCGGGGGCGCGCGTGTGCGTGGGCGCGGAGAGGGGGGTGGGGAAGCCGCGGCGGCGGCGGCGGCGGCGGCGGCAGCTGCTCCCTCCGCATGTTCTCGCTGCATCTTCCGAGTGGGGGGAGTTATGGTAACTGGAGGGGGGCAGCGGAGGTGGGGGATCGGGGACAGGCCTACGGGGGGCCAGGGTCGCGAGCACGCGGGGGAGGCCGGTGAGGGGTGGTCTCGGAGACCCTTGGTGGAGACGGCAGCCTGTGTGTCCGTGTGTGTGTTGGTGTCCATGCTCGTGTCCCCCGTGTGTCGATGCTATGTGTACTCGGGGCCCAGTTCCTCATGCACCGTGTGCAAGCCTGTCCTGTCTCATCGTGCCTCTGTCCGGTTCCTGCCTAGGAGGCCGCTGGGCCGGCCACTGGCCATACTGGTACATGTCACCTCTGACCCTGAGCTTGCATGTCCCTGGCTGGGGCTCACCTCCAGTCAGTCTCCTGTGTGTAGGGATGTGTGGCAGGATGAGCAAGATTTTCTCTGTCCCTGGTGGCAGGTGTGTGTCTTTGCATGTGTTCCATCATTGGCCTGGGTATCTGTGTCAATCCCAGCACGGGTGTCCAGGGCGTGTCTGGATGTGGGTGGTGTGCAAGTGGGGGAAGGAAGTGAGAGTGTGTGAGTGGGCTTCTTGGAATCCTACTATGTGTGAAACACCTTTGGGCTGGGCAGGTGTGAGCCCTTGGTCTGTCTGGGAGTGGGGACAGAAAAGGTGTAAAGGAAAGGAGTGGAGAGAAAGTGGAAAAGTGGGGAGAAAGGAGGTGAAGAGGAATGAGGGAGGTTTGGCTAGGAGAAAAGGAATAGCTGGAGAATGGGAATGTAGGAGATATTTGAGCCAGAATAAGGAGAAAAGAGAATAAGAGAGCTTAAGATGGGGAACTGGATGGAGATGGAGGGAGACAGGGTCTGGGAGCTGGGGAGGAGGCGGGGGGAGAGCAGAGAGGCCTGTTAGTAAAGCTATCTGAGAGAAGTAAGGGGCAAGATGAGAGAGGGCATCGGTTCATGTAGGCTGTATAGGATCAGGCTTAGTTGGATGAGGGATAGCCACTCAGGCATGGAGGCTGGCTCATGGTGAGGCCTGTCACCACAGGGACTGTCATGAGAGCTTCCTGTCCCCAGCACAGAGTTTTGCCCCCCATTTCTCTGCTCTCTCCAACTCTGTTCCTCATCCTGCTCTGGCAACCTCCCTCCTTGGCTCCCCTCAAGAGCTGCCAGCTGGGTATGAAAAGGAAGAAGGGCCAAAGGGAAGGTTAGGGATTTGGCGGATTGGAGGGCAGGGGGAGATTCTGTGGGTGATGGCAAGATTAGAGGGGTTGGAGAGGCGGGAGTCCAAGCCTTTGCGGTTTGTGTGTGAGAGTGCAATTGTGTGTGTACATGGGGTGTGTACATGTGTGGGTGTGTGCACAATGCCTGTGTTACGGGTGCGTGTAGGTGGCTGTTATGTGTGTGCATGCGTGTGTACATCGTGCAGGGATGGGACACGGAGACCCACGATTGCAGTGTACGCTGACCAGGTTTGCTGTGTGTGTACACGGGTATATGCCGTGTTTTCTGTACGTGCCACTGCATGCAGCTTTCATAACAGAATGTCCTGTATTTCTGTCACTCTCTTTTCTCTATGTGTTTTTCTTTTTTGTGGTAGTGAAAGTCTCTGTAAGCATTTGTGTATGTGGCCTCCATGTACGTGTGACTTACGTGTGAGTTCATGGATCTTAGTTCCTGGTAACACGTGTAAGGTTATGTTACTTCCAAGAGCCAAGTAAACCAGTTAGCAAATTTGTTCTCTTTCTGCCAATTCTTTAGTTCCAAAGCAAAATTTTAGTGGATTTAAAGTTAGTCTTTGTGCCTTTATTAGAGGAGCTTGCAATTGAAAGTAGTGCCTGAGTTTGGTTCTTTGGAACGAGAGTGAGGCAACCATACCTAAGAAATGCAGAGACTAAGAAAAAAATATCCTGACCCCTTAGATGCATTGTTGAATGTGTCCTAGAAGGGTAATTGATGCATTTGCTCCTCGTTTTTTCCTCTTTGGGAGAGCAATCATGGATGCCTGCGTCGGAGTCAGACAAGGGCTGAGGGAGAAGAAGGTTGTCCTGAGATGGAGTGGATGTGGTCATACTTCCCATGTGAATGAATGATGTTTGTGCTTTTGAGGTACCAGGGTACCTTGCTGTGGTTGGCATCACAGTATACTCAAGCATCTATCTTGAGGTTAAACCGACTTCCTGTGTGTGTGTGTGTGTGTGTGTGTGTGTGTGTGTGTGTGTTAGGGTTAAACGTCCATTTCTGTAATGTGCTGCCCACATGATTGCCCAAGGGACTGGGGCCACACGTCCACACCAGCAGCTCTCATGTGGGTGTCTGGGTCGAAATGTGTACTCCCCTGTTGCAGTGTTCACATATGTTTAAGCATGTATCCCGTGGAGTATGTGGGCCTCAAGGTCTCAGAATGTGGATCTGTGGCACCCCCGTGCTCACAGTTGTCTGTATGTCTCATAAGCACCTAGATCCCTATTTTTTGTATTGTGGTTATATACACGTACCCCCACAGTTCAGTGTATGTTTCTGTGCTCTACACATTGTTTCCAAGGGTCTGGCAAGGGTCCCTCTGTCATGGGGTCCACATTTTTGTGAGCAGACCTTCTAACACCTGGGTTTTAGAGGCAAAGGGAAGCTGGAGACTGATTCTAGGGCACGTCGCTGGTGATTTGCAATTCTGGAAGCAGACAGTGAAAATGTAGCTGTGGTCCTCCCTTGTTCTGGAACCTAGAGAGTTAACAGGCAGCTCTTCCGGTCCCCCCCCCCCACAGCCTGTAGCTTCTTGTTGCCGTGGAGATGGTAGCCCCGCCCCTGATGCAGCACCTGCCCCCCCATTGGCTGCAGTGGTGACTGTGGGGCTGAGGGGGGAGCCCAGGCCTGGGCAGCCATTCTGGAGCTGGAGCCGGAGCTTGGCATCCCCCCACTTTCATTCTCCTCTAGCCCCTTGGCCCCTCTAAATTCCCCGGCAGCAGAGCCTCAGCTTCCCTCCTCGAGCTGCCACCCCTCTGGACTCTTGGCAGTCTGAGCTTCATCCGCATTCTCTTCCCCTCCTCCTCCTCTCCCTGCCCTCACTTGGGAGTCCCCTGAACCTCCACTGCTCATCCTCCCCACTCCCTGCCCACTCCCCCACTCCCCTGCATTCTTTTATTTTCCTCTCCCTCCTCCTTCCTTTCTGAGTCCCTGCCACTGCAGTGCACGTGGAACCGGCCCCTTTTCCCCTCCCCCCCCCCATCTGCCCCTTCCTTGGATTTTCTGTCCCCAGGCTTCTTCTCCTGCCACTCCTCACAGGTCCCTTCTAAGACTTCCCCCTCCAGACCAGGGAGGGGGTCATGGGAGACAGCCCTGGCTCTTCAGACGGTCAGGGGTTCCAGGAGAGGGGAGCAGGTGGAAGATGTGCCCAGCTGAGGGGAGAGGAAAGCCTGCCTATGGGCAATGACCTTTAACCCAACTTTCCCCCCCAGCTAGCCCCTTCCTGGGGGGGTGGGCACCAAGGACCTAGCTTCCGTGGATCTTTGGTGTCCTTTAATCACCGGGGTTTTACTGACCCTCTCAGCCATGCCCTTCTGCTGACTGCCAGTCCCAGTCATGGGCCTAAGGCCTCCCACCCCGTCCCCCTCGGGGGGCTCCGGCTCGGGTTCTTTACCCCCTCCTTCCCGCCGCCAGCCTCTCAGCCGCCGCTGCTCTTCCTGCTGCTTTCCGGGGGGTAGGTGAGGCTGGAGCTGAGGGGCAGAGGGAGGTGGGCGAATGGGCTGGGGTCAGAAGTGGACACCTGGGCTAACAGCAACCCCTCCCAACCTCCCTTCTGGCTCTTTTCCCCTCTCCAGAATACCACTTGGGTCGCTCGAGGAGGAAGAGCGTCCCAGGGGGGAAGCAGTACAGCATGGAGGCCGCCCCCGCTGCGCCCTTCCGGCCCTCGGTGAGTGAAGGGTTAGGCCAGATGTGGCTCAGCTGGGCCCCCTCCCCTCCAGCCCCAGCTGGAGCCCCAGCATTCTGAGAAAGGGGGCAGGAGGGAGAGAGAGAGAGAGAGAGAGAGAGAGAGAGAGCGAGCACTTGCCTCTCCCCACCTCTTTGGTTTCCCCCTCCTTGGCTCTGTCCCCCTGCTTCTCAGACCAGCCCTCCCACCTTCTCTGAGCTGGTGTGTGTGTGTGTGTGTGTGTGTGTGTGTGTGTGTGTATGCGTGCGTGTGCGCCCGCTAGCACCCGTTGGGAGCAAAGGAAGACAAATTGGTAGCAGGACTCCAATCTCCATTTCCTCACCTCTAGAGACTTCCCTTTTCCCCCATCCCACTTTCATCCAGGGACTCTTTACCAGCTGAGGGCTGAGTAGGTAGAACTTACCCTGCCCCAACCCACCCATATCCCCATCTCCCCCCACCCCAGCAAGGCTTCCTGAGCCGGAGGTTAAAAAGCTCCATCAAACGCACGAAGTCACAACCCAAACTTGACCGGACCAGCAGCTTTCGCCAGATCCTGCCTCGCTTCCGAAGTGCTGACCATGACAGGTACAGGGGCTGGGGTGGGTGGGGTGAGTTGGATGCAATATACGGCAATATAGGGGGTTCTTGGGTGAGATTGGAGGGAAGGGGGTTATCTGGGTGCAGAGAGTGAAGGCCCTGGATTGGCTGAGGGATGTTTTGGGCCAGGGGACAGAATGGAGAAGAGGCAGCAGCAGGAGAGGGGCAGGGTGCAGGGAGAGGACAAGCAGAGAGGCAGGAAGGGAAATGAAGGTGAGGCCAAGGAGGGACTCTTCTGGCCAGCAGAAGGATGGGCTCCAGCCCAGGACTGAAGGAAATGTACAGGACAGAGAAGGAGTAGAGGAGCCTGGAGGGAACATTGAAGGAATCCAGGGCAGGGGACAGTAGGCTGGTAAGAGCGGGAGCAGTGTGACCTAGGGAGAAGGGGTGAGAGGGGATGACAGCAGGTTGGAGTGGGGCTGGGGCTGGCAGATCCCACTGGAGGAGGGAAGGGGAGGCTGGGACAGGTATACAGGTTGGCAGAACAGGGAGGGGAAGCTCTAGGGTTAATCATGGACTGAAGTATGAGGAAGAAGCCCTCCGAGAATTTCGGAGGGTACTGTCTCTGAGGCTGGCGTTGCAGGAGATCCGATATTTGCTTCTCTTGTCTGCTTCTTGGGGTCCCTCTTTGGGTTTCCCCTCACGTAGTCACTCCCCAGGGAGAACCCTGTCCTTCCTTTTCCCCCATGTCTGGCCGCCCCCAGGATTGGGCAGGTAGGGAGGTTGGGATAGGTGAGTCACACCTTCCCCTGCCCCCTCCCATGTCACCAGAGCTGGATTTGGGCCTGGCGGGGGGTGGGGGGTGAGGGCATGGTATTCCTGGCCGCGGGGGCGGGGGGGGGGCCGGGGGAGCGTCGTGCTGACGGCAAAGGAGCCCAAGATGACGGGGCTGCTATAAATAGCTTCATGGAGGCTCCCACACCCGAGCTCCCCCTCCCGCTTCCCTACTGCTCTCCACTCTTCCTCCCCTAGCCATCTCCCGGCCGCTCACTGTCCCATCCCTCTGTGTTGTGTGGCCCGTCATCCGTTCCCTCAGCCCCCTTTACCTTCTGCTGTCTGGTGCAGTCCCTGCTTGTCCCCCCATCTCTGTTCCCACGCCCATCTTTCCCACTGCTCCTCCTCATCTTCTCCCAGCCTCTGTCTTTCTGCACTGGCTTTGCCCCCACCTGCTCCCTCCTGCCCTACCTCCCCCTCTTCCCCAGGCCCCATTTTCCAGCTCTTCCTTCTCACTTGGCTGCCCACAGCTTTCGCTATTTCTTGTGTGATTTACCCTCTTTCTTTCTCCTGATTTTGAGAAAACTTGTTCTCTTCTTGGATTCGTTCATTCTTTGAATCATTAAATGTTTCTTAGGTACTAGCTGTGTGCCAGGCCCAAACCAACATCTTTGTACTTCTGGTTCTTTACTTCCACTTTCCCCCCCTTATGTTGAGGCTCTGGTTTCAGCTAGAAGTCCCACCTAGAAGTGCCCCAGGCCCACCTGTTCTCTTTTTTTTTCCCTACCATGATCTATTTCTGGGTTGAGATATTTCCAGGTGTCCCCAGTCCTCACAACCCCTTAGGTGTGAATTGGTGGGGTAGGGGCTTCTTAAAGGGTTCTGGCTTCTCTCACTTTGCTCATGTCTTTCCCCAAGGATAGGCCAGCTTTCTTTCTGTCTGTGTCTGTATGGGAAGGGGGTTCAGGAGGCGCTTTCCCCAGGTATCTATCCTAGAGCCGGCCCCTGGGTGTGTAAGAAGAGTGAGGCCCTGACCCTGTGGTCTGACCCTTCCCTGCCAGGGCCCGGCTGATGCAGAGCTTCAAGGAGTCACACTCGCATGAGTCCTTGCTGAGCCCTAGCAGTGCGGCCGAGGCCTTGGAGCTCAACTTGGATGAAGATTCCATTATCAAGCCAGTGCATAGCTCCATCCTGGGCCAGGAGTTCTGTTTTGAGGTACTGAGTCTAGGGGGCTGGGGAGGGCAGGAATGATGGAGGGTGAGGGCACAGAGGCCTGGAGAAAGTGGCACAGGTGGGGATGGTAAGGAAACAGAAATCTCTGGGGCTGGGAGAGAGGAGGGTAGGCCAGGGAGGAAGACATGGCGATGGGGTGTCAGGTGCTTAGGAGTCACCTCTCCTCTGGAGCCCCATCTCAACCCCCCACCCCTCTCAGGTAACAACGTCTTCAGGAACAAAATGTTTTGCCTGTCGTTCTGCGGCCGAAAGGGACAAATGGATCGAGAATCTACAACGGGCAGTAAAACCCAACAAGGTATCGGGAGTAAAGGAGACACAGACAGCATGGGCAAGGCAAAGGTCAAGCCACAGGGGAAGCTGGGGGCCTAGGGGGCAAGGTGAGCTAAAGGGAAGGGAGGCTTGGGGAGGAGGGGACCTGGATGAGCAGGAGGTGACCCCCACTTTTCTCTGAGTCCCCATTTCTTTTACCATTCTTTCTGCCTCATGGTCTGTTACCATAGAAGTCATAGATTTGGCGCATTGATCCGCCTTCCCTGTAGGCAAGCAGTGCCCCACCAACACCCTGACAGCTGGACACCTAGCCCCTGCTTGCCATGGGAATGGGGTTTATATGGCAATTAGATGATCTCTAAAGTCCTTCTGGCTCAGAAATTCTACAAGTCTGTGTTCTTCCCAAGGCTTCTCTTTCCTAGGAGAAATGCTCCCAGTTCCGTCAGCTCTTCTCGAATCCCAGGTTCCAGTGAGCTCAGAGTCCTGGCAACCCTCCTCTGGGGGAATCCCTTGTTTTTCATTGTCCGGAACTAGGCCCAAGAGGCTGGATGCAGTCTGACCCATGCAGAGTCCAAACACTGTGTTCTCCTTACGCAGCAGCATCCCCTGAGCTTGGCTAGGACCTTGTGGGCCGCTGCATCCCCCAGGCCCTTTCGCACTAACTCTGCATATAGCCTCACCCATCCCATATTTGTGCAGCTTGCCTTTTCTGTTTTTGCTGTCAATCTCTGATTGTCTTTGGAGGACTCCCCAGTTCTCCTCCTTCAAATTCCATCTTATTATTTTTGGTTTATTCTTTGAGCTTTTGAAATTTTTCCTGATGCTGATTCTATACATGAGTCACCATCTGTATTAGTTGTCTACGGCTGCTATAACAAATTACTACAAATTAGGTCACTTAAAGTGAAAGAACTTTATTCTTCCACAGTTTAGGAGACCAAAAGTCCAAAATGAAGGTGCTGGCAGAACCTTGCTCCCTCTGAAGCTCTAGGAAGAATCCTTCCCTGCTTCTTTTTGTTTTTTTCGTTTTTTCTTCCTTGTCTCTTGATAGTTCCTTGACTTACAGCTGCATCTGTCCAATTTCTGCCTCTGTGTGCCTCCGGTTTCTAAATCTCCCTCTGCATAGAGAAATGAGGCATTGGATTTTCTAATCCAGGATGAATATATCTTAATATGAGTAGATCAGCAAAGACCTTTTTCTCAATGAAGGCTACATTCATAGTTTCCAAGTGGACGTGAATTTTGGAGGTGGGGGGACACTATTCAACCCGGTACACATCTTCTCGGCCTTATGATTGCTGTCTTAGAGACCCTGTCTCGTTTTCTCACTGCCTCTCCCCTTTTGGTGTCTCTGTCTCTCTCTCCCTTCCCCTTTATCCACTGTGCCCACCCCACCACCCCAGGACAACAGCCGCCGGGTGGACAACGTGTTGAAGCTGTGGATCATAGAGGCTCGGGAGCTGCCCCCCAAGAAGCGGTACTACTGTGAGCTCTGCCTGGACGACATGCTGTATGCACGCACCACCTCCAAGCCCCGCTCGGCCTCAGGGGACACCGTCTTCTGGGGCGAGCACTTCGAGTTTAACAACCTGCCGGCTGTCCGCGCCCTGCGGCTACATCTGTACCGTGACTCAGACAAAAAGCGCAAGAAGGACAAGGCGGGCTATGTCGGCCTGGTGACTGTGCCTGTGGCCACCCTCGCTGGGCGCCACTTCACAGAGCAGTGGTACCCTGTCACCCTGCCGACGGGCAGTGGGGGCTCCGGGGGCATGGGGGGCTCAGGAGGGGGCGGGGGCTCGGGGAGTGGCTCAGGGGGCAAGGGCAAAGGAGGCTGCCCAGCTGTGCGGCTGAAGGCGCGTTACCAGACAATGAGTATCCTGCCCATGGAGCTGTATAAGGAGTTTGCAGAGTATGTCACCAACCATTATCGGATGCTGTGTGCAGTACTGGAGCCCGCCCTGAATGTCAAGGGCAAGGAGGAGGTCGCCAGTGCACTGGTTCACATTCTGCAGAGTACGGGCAAGGCCAAGGTGAGCGCTGTGCCCTCAGGAACAGGTGACTGGGAGTGGGTACTTGCTGGGGAGGGGGAGATAGCAAGGGTAGGGCACTCTGTCTTCAGAACGAGCTTGGGTTGTACAGAGGCTGACCCTTGGATTTTCCCGGGCCTCAGGACTTCCTTTCAGACATGGCCATGTCTGAGGTGGACCGGTTCATGGAACGGGAGCACCTCATATTCCGCGAGAACACGCTCGCCACTAAAGCCATAGAAGAGTACATGAGACTGATTGGTCAGAAATACCTCAAGGATGCCATTGGTATGGCCCACCCTCAGGTCTTCTTCCCAAACCTACCAGATGCGCATCCCAACCCTAAACCTGGCTACTCCAGACCCCAAGTCACCCTTCCTCAGCTTGATGCTTCCAAGCCTAGAGTCCCCGGACTCCAGCCTCCAACCATGGGATTCCGAGATTCCCCAACCCAGGCAGCCCCCCTCCTTGCTCTTGGCAAGTGTGACCACCCTCTGTTGTGCCCCCACCCCAGGGGAATTCATCCGTGCTCTGTATGAGTCTGAGGAGAACTGCGAGGTGGACCCCATCAAGTGCACGGCGTCCAGCCTGGCAGAGCACCAGGCCAACCTGCGGATGTGCTGTGAGTTGGCCCTGTGCAAGGTGGTCAACTCCCACTGGTGAGACTGGGAACGCTGGGTGGGGGCCAGGGCTGGGGTCGTGTGTTCATCTGTTCATCCATCTGTCCATCCGCAAAGAGGACTGAGTACTGGTTATGGGCAAAGTGGTGTGCTGGGGGCTGTAAAGCAGAGAAGAATGAGGCCTGGCTCTGCCCTGAGAGGGCCTCACCCAGAATGAATAGGGACAGAGTAGATAACACGGAAAGCCACAGACCAGCTGTAGTGTGTGTGAAGTGCCACGTGAGGGTTCCCCCAGGAAACATGAGGTCAGAGAAGGCAGAGCTTTGATTGGGATAAGCAGGGAAGGCTTCATGGAGGAGGTGTCCCCCGGGGCTGGGCTTTGAAGACTGGGTTGGGTTCTGATACGTGGATATGGTGGGCAAAGGAGACGTTGCAGGAGAAGGCTGTGGGATGGGCACATGCGTGAAGGTGAGCGGCCCGGGAGCTTTCCGGGGCCAGCAGTTAGCTCAGGTTTAATGGAACCCGTGGCTCATAATGGAGAGTGGAAGAAGAGGTGCGGACAGGGGGGTTGGAGTTAGAATCTGGAAGTCCTCAGCTGCCAGGCTAAGGAGATTGAGTTCGCTGGTAGGTCATGGGATGCCATTAGTGGTGCTGGTGCCAAGAGGTATCATGATTGAGATTAATCCTTAAGTGGTGTGGAGTGTGGGGAGTGACTGGAGTAGGGAGAGCAAAGTGCAGGCTAGTTGGAGGTGATTGCTGTTGGCTGACATATGGATCAGGACGGTGGCAGGGAGGGGAACGGGGGCCCACTGTGAAGGCCCCTCTGAGGAAGGGATCAGCTGGAGTTGTCAACTGACTGGGAAGAAGGGAGCTTGTCTGTGGGGAGTCAAGGATGATTCAAGAGGCCATGAGGCTGGTGTTTGAGACCTGTGGCCTCATTGACAGAACCAGGGAAGTCAGGAGGAGGAGCTCGTTGGAGGTGTGGGGGCGATGGTGAGCTCTGTTTTACACTACACGAGTCAGAGTTTAAGGTGTCAATGGGACACTGAAGTGGAACGGGGAGGTGGGGGAGTGAGCGCTGAGCCATTGCAGGGAGTGGGGATCATGCAGGGGCACCTCCATCCCCATTTCCCTGGAATCCAGAAGAGTTGGGGGGTCCGAGCTCCCTGTACCTCAAGTGACCCTCCATCTCTCTCCCATCTCTGTCTCTCCCTGGTGTCTGTTTTTCTTCTACTCCTCTCCTTGTCTCTCTCATACACCCTCCATTCCTCTCCTGCATGTCTCTCTCCCCTCACCCTCTCTCCCCCTCCATTTCTCTCTCCCTGATCTGTCTGTTCCCTCGGCCATAGGCCTCTTCTTCCAGCAGCCTCCTGTCTTCTTGCTGCAGTCCCTCCCTCCCTGTCTCTCCCCGACTCTGTTTCCACACCCTCACCTCCTACCACCCCCCTCAGCATGTTCCCTGGAAGCTGAGGGTCTCTGGGGCTCAGTCCCGGTCTCTCTCTTTCTTTCTCTCTCTCTCTGTCTCCCCACCCCTTCCCCTCAGCGTGTTCCCGAGGGAGCTGAAGGAGGTGTTTGCATCTTGGCGACTGCGCTGCGCAGAGCGGGGCCGGGAGGACATCGCTGACAGGCTGATCAGCGCCTCGCTCTTCTTGCGCTTCCTCTGCCCAGCCATTATGTCGCCCAGTCTCTTTGGGCTCATGCAGGAGTACCCAGATGAGCAGACCTCACGAACCCTAACCCTCATCGCCAAGGTCATCCAAAACCTGGCCAACTTTTCCAAGTGAGGGAAGCCTCAGGCAGGGGTAGGGTGGGGCTGGGGGTGGGCAGGAAGGGTCTCCCGAGTCCCCCAGAGACCCTGAGACGGGTGGGAGTGAGGCCTTCTTGTGTGTAACCTCTACCTTCTGGATGCCTTGGCCAGGTTTACCTCAAAGGAGGACTTTCTGGGATTCATGAATGAGTTTCTGGAGCTGGAGTGGGGTTCCATGCAGCAGTTCCTGTATGAGATCTCCAACCTGGACACGCTGACCAACAGTAGTAGCTTTGAGGGTTACATCGACTTGGGCCGAGAGCTCTCCACACTCCATGCCCTGCTCTGGGAGGTGCTGCCCCAGCTCAGTAAGGTCAGCAGATGCCCCTCTGCCCCCTCCCCAGATGTCTCCAGAGACTCTCTCAGACCACCCCCTGCACAGATTTTTCTCCCCTCCGTGTCCCCAGATGTGTCTCTACCACTCCCCCAGTTCAGACATCCTTCCCCCCACCCCGCACCCTCTGGGGCCCTCTTAGAGCTGGGTGCTTAGCCCCCAGGTAACAGCCTCATCCTTCCAGGAAGCCCTCCTGAAGCTGGGCCCACTGCCCCGGCTCCTCAATGACATCAGCACAGCTCTGAGGAACCCCAACATCCAAAGGCAGCCAAGCCGTCAGAGTGAGCGGCCCCGGCCTCAGCCTGTGGTGCTGCGGGGCCCATCGGCCGAGATGCAGGGCTACATGATGCGGGACCTCAACAGGTGAGTACCTGGGACCCCCACACCTGTGCCCCAGGAGCCCCTACTTTTCTGTTCTGGATACGCTTCACTGGGCCCCAGTGCATCTCTCTAGGGCTTGAAAGAAAGGAACAAGAGTCAGGCTCTCAGAGAAAATGGTAAGGAGACAGGTTAGGCGGAGAGCCCTTTAAGGCCAGAGGGAGCAGGAATCTCCCAGCCCTGGGAAGAGTGCGGGGGCTCCTCTGGCTCCAGCTTGTTGTAAGCCTGGGGCTTCCTGCTGCTAGCTCTGATTTGCCTAGTCCCCCTGCCTGCCCATGCCTGTCCCAGAGCCAAGGTGCCGCCAGACATGTTGGATCAGCCGTGTAGTATCCAAACATTGAACCGTCTGTACTGGTTGGTAAATAAGCACAATTCCAGCCCCCCACCAGAACTGAGCAGACCTCAGTCACGATTCAGCACTGGAGAAGTAACATGGGGACCCTGGCAGGGCCTCCTGAGCCCCAACATCCATTCCAATGTGGCGGCCTCAGCTGCTGCTTGTTCTGCTGACCGCCCTGCTTGTCCCTCCGCCCCGGTCTCCCTCCATGATGCCATACCCATTCCACCATTCCCGCCTCTCGTTCCATGCGTCCACGCCTTCTGCCCACCTCTCTCCTTCTGTCTGTCTGTGCTCGCCCCTCTTCCCATCTCTCTCCAGCTCCATCGACCTACAGTCCTTCATGGCTCGAGGCCTCAACAGGTGAGGGGCTCTCCCCTCCCCCGCCCCCCTCTCCTCTCCTCTCTGCTCCCCCCACCCCACTCCAGTGGCCTTCACCTTCCTCCTCTCCTCTTCTCCTCCATGCACCCTCATCTCCTCCATATCTGCCCGGACCTGCCCCTCATCCCTCCTCTTGGTGCCCCCATTTCCCCTCCTGTAGGCCTCACTCCCTTCCTGGAGGGGCCTTTTCCTTTCCTTTTTCCCATGTACCCCCTCCCATGCTCCCTGCCGGCCCTCTCCAGAGCTGCCACCGCTGGCTCCCGCCCTTCCCTGCGGGTCCCACTTCTCACCCCAAGGCCTGTGCCAGACCACAGCAGGCTCAGTTGCCAGTGGCCGTGGCCTCACCTCCTGCTCGTATGCCCCTTTCCCTTCCTGCAGCTCTATGGACATGGCTCGCCTCCCCTCCCCAACCAAGGAAAAGCCACCCCCGCCACCCCCTGGTGGGGGTAAAGACCTGTTCTATGTAAGCCGTCCACCCCTGGCCCGTTCCTCGCCAGCATACTGCACAAGCAGCTCGGACATCACAGAGCCAGAGCAGAAGATGCTGAGTGTCAACAAGAGCGTCTCCATGCTGGATTTGCAGGGCGACGGGCCCGGCGGCCGCCTCAACAGTAGCAGTGTGTCCAACCTGGCGGCCGTTGGGGACCTGCTGCACTCAAGCCAGGCTTCCCTGACCGCAGCCTTGGGGCTGCGGCCTGCGCCCGCTGGACGCCTCTCCCAGGGGAGTGGCTCGTCCATTACAGCGGCTGGCATGCGCCTCAGCCAGATGGGTGTCACCACGGATGGTGTCCCTGCCCAGCAACTGCGCATCCCCCTCTCCTTCCAGAACCCTCTCTTCCACATGGCTGCTGATGGGCCAGGCCCCCCAGGGGGCCACGGAGGGGGTGGTGGTCACGGCCCACCTTCCTCCCATCACCACCATCACCACCATCACCACCACCGAGGTGGAGAGCCTCCCGGGGACACCTTTGCCCCATTCCATGGCTATAGCAAGAGCGAGGACCTCTCCTCAGGGGTCCCCAAGCCCCCTGCCGCTTCCATCCTTCACAGCCACAGCTACAGTGATGAGTTTGGACCCTCTGGCACTGACTTCACCCGTCGGCAGCTCTCACTCCAGGACAACCTGCAGCACATGCTGTCCCCTCCCCAGATCACCATTGGTCCCCAGAGGCCTGCCCCCTCAGGGCCTGGAGGTGGGAGCGGCGGTGGGGGCAGTGGTGGGGGTGGCGGGGGCCAACCGCCTCCATTGCAGAGGGGCAAGTCTCAGCAGTTGACGGTCAGCGCTGCCCAGAAACCCCGGCCATCCAGTGGGAATCTGTTGCAGTCACCGGAGCCAAGCTATGGCCCTGCCCGTCCGCGGCAACAGAGCCTCAGCAAAGAGGGCAGCATTGGGGGCAGCGGGGGCAGCGGTGGCGGAGGGGGTGGGGGGCTCAAGCCCTCCATCACCAAGCAGGTACGTGAGGGTGGGAGGAAGGCCAAATGGGTGAGGAACAGGGAGGGAAGGAAGAAGTGGGTTGGGGAGGTGGGGGCAGCATAGTCGGGGGTCTGAAGTTACAGTGTTCTCACCTCCTTTCATTCGTTAAACAAATTGTATAGAGTTCCTGCTACGGGCCATGTCCTGTTCTAGGCACTGTGGGTTTGACAGTGAACGCCACACAAACCCTGCCCTGGTGGAGCTCGCCTCTCCAGAGGGGAGACATGATAAATAAATAGCATTCACAAGGGCATCAACACTAGAGCAGGGGAACAAGACTGGGATGGTCATCTTTGGCAGCACTCTCTCCTCCTAAATGCATCCTGCCTTTTCCCACCTTTCCTCTCTCTTCACCTCCACCCTGCCCCATCCCAGCATTCTCAGGCGCCATCCACGCTGAACCCCACCATGCCAGCCTCCGAGCGGACGGTGGCCTGGGTCTCCAACATGCCTCACCTGTCAGCTGACATCGAGAGTGCCCACATCGAGCGAGAAGAGTACAAGCTCAAGGAGTACTCTAAGTCGATGGATGAGAGCCGACTGGACAGGGTACGCCGGGCCCCTGACCTTCCTGTTACCCACAGGGGAAGCCTCTAGACGCTTTTCAGGGAAGCACTGGGGGTCAGGTAGTTACAGTAGAAAGAAGAAGAGACAAAGACCTGATCCCCTTTCTTGAGAAGGCTTCAATTTTCTAGGGGAGGCTGGGCACACACAGTCTGTTGGAAAGCCAACTTCCAACTTTATTTTGTGGCTTCTATGCATCATAGACAGTTTACGGAGAAATATTCTATGTTAAAGCTTATTTCCGTGTTCCTCCCCAGGGAGAACATAAGCCCTGGCTCCTGTGACTACTCAGGAAAGGGAGGGCTGCCCTACCAGCAGTGTGAGCTGCTAAATTGGGTGGTGGGCAGAGGGGTTGCAGTTGTACTACAAATTATGTCTAGCTTACCCAGTCATCGTCCCACCGGCATAGGTGACAGAGGGTCGGTGTTGGAAAAGTGGTGTGTATTGGCCCGTGTGTGGAAAGACCAGATTCTCAGCTGGTGGTGACCCAGAGCAAAAGACAGCAAGAGCTCAGGGGCACACACAGATAACTTAGCAGAAAGCTCCTTGGGGAAGCTGTCGCTCCAAGGACTCTGAAGAAGAGGGTGGCTGTAGGATTAGCTTAATGTAAAGACTGTAGGACCCCAACTTGGGGGGAGCAGAGACAGGTTTCTTGGGAGCTGTGGTCTTTGGGCATAGGAAAATGTTGGGACTGACCTAGATGGACTTGGTGTAGCAAGTTCCCTGAGAGAATTAGGCCCTAATGCCCCAAGATAGCCAGCTTAGGTAATAAATAACATCTCTCTTTTGTGTCTAGAATGGGGTTGATTATGTATGTATTCTCTTTGGAGAATGAGCAAATACTCTCTCAAATCATTTTTTCTGTTCTGTGGCTCAGATGAGCTATTTTTGTTGAGGAAAACTCTAGACTAGGACCGTCCAGTAGAATTTTCTGCAGTAATGAGAAATGTTCTATGATCTACATTGTCCAGTATGATAACCACTGGCCACATGTGGCTGATGCAATTGAGGAATTAAATGTTTAGTTTTATTTACATTTTAAATAGCCACACATAGCTAGTGGCTACTGTATTGGATAGCACACAGCTCTAGACTCTAGAGCCAATAGGCAGGTAAAATGACTCTCTTGTGCCTTTCTAGCCCCAGAATTCCGGGATCATTATCAACAGAGAGGCAGTCTGACATTCTTAGCCTGGACTAGTTTGAAGCCCAGACCCGTGATCCCACAGAGCCTCTCCTTATCCAATGTCTTTTCTTGCTGGGTCTTCCCCAGGTGATCTGGTTGGATTGAGGAATCACCTTAATCTTTCATTTCTGGGTACAGTCACTCAAGGTGTGTCCTTGAGTCTGTCTAGGTTCTTATGTGGGTCCTCATGTGTCCAGATTTACATGTGAGGGCAGGTATATACTTCTCAGGGTATGGGAGCATATGACCTTGGTCCATTTTAAAGGAGCCTTAGTTAGCTCCAGAGAACGTCAAATGCCACCGTGTCTGGTATGATCAGCAGGCAGGGAAAGGGCTGCAGAAGGCAGCTGGGATGTCCCTCACCATGCAGTGGCTGCATGGTAGTCAAGGACAGAGACTGGGTGGTGCGGTTGGGGTGAGGCACCCCTCACAGTGCGGGGTCGTGTGCCCGGCGGGCAGGTGAAGGAGTATGAGGAGGAGATCCACTCACTGAAGGAGCGGCTGCACATGTCCAACCGGAAGCTAGAAGAGTATGAGCGGAGGCTGCTGTCCCAGGAAGAGCAGACCAGCAAAATCTTGATGCAGTATCAGGCCCGACTGGAGCAGAGTGAGAAGAGGCTAAGGCAGCAACAGGTGGAGAAGGATTCGCAGATCAAAAGCATCATTGGCAGGTGAGGGGCGGCCTGGGGAGGGGTAGCAAGGGAGAGCCTGAGGCTGAAGAGAGCCAGTGAGCTTCCCCTCCAGCCTCCAGCCCCAAACTCAGGACACCATGAGGAAAGCCCATGACCCTGCTCCCAGAGATTGCCACTCACTCACCAATCACCAAATGGGGAGAAACTTCTTGCTTAGTGCATAAATGTTCTCTCCTGATAGAGTAACTTCTGAAGCCCTTGGAAAATGTGCCTGTTACTGTCCATCACTATGTGTCTGGCCCCAGCCTAGGCTGGGACTCCCCACTGGTTATTCTCAATCCAGCCTGTGATGTTCTCCCCAAACCCAAGCAGAGATTCCCTAGCCAGAGTAGCCCCTGGCCATCCCTATCCTCGGTAAACCCTCTCCAGCCCTCAAAAGATGTTCTGTTAGAAAGTGAATGACCCTTCTTTTAGCGTGTGAACATTTTCACCTGCTCTGCCAAGCCTTGGCCTCCAAAGAAGGTGTCTCAGCAAGGGGGTCAGCTGTCCTGAGAAGTGGATGGGACCCCAGGCCCCACTCTAACCAGAGCCAGTCCCATTTTGGTCCACTCTGAATGTAGCTTTGAGTAAGATTAATTAGAAGAAAAAGGCTTGACTTGAAACTTATTTTGAAACCCTGCTCTAATGGATATCCTTGCTGAGAAATCACCTTGAGAATTTTCATCAAAGGCAGGGACGTGGTGGGAATGATGACTGTAGAGACCCCTCTTGGGCTAGGGGGCATCCCACTGGAGGCACTGGAGGTATCCTAGGTTCAGTCAGGTGGAATGGGACGTGGAAGCCAGGCCTTAAGCCACAGAGGGGCTGTGGGAGGGCACAGTCCTGAATGGGAAGATGTAGGGCTTAGGGGGTGTCTGGGTGGTAGAGGTCTTTGAGGCCCAGAAAGTGGTCCTTAGCAGGGAAATGTGAGGGTCCCTGAGAGGAAGGTTAACACAGGGAGTCTTTTGGGTCGTAACAATGGAAGGATTCTGAGGGCAGAGGAGAAGGACGCCTGAGGCTTTTCCAGAGAGCTACAGGGGTTCCCCAGGGTCAGGAGTTCCACTGGCAGGCTCCAAGCCCGTGCCCGCCACTAACCCCACTGAAGCCCGTCCCTTCAGGCTGATGCTGGTGGAGGAGGAGCTGCGCCGGGACCACCCCGCCATGCCTGAGCCGCTGCCCGAACCCAAGAAGAGGCTGCTCGACGCTCAGGTGGAAATTACAATGTCATTTATCTTCTCCGTGTCCCATCCCCATCCATCCCACTGTCCTTCGTGCACTCACTGCACCAGCCACCCAGCCCCATCTCCATCTGTCTCCCACTGTCCTCCGTTTGTCCACTGGCTGCTCCTGGCAGCCCCCCCAGTGACCCCATCTTCATCCCATCGTCTGTGCCTTTGTCACTCCTGGCAGTGTCAGCCCCACCCCTGTGCCTTCCTGCCCCGTCTTTCCCACTCCTGTCTGGGTCTTGGAACATCCACCAGAACCTCAGTCTCTCTGCCCCCGGACCCCACCCAGTTCCCGGCACCCCTGCCCCATCTTGTGCCTGCTCCTGTTCACATCAGGGAGTTCAGCTTCCTCTGAGCTCTCCTTGAGCCAGAAGGGCTAGAGGCTGTAGTTTGCTGGAATAGAGTATGAGTTCCAGCTTCTCAGGCTCTGGATGGCCCCCATCACCTCTATTCTCTTGGCTTCCCAATTTTCCTGTTTCCTGGGCAGCTTCTGAATAGCTTCCTCTTCTGACTCTTTAGCTCTTGAAGGCCCCTCCCACCCCATAAACTTTCCTTCCCTCAGTATTTAAATCCAGTGAAGGCCTCTGGCCTGTGCCTCTGTTCTTCACACCTGTCCAGCTCTCCAGCTCCCTGCTGCCCTCCCTCTCTTCTCAGCCAGCTTTTGAGACCTCCCTCCTGCACCCTTACCCCTTGCTCTCCCCAATTCTGCTCACTTTCCCACCCACGCTCCTCCTTCCTCTGCTCTGACCGCCAGGCTTCCCCACCACTACTGCTAAGGCTCCTGACCCCATGACCCCACTCTCTCCCCCTGCAGCTCCTCATCAGGTAATTCTCCTGGTTCCGCTTTGACTACGGGCGGAGGACACAGGGGGAGGTGACTCCGGACCACTGCAGGTTGGTCGTGAAGCCCACTCCCCCCGACTCTCTGGAGCCTCTCCCCACCGCCCCCCCCATTGCTTCTCTCCACACCCGAGAACCTCCACAGACCCTACCCTCCTGACACCTCCTGCACAGACCCATTTCCAAGCCGCTGCCCAGAGAGAGCACTTCCTGCTGCTCCCGGAACTGTTCAGTGACACCCTGCCAACACCAAGCATTTTACCCTGGACAGGCCCAGCACATCCCCACATCTCCTTTGATAGAACCCACTGCCCAGCCTCCTCTCAGTCCTCTTCCTCTGCCTCTCCAGTGTATGTCTGTCACCCCCCATTTCACCAGAGCGTCCTTGGGAGTTGGGACGTTGGGGGTGGGCCTTGTTAAGGGGTGGCCATGATGATGGGTTGGGGGACCCTGGCTAGAGGGACTGTGCTGACTGCAGCAGGTAGGTGGGGGTTTCCTCTTCCTTCCCTAACCTTGGTTCTCCACGCCTCCTCCCACCCCTTACCTGTTCCTCTCTTCCTCTTCCCTTACATCTGAAGTAGAAGGCATCTGCAGCTCCTATTGGGCCCCACTGGGTGGGAATTATGGGTAAGCTAACTCAGGAAGACTTTGGGAAGGGGCACTGGAAAGAAGCTGTTCAGGATGTCAGGACATTAGGCAGGGTGAGTGGAACAAGAAGAAACAAAAAAAAGAGCCTTGACAGATGTTAGGATGCAGACTGGCCCATGTGGCGTGGGAGTTGGAAGTGGGGTGAGCTGTCTTCCTAGATAAGATCATGGGCTCAGTAGCCATGTGGATTCCCAGGCAGAGATGCCAGGAACAGCATGTTAAATAATCTCTCTATTCTTCTTGTCAGAGCTCACTCCCCCTCTCCTGCCACCCAGTGGCCTTGCCGGACGCACAGTCCTACCCAAAAACCAGTAAATGGGAACCTGTCAGCCACTGACATCATTTCTGAGGTGCTTTCTTTTCTGTGGGACTGATCTGCAGTGGGCAGTGGCTCCTCACACTGTAATTTTAACTCTCTGCTTGCCCAGCCTCTCTGTCAAAGTAGTTAGTGATCTGTAAACAGATGCTAAAAGGCACCAGGGGACCTCACCATTTAAAGGACTCCTGCAGTGAATTCTTTTGTGAAATGAATAATGGTACCCTCATTTATCTACTTTCTAAATTTGGGTCCATGGGGGTGTAGGGGGCATGCCTATGTTCTGTTGCCAGCAGACAAGCAGAGAGGAGGGAATCTGAGGTTCCCTTCCCCTGCTCTCCTGCCATACTCAGGATCCCCTACCATACGTAATTTCCTCTCTCTCACTGACTTGGGGAAAGTGTGCGAGATGCTCAGCAAGCTAAGGGGGAAGCTTTGCTTAAGGCTGGGGTTTTGGTGACCTTCTGAGAGGTGAGCTCTTCGATTTGGAAGGGAGAACTGATCCGGGAGCCTCTACTTGGAATGTTTTTGTATCCCACAGAGATATGGTTACACATAATGGGCCTAAATGCCCAGTGGCCTGAGAAATAATTTGGACACTTTCTAAATCACTTTTAGGTATTGGTCCCTCTGCAATGCAGTCATTCATTGGCTTAAAAAATTAATTTTGTGCCTGTATTTTAAAACACCAAGTGAGCGACCAGAAGTGTAGTACAGGTGGCTTCCTTCTCTCCCAGCAGAGGAACAGAAGCCAGAGTTGAGGGCAGGAGGCAGGAGCTAGCTGGTCCAGGGGTGGGAGTAGGGTCTGGTACCCCTCTCCATCTAACAGGGATCCCAAGGCGAGGGATTGAAAGGAACATGGGGGTGGAAAGGAATGAAGCAGTTCTGCTTCCTGGGGACACAGAGATGGGGGCATGCTGTGCCTCTGCAGACGCTCCTAGTCATTTCTGCCCTTAGCACGAGAGAGGCAGCCCTCCCCCAATGTTTTTACCATCCCCCATCACTTCCCTGAATCTCTCGCCCCCCACGCCCCAGTACAGTTAAACCTCTCGAATTTGGAAAGTTATATTCGAGAAGATGACCACTCTGAACAAGTGACAAAACTGAACGGCAGTGTCTATTTAATGAAATGCATGTCTTCAAAATACATACAGTAAGTAGGACTCGATGAACAAGGCTTTTCCACTGGAGGCCCTCAGGGAGCACGCGTTAATGAACAGATAGGATTCCAAAGTCTGTTGGCTGGTACCCTCCTACAGACACGTTTCCACTATTAATTTGCTTAGCACACCCTTTCTTCAGAGCTAAAGGAAAACGCAAGCCCAGTTTTTGTTCAAATTATGAAAAAAGTCCAAATCCATGGGGGTTTGGATTAATGAGGTTTTGCTGTACTGCCTCCCCTTGTTCCCTCAACACAAAGTTCCTACCTCGGATTGGGGGTGGGCTGGGAGGGGGTTCCACGAGGAGGAGGGCGGCTGGGTAGGGGAAGGTACAGGGGGTTAGGCGGGGGGTGAGATAGGAACTTGTTTCTTTTGAACTGGTTTCCTGGTATGGCTTCCTGGGTTGAAGGCCCGTTAGGAGTCAGGGGGTGAGATTCTCTTCTCCCTGATCCCAGAAGATGTAACTTCTACTGCAGGTGAGAAAAAAATAGGAGGATGGGGGTGGGGGGTTGTCCTGGGGGCAGGGAGGGGGACATGGTTTATGGAGTGGGCTGGTTATGGTGGGGGGGCCATGGCTAAGGGGGCTAACACCCAGGCCCCCGCGAAGCGTCTCAATAAGTCCGCGCTCTCCTCTTTGGTGTCTTGCAGGAGAGGCAGCTTCCCCCCTTGGGTCCAACAAACCCGCGTGTGACGCTGGCCCCACCTTGGAACGGCCTGGCCCCCCCAGCACCGCCCCCCCCACCCCGGCTGCAGATCACCGAGAACGGCGAGTTCCGAAACACCGCAGACCACTAGCCCACCCAGCCTCACAGACCTTCTCCCTCCCCATGCACCCCACCCTGGAATAGCACCCACCACCAGGACTGGATGTCGCCGAGGGACAGCGGGATTGCCTCCCTGAATGCCTCCTTGGGGGGCACCAATCCCCCACCCCCACTGCACCATTTCCAGGGGGGAAGAGTGCGGACCCTTAGCTGTCCCCTTTTCCTTCCTGTTGGGGTGCTGCCCCCTGTGGCCCCCAGGGACCCTTGCCCCAGGACACCACCTACCCCACACAGACCCCTTCACTCTGGGGTGCTATCCCCATCCTCTGCCTCATCGTTCCCCTGAGCACTGGGGGACAGACCCTCACCCCCACCCTGGGGGTGTGGCACCTCCAAACTTTCAACTTCAGGGTGATTTTTTAGCAGTAACCAGAGCTGACAATCTAACTCCCCTCCACCGCCCCATTTGACCTCCCCTGTCCCCCTTGTTATGGGGAGGGGACCCCAGGTGAGGGGGCCCTGTTACCCCTTGATTTCTCAGGAGCGTCTGGGGGGGCTCAGCACGCACAAACTCCTTCTCCTACTACTCTTAAATTTACTCCCTCCCCACCCAGAACCCAGATGGGGTGGAGGGGCCACCGGGGCAGGGAGGGGGCGGCAAGGGGGGAACGGGAGTCGTCTCCCCTTCCTCCCACACCTGATCTGCTCTTGGCTGGTCCCAGAGCGGGGTGAGGGGGCTTATGCCCCCCCCTCCCCCAGTGTGTTGGGTGGGGTGGAATTGAGGTTAGGGTGAGGGGTTAGGGTCTAGGAGGGTGTGTGTGTTAGGGAGGACAGACCAGTTGATCTGCCCTACCCTGACACACACAGTCCCCTTCGCCCCTCCCCTCTCTCTTCTTGGTCTCTACTCCCAGGGGGAGGGGGGAACTTACTCTAGGAAAAGCCATGTCTCTCTCCCCCAGGGTGGGGGGACCTGTGTTGGAGGAGGGGTGTTGGGGGCCCCCTTCCATGACTCTGTCCCCCCGGGGGAGGTAGGACAGGGCTGGGCTTCCCTCTCATCCTCCCCCCTCCCCAATCTCCCTCCACCTCCCTCCCTCCCGCCAGCTCCACAATTTTTCGGTGTTTCTCTGTACATAGCTCTCTGGCGGGATAGGGGAGGTAGGATGGATGGGGTTTAGGGTGGGTAGGTCATGGGAGGGGAGAAGCCCCTCCTTGGCACCCCCTTTTCCCTGACTGCTGTCCCCTACCCAGCCTTGCCCCCTCATCCCTTCTTGCGTTTGGTATTGAGACTCTTTCCAGACTTCACCCTTCTTTCTTTTGTATGGACAGTTCCTCTTCAGTCCCATCCCCCTACACACATACACCCAGCCGGGGCCAAATTTATACTTATATAAAAGTTGTAAATATGTGAAATTTTATCCCTGTGCCCTTTCCTTGCTTTCCCAACCTCAGACCCTACCCCTGGACCCCCTTTCCTCCTCTCTTTGGCTGTTGTAATTATCTGGGGTTTGTACTGTACATATCGGGGGTGTGTGTGTGTGGGCTGGGGGCAACCCCTCTGTACAGAGCTTCCTGGCCCCCTCCCCCCCCACGCTTCCCTCCCCCTCCACCACCCTAAGGGTAGGGAGATGCTCTTCCTACCTGTTTTATTTTGTTTTCTCGTTATCCCTCCCTACCCTATCCCACCCCACTCCCGGCCTTCTCTGTCCTCCACCACTATCCCTTTTTCTCCACTCCCAGCCCCATTTCCTTTTTTTCTGGAGTGTGTGGTGAAACAGAAAAATCATGTTTAATAAACGGAGATTGTTCTTTTATCGCTGTGCTGACTTTCCTAAGCTGGGACCTCCAGGCGGACAAGCAGGGTCCTGCTTTTTGACAGGAAGCTGACAGCCTGGGAGAAACTATATCCCTGCATGATGCCAAAGTCTCCTCCAGAGTATCATTCTCCCACCCAGAGATGAGATTTATTCTGTTTTTGAGCAGGGGTTGTGCACTGGCCAAGCTTACCCAATCTCGCTCTCCCCTCACCACTGCTCCCCTTAATCCGAATGAGTAAAGAGGCGAGGGAACAGGAACATTATCTGATAAAAAAAATTACAAGTGTATATCTGCAGACACACATATACATATATATTTAGTAATTACCCAGAAATAAGGTTTATTTAATTGCTGGTTAAAATGCTCCCGTAGGGAATGGAGGAAAGAACTTGGTTCCTCAGCAAATCTTGAGTTCTAATCTCAGGCCCGTCACTTGCCAGCCTCGATTTCCCTCAGGAAACAGCACAGCAACACCTACCTTGCAGGGCTGGGGTTGGAAACAAGGTGATGTGGACCACGGCTGGCCCACACAACAGGTGCCCACTTAACCTCGCCTTCACAGCACCCAGCAGGGGGCGGGCGCTATATTTAATCACCCGCAGGGCTTACGGGTCGCCCCCTCCTTCCGGGCTATGGTCTCTCGAGCCCTGGCTCGCCGTCCTCCCACAGGTGCCGCCACCCGGTCCGCCGCCGCTCGGGGGTCAGACACCTCCTGCCAGCACCGCCTTCTCGCCCGCGCAACCAATCAACACGAGGCTTGTAGGCCACCGCCTTCCCATTGGCTGCGGCTCTGGCACCGCCCACCGTACCTGGCGTTGGCGTCCGGTGGGAAGGCGGTGGTTTCCGGCCCGGGACTGAGCGGTGTCCGCGGACGCGCTCCGGCCCCGTGCCGCTTGTGTACCGGCGGGGGCGTGGCGGCGGGAAGGGCCTCCCTGCTGGCGCCCACGGTCTCCCGGCGGCCGCGGCCTCCCCGGAGTCGGGCCCTCTGGGCACCGTGAGAAGGAGTGGAGCGGCGGGCGGGAGCCGTCCGGGGCCGGCGAGGTCAGGCGCGTGGCTGGAAGGACCTCCTCAGCTTCCTCCGCAGGCCCTGGAAGTGAAACCCCGGTTGGTCTTTTGTTGTGGTCGTTTAGTTTTTCTTTTCTTGGTGGGGGAGTGCGCGGGACTGATCTGCGGAAACCACCACTGACTGAAAAGTTTCCCCGGGTTCGGTTGGGGAGGCGGGTGTTGTGTGAGGAGACGTGGTTGCCCTTATCCAGAGCTTCTGTGACCCCCGTCTCTTTCCTCCACAGCCTTCATCCCGCGGGGGGCCCGCCCCCAGCCCCTCATCTCCTGTATTTGATCCTCTGGGATCCCTCTCTTTCTGAGGCGGCCATATGGATACCTCGACGCCCATGCCCCCCGTTCCCCCCTCCCCGACCTGCAACCCCGCCCCACGGACAATCCAGATCGAGTTCCCGCAGCACAGCTCAGTGCTGCTGGAAGCCCTGAACCGCCACAGGCTAGAGGGAAAGTTCTGTGATGTGTCCCTCTTGGTGCAGGGCCGGGAACTTAGGGCGCACAAAGCAGTGTTGGCTGCTGCCTCTCCTTACTTCCATGACAAACTTCTTCTGGGGGATGCGCCGCGTCTCACTCTGCCCAGCGTCATTGAAGCCGATGCCTTCGAGGGGCTGCTCCAGCTCATTTATTCAGGGCGCCTCCGTCTGCCACTGGATGCTCTCCCTGCCCACCTCCTTGTGGCCAGTGGCCTCCAGATGTGGCAAGTAGTAGATCAGTGCTCAGAGATTCTTAGAGAACTAGAAACCTCCGGTGGTGGAATTTCAACCCGTGGGGCCACCTCTTACCACACACTTCTTTCCACCACATCCTCTCCAGGAGGCTGGTGCATTCGCTCTTCCCCTTTCCAGACCCCAGTGCAGTCTTCCACCTCCGCCGAGAGCCCCGTTTTAGGGGAGGGGAGTGAACTGGGAGATGTGTTACAGATTCAAGTTGAAGAAGAGGAGGAGGAGGAGGAGGAGGAGGAAGAAGATGAGGAGGAGGACCAGGGGTCAGCAGCACCCTCTCAGACACCTCAGCCTCAGAGAGTATCAGGGGCTTTTCCCTGTCCTCATGGATCACACCCACTACCTATATCCACTACTCCCCGCAGGGTTTCAGAGGGTGAGAGTGCACCACTTGAGCCACCTACCCCTCATACTGCACTGCCCCCGAAAGTCTTCTACATTAAGCAGGAACCCTCTGAGCCTAAAGAAGAGATATCAGGAGGTGGAACTCAGTCTGGAGGAACAAAGGAGGAGACCAAAGTGTTTCCTGGAGGGGACACTGAAGGGAATGGAGAGCTAGGGTTCTCGCTGCCCTCAGGAGCAGGGGCAGCATATGGAGGAGGAGGAGGAGGTCCATCCTGGAAACCAGTGGATCTTCATGGGAATGAAATCCTGTCAGGGGGTGGGGGACCTGGGGGGGCAGGACAGGCTGTGCATGGGCCTGTCAAGTTAGGAGGTACACCCCCTGCCGATGGAAAACGCTTTGGTTGCTTGTGTGGGAAGCGGTTTGCAGTGAAGCCAAAGCGTGACCGGCACATCATGCTGACCTTCAGCCTTCGGCCCTTTGGCTGTGGCATCTGCAATAAGCGCTTCAAGCTGAAGCACCATCTGACAGAACATATGAAGACCCATGCTGGAGCCCTGCATGCCTGTCCCCATTGTGGCCGTCGGTTCCGAGTCCATGCCTGTTTCCTTCGCCATCGGGACCTATGCAAGGGCCAGGGTTGGGCCACTGCTCACTGGACTTACAACTGACTGCTGAGGCCGTACACTGATTTCTAGGATAAGAGAGCCACTGCTGCTGACGGATACTTTGCCCTCACAACCATCACATCCCTCTTCTGGATCTTGTAATCATGCCAAGAAAATCTATATACTCTGGATATCTTGTTCTTAAGTGTAGGCATCAACCTGGCAGATTTGGGAACTCAGATTTCTCATCTCCAGGTTTTTGCAAACCACCCCATAGGAAGGTGGTTTACAGGGCGTACATAAATTGATCACTTGCCCATAATAGACCTTTCATAAAGGAAACCAGATTTCAGATTAGAAGTTTGTTTGGTGAGAGAAAAGTTACAGCAAAAAGATGTAAAAATGTTTCATTTGGTCTCCATGAGCTGTTAAAGGAGCTGGTGTCCATGTAGGGATGTTTGATTCCAAGGTCTAATAATTCAGGAACTAATAAGGTTCTCCTCTCCCTTGTCATTGCTGAAATGATTTAGGCAGAGTTCTTTTTAAGTACTCTTAAAAAGAAAGAGTACTTTCTTTTGTTTGGTCTTTCCAGAAGCCTCTCAGATCATAATTTGCTCTGCACCTTCCCAACACTTCTGTTTTTAATTTTGTAGTTAAGCACTTTAACAAATTGAGCATTCCATGTGTCATTCTTAGAACCCTCTTTTTAATAGAGGATATTCCCTCAACAGCCTGTGCCTCTTGTTTATCTTTGTCCACCACTGATCACCCATATACTGATCACAGTGATTGGAATGTGACCAGTGAACTCAGGAGATGGCCACTGACCCAAAATGCTCTCAGGGTAGCACCACTGTTGAACAAGTGGCTGTTGTCAGAGGCTGAGACAGCACGTAACAGAAGGCTGAAGAGTATCTGCACAGTAGGACCACACCCCCTTCCTTTCCATCCCACTCACATGATAGGCCCTTTGTTGAGAGATAGAAAAGTAGATATTGGAATGGGGAGATTGTGACAGTTTACTTAATTTCTTCAAATAAACTTTGCCCTGAAACCTAAGCTGACAATGGACTGGATTGAGTAATTTACGTGGGAGAGACAGCATGAAAACTGTTGCAAAGACTTGGATGTGTTCCTTATGTGGCAGGGTTATGTTGATGGGGGAAGAATGGGATGGTTTCACACTGGTGCAGAGAACACTGTCCTGGGTGTCAGTGCGCCAGATTCTAGGCCCTGACCTGCCACTAAATGATATCAGATAAGTTATCTTTCGGAGTATGAACTGGGGGTTTTTGTGGGGTGGTATGTATCTCCTCATTGGTTCTCTTGTCTTTTTATTTTTAAAGGAGTTGGTTCACATGATCTTTACCTATAATCTTACCTGACTTTATGTATAATGTATATTTGGTTGTGGTTTGGTTTGTTCTAAAAACATTTAGTGCAGTGCACTATGCTAGACCCTTATACTCTGACCTCAAAAAGTTCACAGCTACTATCAAAGTTAGACAAATAATGACAATGTGGTATGATAAGTCTGTCTTAGTGGGCAGTACAGGCTACTGTAGTGTCATAAAGGAAGCCAGGAGAAGGTCTTAAATGTCAGCAAAGGTTTCATAAAGATCTTGGTGTACCAGAGTACGGCAACAATGTTGGTGGCCTAGTTGAAGTTATAACTAGGGCCAGGATTGATACCTTTCCCCAAAGCATGTTCCTTAAAAGTTATTATGGCACCCAGATGAGGCTGAAAATGTGACTTTATGGCTGAGAAGGTGGATTCTCGCTGTGATCTGTCAGCCTTTCTAAAGAGCCATGCCATGGTACCATCCCCATGGTAAGGACTGTGAACACATTGGGAAAGGGGTCAGGGAGAGAGCTACCAAATCACACCCACCTGCCATTCTTTTAGCACACTTCTGCAGGTGGCTACAGACATACCTCAGAGTTATTACAGGTTAAGTTCCAGACCACTACAACAGAGCAAGTCAAATGAATTTTTTAGTTTCTCAGTGCATATAAAAGTTATCTTTTTACAGTAGCCTATTAAGTGTGCAGTAGCATTATGTCTAAAGAATATGTGTATACCACAGGGCACCTGGGTGGTTCAGTCGGTTAAGCATCTGACTCTTGATCTCAGCTCAGGGCTTGATCTCATCTTAGGTCTTGATATCAGGGTCATGAGTTCAAGCCCTGTGTTGAGCTCCACAAGGCATGGAGCCTACTTAAAAAAAAAAAAATGTACCTACCTTAAAAAAATACTTTATTGCTAAAAAATACTAACGATCATCTGAGCTTTCAACAAGTAGTAATCACAGATCACCATAACAAATATATTAATAATGAAAAAGTTTGAAATATTTCAAGATTTACCAAATGTGACACAGACACAAAGTGAGCAAATACTGTTGGAGAAATGGTGCCAACAGACTTGCTTCAAACCTTCAATTGCAGACCTCCAAAGACTTTCTGTAAACCTTTAGTTTGTTACAAAAAGAAACCCCTGCAATATCTGCAAAGTGCATTAAAGGGAAGCACGATAAAATGAGGTGTGCCTATCTATCCTCTGAGCAGGATCCTTTGGTTGCAAGCAAGGGAAGCTGGCTCTGACTAACATCATCAAAACAGGAATCTATGAAGTATGTGGAGTGGCTCCTGAAATGGAAGGGGTGAAGGGCCAGCCTTTGGAAGGTTAAGACCTGGGTAAGGATGAGCTCTGGGGGTCCAGGGAACAGGAACTCCTGGGGAATCTTTTCCTGTCATATGTTTTGTCATGATGATCCAGTCATTCTTATTTCTTGTGTTACTTATCTCAAGATAAAATTTCCCAGGAGAGAGGGGCACCTGGGTGTCTCGGTCAGTTGAGAGTCAGACTCTTGGTTTCAGCTCAGGTCATGATCTCAGGGTCATGAGATCAAGTCCCACATTGGGCTCAGCATGTAGTCTGCTTGAGATTCTCTCCCTCTCTGTCCCAGGTCTACCCTCTGGCCAGAGAACCCTAGTCATTCTTCCATCAAGGGAACAAAGTGGGCATGTAATCCTAAAGGGGAAATTGAATTCCTGGAATAGAAGAGTGGGGGAATGGTGCTAGCCATCCCACAGGAACAGAGAGGCCCACCCAGACAATCTCCACATGTTGCCCTTCTTGGGATCCTTAAAGCCTCAGATATACCTGGCACTTAATAGGTGCTCAAGAAATGGTGAACCTGCCCAACCTCCACCTCTGCCCTCTGAACTTAAGGCAGAATTGCTTCTTCCCTCACCTTAATCCCCATAGCACTTTGTTATTTCTACTGTAAGCCAATTAAAATACCATGTTAGAGTTTTGGTTTTGTTTTGAAGTTATTAGGAATTACACAGAAAACAAGTTCCATTATGAAAGATCTGGATTTACACCTGATGCCCCACCTCAGTCGTGGAGCAGCCTTCCGCAGTCTCCTCTGCAAGTGGGCTCCGTGACCTAGGGTTCCATACACCTAGGCCTGTGAGGGGTCGTGCAGAGGTTCCCACAAGCCCAAAAACAATAGTATGGCAGCCATCCCCTCCAGTGGCTTGCTTATGGCCACCCACACTATTACCCATGCCGCCCAGGTTCCACTTCCAGTAACAGCTTCTGCGGAAATGCAGAGTATCCTGGGGAAGCCATCCCTCACCACCTCAGTCTCCGCAGGTCCAACCCGGGTCACTGGTGGGCAAACTTATTTTTTGGGAAGTCCATTTTCCCATTCCTGGCTACAGTGTTGGGAGTCCCCAGATTGCTTGGAATCTCCCAGGCCTCCAGCAACACGATCACCTGTGACTTGGTTCTGGAAGCAGCCTGGTGGCCAGCCTGTCAAAGCCAACACCCAGCCCCAGTCTTGAGTGGCCATCACCAGCTACCAGGCTTCAGGAGGTGCTAGGCTTATCAGAGCCCCACCCCTCCCCATAGACTAGGCAGGCCACAGCAAGCAGAAGCAGTTGGGTTCTTTTATAACAAAACAGCAAAACACCAAAAAGGAAGTTGAGAGAACCCCTCTTTATTATCCAAGCCACACACAAGCCTTCCTGACACCTGTAACCATACGCCTTGCATGAAGTGGAAAATAAACTCCAAGCAGCCAGTTAGGGAAAAAAAAAAAAAAAGATACTTTATGTGGAAAACCCAAAAGACTCCACCCCAAAACTGCTAGAACTCATACAGGAATTCAGTAAAGTGGCAGGATATAAAATCAATGCACAGAAATCAGTGGCATTCCTATATACCAACAACAAGACAGAAGAGAGAAATTAAGGAGTCGATCCCATTTACAATGGCACCCAAAACCATAAGATACCTAGGAATAAATCTAACCAAAGAGGCAAAGGATCTGTACTCAGGAGGTGCCTGGGTGGCTCAGTCGTTAAGCATCTGCCTTCAGCTCAGGTCATGATCCCAGGGTCCTGGGATCGAGCCCCGCGTTGGGGTCGCTGCTTGGCGGGAAGCCTGCTTCTCCCTCTCTCACTCCCCGTTTGTGTTCCCTCTCTTGCTATGTCTCTGTCTGTCAAATAAATAAATAAAATCTTAAAAAAAAAGGATCTGTACTCAGAAAACTATAAAATACTCATGAAAGAAATTGAGGAAGACACAAAGAAATGGAAAAACGTTCCATGCTCATGGATTGGAAGAACAAATATTGTGAAGATGTCAATGCTACCTAGAGCAACCTACACATTCAGTGCAATCCCCATCAAAATACCATCCACTTTTTTCAAAGAAATGGAATAATCCTAAAATTTGTATGGAACCAGAAAAGACCCTGAATAGCCAGAGGAATGTTGAAAAAGAAAAGCAAAGCTGGCGCATCACAATTCCAGACTTCCAGCTCTATTACAAAGCTGTCATCATCAAGACAGTATGGTACTGGCACAAAAACAGACACATAGGGGCGCCTGGGTGGCTCAGTCGTTGGGCGTCTGCCTTCGGCTCAGGTCATGGTCCCAGGGTCCTGGGATCGAGCCCCGCATGCATGGGGCTCCCTGCTCCGCGGGGAGCCTGGTTCTCCCTCCCCCGCTCCTCCTGCTTGTGTTCCCTCTCTCGCTGTGTCTCTGTCAAATAAATAAACAAAATCTTAAAAAAAAAAAAAAAACAGACACATAGATCAATGGAACGGAATAGAGAACCCAGAAATGGACCCTCAACTCTATGGTCAACTAATCTTTGACAAAGCAGGAAAGAATGTCCAATGGAAAAAAGACAGTCTCTTCAACAAATGGCGTTGGGAAAATTGGACAGCCACATGCAGAAGAATGAAACTGGACTATTTCCTTACACCACACACAAAAATAGACTCCAAATGGTTGAAAGACCTAAATGTGAGACAGGAGTCCATCAAAATCCTAAAGGAGAACACAGGCAGCAACCTCTTCAACCTCGGCCGCAGCAACTTCTTCCTAGAAACATCGCCAAAGGCAAGGGAAGCAAGGGCAAAAATGAACTATTGGGATTTGATCAAGATAAAAAGTTTTTGCACAGCAAAAGAAACAGTCCACAAAACCAAAAGACAACCGACAGAATGGGAGAAGATATTTGCAAATGACATATCAGATAAAGGGCTCGTATCCAAAATCTATAAAGAACTTATCAAACTCAACACCCAAAGAATAATCCAATCAAGAAATGGGCAGAAGACATGAACAGACATTTTTCCAAAGAAGACATCCAAATGGCCAACAGACACTTGAAATAGTGCTCAACATCGCTCGGCATCAGGGAAATCCAAATCAAAACCTCAATGAGATACCACCTCACACCAGTCAGAATGGCTAAAATTAACAAGTCAGGAAACAACAGATGTTGGCAGGAATGCGGAGAAAGGGGAACCCTCCTCCACTGTTGGTGGGAATGCAAGCTGGTGCAGCCACTGTGGAGAACAGTATGGAGGTTCCTCAAAAAGTTGAAAATAGTGCTACCATACGACCCAGCAATTGCACTACTGGGTATTTACCACAAAGATACAAATGTAGTGATCTGAAGGGGTACATGCACCCTGATGTTTATAGCAGCAATGTCCACAATAGCCAAACTGTGGAAAGAGCCAAGATGTCCATCGACAGATGAATGGATAAAGAAGATGTGGTATATATACACAATGGAATATTATGCAGCCATCAAAAGGAATGAGATCTTGCCATTTGCAACAACGTGGATGGAACTGGAGGGTGTTATGCTGAGTGAAATAAGTCAATCAGAGAAAGACATGTATCATATGACCTCACTGATATGAGGAATTCTTAATCTCAGGAAACAAACTGAGGGTTGCTGGAGTGGGACTGAGGTGGGAGGGATGGGGTGGTTGGGTGATAGATATTGGGGAGGGTATGTGCTCTGGTGAGTGCTGTGAATTGTGCAAGACTGTTGAATCACAGATCTGTACCTCTGAAACAAATAATGCAATATATGTTAAGAAAAAAAAAGCAGGAGGGGAAGAACGAAGGGGGGGAACTGGAGGGGGAGACGGACCATGAGAGATGATGGACTCTGAAAAACAAACTGAGGGTTCTAGAGGGGACGGGGGTGGGGGATGAGTTAGCCTTGTGATGGGTATTAAAGAGGGCACGTTCTGCATGGAGCACTGGGTGTTATGCACAAACAATGAATCATGGAACACTACATCAAAAACTAACGATGTAATGCATGGTGATTAACATAACAATAAAAATTTAAAGAGAAAAAAGAAGATTTAGGGGCACCTGGGTGGCTCAGTCATCAAGTGTCTGCCTTCGGCTCAAGTCATGATCCCAGGTTCCTGGGATCGAGCCCCGCATCGGGCTCCCTGCTCTGAGGGAAGCCTCCTTCTCCCTCTCCCACTCCCCCTGCTTGTGTCCCCTCTCTCTCTTTGTCTCTCTCTGTCAAATAAATAAAATCTTAAAAAAAAAAGATTTAAACAAATTTAAAAATGTACCTTTCTGCCTCTGTTCTTTCCTCCTTATAGTGGAAGCGATGTCACTCCTTCTGATCAAGACTAGTCCCCTTCCCAGAGCCCTTGCTCTTTTAATTATCCCCTCTGTCCAGCCATCTTCACTCTGTCTGGAGTTCCTCATTCACACTTAATCGTGCTCACAGGTCTGTAAGAATTAATACATGTAAAATGCTTAGAGCAGTGCCTTGCCCTCAGTAAACTCGATAAATGTTAGCTGTTATTATGAGTGAGACCATTAGTTCCCCACACCTTTACTGGGATCAGTGTTCTCGGGGAGGGTCACATATATAAATGGAAAAATATTTTCAACTAACGGGGAAATGAGGCATACTCATTGTTATTACCTTTCTCATAAATGCTAGAGTTCTTCAGGGGTCTTTTCACCCTCTTTTTTTTTTTTTTTAAGATTTTATTTGTCAGAGGGAGAGAGAGCGAGAGTGTGAGAATAAGCAGGGAGAGCAGCAGGCAGAGGGAGAAGCAGGCTCCCTGCTGAGCAAGGAGCCCAATGCGGGACTTGATCCCAGGACCCTGGGATCATGACCTGAGCCGAAGGCAGACACTTAATGACTGAGCCACCCAGGCATCCCTTTTTACCCTCTTCTAAATTTATACACTCCTGCCCATTTCTTGATTGGATTATTTGACCTCGGCCGCAGCAACTTCTTCCTAGAAACATCGCCAAAGGCAAGGGAAGCAAGGGCAAAAATGAACTATTGGTGATTTTTATCCACTCTGAGTTAAACCACTTAAATACTGATGACCCTTAATTCTATATCTCAGTTTTCCTGATCCCCAGACCCACTTAGATTTCCTTCCTTCAACAATAGGGCTTGCTGGGGCGCCTTAGTGGCTCAGTTGCTTAAGGGTTCGACTTTCGATCTCAGCTCAGGTCTTGATCTCAGGGTCATGAGTTCAAACCCCACATTGGGCTCCATGCTGGGCATGGAACTACTTAAAAACAAAAAACCCAATAGGGCCTGCTCTGTTCCCGGCACTGATGAGAAAAGCATGATTGTCACTTTAAGAGACGGATGTATAAACCAGCTATGTAGGTACTTCATAGGTATCTCAAGCTCAATATGTCTAAAATACTGCACCCCATCTCTAGCCAGCTGTTCCATTGTTTCCAGATTTAGTAAAACTTCCACCATCCACCCAAATATGGAAGCTGGGAGTGTTCCTGGGCACGAATCTCACCTCCCATACCTGTCCTACCAATGCTGTCTCCTAAATATTTCAAATTGATGCATTCTTTCATTTCTAGTACTGCTACTGCAACCTCCTAACTGGTTGTCTTCTGTCTTGCTTCCCTCTATATCTCACTCCACACACTGTGGCCAGAGTGATCTTTCTAAAGCATAAAGTACTGTTTGACTAGCTCTCCAGCTTAAACCTTTCATTTACTCCCTCCTGCTCTTTGGTAAGTCCAATGATCTGCTCCCAATTACTGCACTTTTGCTGCTCATGTCTCCCTCTGGCCTCTGCTTTGGTTTTTTTTTTTTTTTTTTTTTTTTTTTTTTTGCTCCTCATGCTCATCTCTCTGCCTAGAATAGTTACCTTCCTAGAAATAGGCTTCAGTGAGCTAATACCTACTCTCTTCAGATATCAGCTGAAGCATCACTTCCTTTAGAAATCTGACCATTAGGCCAAGCTAGGACCTCTGCTCTGTGCTCTAGTATCTCTAGTAGCTCTTATTTCGCTGTGTCATGAAACTTTCTTGGCATTTCCTTTACTCAGTATTTGCCAACTATCCACTATTACCCATTATATGTGGGTGCTGTTTTAGGCATGCCGGACAATGCTTGCCTTATAAGATTTCATTCCAGTGCTGTAAGGAAAATATAACTGGTCATAAGGTGGAGCATAATAGAAAAGGAAGCATACTGTACATATGATTTAGTATCCAAAGGAGAAGACCCAGACATGCAAAGTAGGGCAGGGGAGATGGTTCCAGTACAGTGTTTAGCAGATGCAAAGGCCAAGAAAATGAGAATGGTATGTGTGACAAAGAAACCAGTGGACTTGGGGAGGAATGAGATGTTGTTTTAGTCTATTGGAGCTGCTATAACAATACCATAGACTAGGTGGCTTATAAACAATGGAAATTTATTTCTCACAGTTCTGGAGACTGAGAAGTCCAAGATCAAGCACGACAGACGAGTATTGTGAGGACCTGCTTTCTGGTCCATAGATGGTTATCTTCTTACCATGTCCTCACATGGTAGAAAGAGAAAGGAAGCTCTCTGGGGTCTCTATAAGGGCACTAATCCCATTCATGGGGCTCTATCTTCATGACCTAATCACCTCCCTAAAGCCACACCTCCTAATACTATCACACTGAGGGTTAGGATTTCAATGTACGAATTTTGGGGGAACACAAACATTCAGTCCATTGCAGATGTATTTGAAGAGGTAGGCTGGGCTGGGTTATATAGAGCCTTTCAGAGCATGTTAGTTAAGGCATTTGGAGTTCATTTGAAATGCAATGGGAAGGCGATAAAGAGTTTAAAATTGGGGAGCAAATGATCTTTTAACATTTTAAAGAGATTCCTCTAGCTACAGAGGGAATATTGGATCATTAGGGGGCAAGAGTGGAAACAGGGAGACAAATTAGACTATTTCAAGTAGGACAGACAAGAGGTGGATAAAAGCAGCAGATATGGAGAGAAGTAGATGGATTAAAGCTATTACATTTGAAGGTAGGACTGACACAGGACATTCTAACAGATTAATATAGAGATTGCGGCAAAGTAAAAAGTCAAGGAAGACCGCTAGAGTTTTGGCTTGAGTAATTGAATAAGAGGCCATTTACTGAGTGGAAGACAGGAGTAGAAGAACTTGAGAGTGGATCAAGGGTTTTATTCGAATGGCTAGAGGCAGCTGGCTGTACTTGTAAAGTGTTTTTCTACACCAGAGGTTAGCGAACTTATGTCATAAAAGATCAGATAGTAATATTAGGCTTTGCATGTCAAGAAGCAAAATCAAGGATATTATATAAGTACATAAAAATTAAAACAAATTTCTACAATTTTTTATTGACAAAACCCAAAGTATAATGATTGAGTACTTTTTTTTTTCTTTTTGGTAATACAGGTCTGCTACTTAATTGGGGTATAAAGTTAGTGTTCCCTGTCATGAAAATCAGTTGCAAATGTTTATTTGTTAATGCTGATCTGTAATGAGATTTTATGTATTTTGTCTTTGAAAACATCTTCATACAGATAGTACTGCCAAATACTGATATTAATCTAATACCATGCAATTTTAATTGAGCATATTCATCACCTGAAAGGCATTTACAGAATTCTTTTATATTCTTCCCTTGATACTTGCCTTTTATCATGTCATTACACTGTGGATTAGTCACATCCAAATAAAGGTTAGGTGGAAACTCCTCAACTGCACAATTAAATGAAATACAGAAATTTTCTTTGCACTTGTATTGAGGTTTGAAAAATACTGCTGGAACTGTAGTTTGAGCTCAGAAAATATATATGCTGCAAATCCATGTGGGGATGGAGATCTTGCTTTTTGTTTTAACTTTTGATAGCACAGGAAGTATATACAGCAGCTTGACATTACCCACGATTCAACAACTTTGATGATTTTGCTGCAGTATTCGTATATTGGCACTGCTTTGCCTTGTAATTTTAAATTGAATTCATTAGGAAGCATCACCATGTCCGTAGCAAGTGTCCACTGATGGATGAATGGATAAACAAAATGTGATATTTACATACAATGGAATGTTAGCCTTATAAAGTTAGGAGATCTTGACGTGTGCTACAACATGGATGAATCTTGAAGACATTGTGCTAAGTGAAATAAGCCAGTCACAAAAGGAAAAATACTGTTTGATTCCATTTATATGAGGGATTTAGAACAGCCAAGTACATTGAGACAGGAAGTGGAATGGTGGTGGCCAGGAGCTGAGGAGAGGGGCAAATGGAGAGTTATTGTTCATGGGTACTGAGTTTCAATTTGGGAAGATGATAAAAGTTCTGCAGATGGATGGTGGTGATGGTTGTGCAGCAGTGTGAACATACTTATCACCTCTGAGCTCTACAACTGAAAATGGTTTAAATGGTAAACTTTATGTTATATATATTTTACTACAACAACAAATAAATGAACCATGAATGAACTAATGGATCTAGGCATTGGGCGTCAGTGGCTGCAAACATCACAAAAAAGAAACAACCAGGGCGCCTGGGTGGCTCAGATGGTTAAGCGTCTGCCTTTGGCTCAGGTCATGATCCCAGGGTCCTGGGATCGAGTCCCACATGGGGCTCCCCACTCAGCAGGGAGCCTGCTTCTCCCTCTGCCTCTCTCTGTCTCTTAGGAATAAATAAAAAAATCTTAATAAAAAAAAAAAACAACCAGACTATATGTGCTTCTTATGGAAAACACCACCACCACCTATGAATTAATCTGGCCCAAAATATTGAACTTGAATGTGCTCAAGCCTCAAAATACAACTACCAATTCACAGAAAATGCAGAGGGCAGGGAAACCACAGCACAGTGAGGTAATCAGCAAAGTTGAGACTGCAAGAAATTCTAAGAAACAAACACACCCCATTTTCTTCACCAAAATAATTGTAAAGGGACAAAGGGGAAGGAGGGAAACCTATAGTTTAAAAGATTTTTTTAAGTTTGTTTGTTTATTTTTTTAGTAATCTCTACACCCAACATGGGGCTCAAACTCAAGACCACAAGGTCAAGAGTCTCACACTTCCAATGGAGCCAGGAAGGCGCCCCCAAAAGATTTTAAAAGACATATTAACTGGGGCGCCTGGGTGGCTAAGTTGGTTAAGCGGCCAACTCTTGATTTTGGCTCAGGTCATGATCTCAGGGTCATGAGAACAAGCCCTGCATCCGCTCTGTGCTCAGCAGGGAGTCTACTTGATATTCTCTCTCTCCCTCTCCCTCTGCCCCTCCCCACCCCGTGCGTGGGCACTCGCGCTTTCTCGCTCTCTCTCAAATAAATAATAAAATAAAACACATATTAACTACAGTGTGCAGAGCTTATTTGGATCATAATTTTTTTAAAAGATTAAAAAAACAAAACAATTATGGCCCCTATGAGACAACTGGGGACTCAACCACCGAATGGACATATGATTATATTAAGAGTTACTGTTAAGGTTTTTAGTTGTGATAAGGGTATTGTAGTTAAGGTTAAAAAGAAGGGCCCTTGTCTTTTGATGGCATTGGTTATTTATGGGTAAATTTATCCATAGTTATGGAATGAATAAAAATATGAAATATACACATATATGAGTTCTAGATAATTGTATAAATTAATTTATATAGTCAATTTTTTAAAAGATTGAGAAATAAATTTGGGAATAACTATACACTTTAAGGCTATCTGATCAGAAATTTTATAAAGACTTTTTTTTTAAAGATTTTATTTATTAATTTATTTGAGAGAGAGAGCATGAGCAGGGTAAGGAGCAGAGGGGGAGGAAGAGGGTGGAGTGGAAAGAATCTCAAGCAGACTCCATGTTGAGCTAGTGTGGGACTCGATCTCACCACCCTGAGATCATGACCTGAGCCAAAACCAAGAGTCGGACACCCAACTGACTGAGCCACCTAGGCACCCCCAGAAATTTTATATTATAAACACATTCTGGTTTGTGTGCTGGTCCAAGTTAATAAAACATTCTGCTTGACTCTTAAAATCTACAGTTGCTCTATGTATTGATGTAGAAAGATCTCCAGTATATTTTGTTAAGTGAAAAAAAGCAAAGTGCAGAACAGTTATACATAATATGCTATGTTTTGTATGAGAGACAGTGAGGGTGGTGAGCAAGTAAGAAAGGTGTATTTGCTTATATTTACAAAAAGAAGCACTAATAGAATAAACAAAAAAAACAATAAAAATGGGAAAGAAGTTGAGGGAAGGACAGAAAGAAGGTATGTGTACTTTAAGATTCCTCTCTGTGTACTTTGAATCATGTAATTCCACTACCTAATCAAAAAATTAAAGAAATTTTTGGGACACCTGGGTGTTTCAGTCAGCTGAGCATCTGCCTTCAGCTCAGGTGATGATCCCAGGGTCCTGGGATTGAATCTGGCATCGACAGGACTCCTTGCTCAGCAGGGAGCCTGCTTCTTCCTCTGCCTGCAGCGCCCCGCACCCCCGCCTTGGGCTCTCTCTCTCTGACAAATAAATAAAATCTTTAAAAAAGAAATTTTAAAAATTCTTTTAATTTGACTAAATAAATTGAACCATGTCACCTTGGTAGCATAATCACAGGAAGAAAGAATTCTGAAGACTACAACCTTAAAGGGGATGTACACCAAGGACAAAAAAAACTCCAGCTATAATTTTAAAATTTTATTTTTCTTTATTTATTTTTAAAGATTTTAATGTTTATTTTTTTTAAGTAGGCACCATGCCCAACGTGGGGCTTGAACCCACAACCCTGAGATTAAGAGTCGCATGCTCTACCGACTGAGCCAGCCAGGCACCCCTACAATTTAAACTTTAAATCCTTAAATATTAAATTCTCTTAAATTTTAATCTTCTAGTAAAAATTTATTTTAAGATAACTGAATAGTTCTAGATAATGAAGAGAACCTTCACAAAATGCTAGTTAAACAATGTAAAAGAAACAAAAGAATTAGGAAAAACAATTTCACAAACTCCAACAAAACTCTTGACTCAGGAAGGATTATCAATTGGTGTTAAAACCAAAAGATGATCGGTTACTGTAAACATGCACATAGAGTCAAAGTAACACCAGGCAGATTACTTTCTAGGTTCAAGAGGGAAAGCATTAACTGTAAATCGGGGGATCATATGTCACCACCTTAATCTAGGGGTTCAATCTCAGCATCACTAATGGTTAATCATAGGTGTCTTCTAAGGGGATGCAGCATTAACTATACAATATAACTATATGACTTTATTCTTCCTCGTACCTTTTATCCTCATTCAGGCATCCCTCAGGATTTTTAGGAATCCATTCCTAAAAACATGTTGGATCGTGAATTTTTAGGTAGTGGGAGTCTGTAAGTCATTATTTTATTTTATTTTTGTATGTCATTATTTTTTTTAAATCAGTTAATTAACATACAGTGTATTATTAGTTTTGGAGGTAGAGTTCAATGATTCATCAGTTGTATATAACACCCAGTGCTCATTACATCCGGTGCCCTCCTTAATGCCCATCACCCAGTTACCCTATCCTCCCACCCACCTCCCCTCCAGCAACACTCGGTTTGTTCTCTATGGTTGAGTCTCCCTCTCGGGGCGCCTGGGTGGCTCAGTCGTTAAGCGTCTGCCTTCGACTCAGGTCATGATCCCAGAGTCCTGGGATCGAGCCTCACATCAGGCTCCCTGCTCCGCATCGGGCTCCCTGCCCCGCATCGGGCTCCCTGCCCCGCATCGGGCTCCCTGCCCCGCATCGGGCTCCCTGCTCCGCATCGGGCTCCCTGCTCCGCAGGCAAGCCTGCTTCTCCCTCTCCCACTCCCTCTGCTTGTGTTCCCTCTCTCGCTGTGTCTCTCTGTCAAATAAATAAATAAAATCTTAAAAAAAAAATAGTCTCCCTCCCTGATTTTGTCTTGTTTTATTTTTCCCTCCCCGTATGTCATTATTTTTTTATTTTTTTAAATATTTTTTTTTATTTATTCATGAGAGACAGAGACAGAGAGAGAGAGAGACGCAGAGGGAGAAGCAGACTCCCTGCTGAGCAGAGAGCCCCATGCGGGACTCGATCCCAGGATCCTGGGATCATGACCTGAGCCGAAGGCAGACGCTCAACCATCTGAGCCACCCAGGCGCCCGTATGTCATTATTTTAAATGAAAACAAATAATGATGTATTTCCAGCATGTCTAAAAACCCCAATCAATTTCCCTCAGTGCTTGAAACACTCTAGAAAAAATATATAACAATTAACAATGTAAAGCCTTTAAAACACCTGTTACTTAATTGTTTAACACTTAATTAACTCATTAACGAATTTATTTGTGTAGTAACATAGGATACGAATGTTTTCCTCTTAACTTCAACAATTGCATACTGTAATGTAAATGAACAGTGAAATGATATGTTAAAGACACATAATGAAGGCAAATAACACTCAGCAATAGTGAAATAAACAAGGCAAGTTTCTAAATGTGGTTACTGAAATTGCAGTGTCTCCTGAGTGAGGCTGGAGATAAGAAGGGAGATATGGAGGTTGTAGTCACTGTTGTTTAGCGGTGGATGAAGGTGAACAAGAATGAGCTTGAGAAGGAGTGAAACAGTAAATGTCTAATGTTCATCCATGTCCGGATCCAAGAAGCTGATAATCAACTTTCCTTGGCAATGAGTCTCAGAAGTGAATGGTCATGAATTGTCCTCTGAAAGTATTGACAAAGCATAAAAAGAAACTAAAAATGGACAATGTTACATTCCCTTTGCTTGTGTTATACAGCTTCCGATAATCCTAGGCTGTGCTGGAAATTGCATTTCAAAAAAAGATGTATTTATTTATTTTAGAGGGGAGAGGGGAGAGAAGGAGAGTCGGGGGAGGGGGAGCAGAGGGAGAGGGAGAGAGAATGCCAAGCAGACTCCCCCTGAGAGTGGAGCCTGATGTGGCACTTGATCTCACAACCCTGAGATCATGACCCAAGCCAAAATCAAGAGTTGGCTGCTTAACTGACCAAGTCACTCAGGTGCCCCAGAAATTGCATTTTTGAATGTGATTTTTCTGCTCTTGTCATGATCATGATCTCTTATTAGCAACAGTGATCATTCTGTCTCCATGATCTAAAATTTCCTTTAGTGTTGCCTGCCTAGCTCAGTTGGAAAAACATGTGACTCTTGACCTCAGGGTTGTGAGTTTGAGCCCCACACTGGGTATAAGGATTAAATAAATAAAAACTTTAAAAAATAAGTAAATAAAATTTCCTTCAAACATCTGTTGTCAAGTATTAGTCTGCTAGGGCTTCCATTACAAAATACCACAGGCTGTGGGGCTTAAATGACAGATATTTCTTTTCTCACAGTTCTGGAAACTGGAAGTTCAAGATCAAGATGCCGGCAGGTTTGGTTTTTCCTGAGGACTTTCTCCTCGGCGGGCAGCCTGCCACCATCCTCACTGGTTTCCTCACATGGTCTTTCTTTGTGCAAGGGCACTCCTGGTGTCTCTATTCTGATAAGGACAACGGTCATATTGGGTTAGGCCTTCACTCTTATGACTTCATTTAGCCTTACTTACCTCTTTAAAGACCTTATCTCCAAATACAGTCACATTGAGCATTAGGCTGTCAACCTAAGAAGGGCGGGGGGCACAGTTTAGTCCCTAACACTGCTCTTCCTCCAACTTAGTTCCTTCCAGCATTATTCTCTCCAGTGGAATGTGTTTCTTGGAAGGAGCATGGTAAAGCTCTCCAGAATGAAAAACACTTTAATCATTTGTCTTTATTTTCTCTCACATGGGAAATAAGGTATTCACAACAAATGGAAGCATGTACATGGCCATGCATATACCTTTTTATGCTTTCAGCTCTCAATACACTCTGTCACTTCCAATATACATGTTTCTCTAGTCCCTCTTTTTTTTAATTAAAATTTTTTAAGATTTTATTTTTAAGTAATCTTTACACCCAACGTGGGGCTCAAACTCACGACCTGGAGATCAAGAGTCCCACGCTCCACTGACTGAGCCAGCCAGGCGCCCCTCTCTTGTCTCTTAAATTCACCTGCTTTCTTCACAGTTTTTCCACTTGAGTCATTTTCATTTTCTAATGTGGTGAATGGACACAGAAAATGCATATATAACATTAGACTGTCCATCCTTGCCCCAACGCCACACTGTCTTAAAGAGTGTTATATCTTCACACTGTCTTGATAACAATTAGTGTAGGATCTCCAACTTTGTTCTTTTACTTCAAGATTGCACACTTTGGCCATGTACAAAAGTGCACTGTACCTTTTGACAAAGAGACTGGATTGCACAGAGGTATGGATTGGATTCCAATCAATATTTAGTTCCAGACCTTTTTTATCACCCCAAGCAAAAACCTTGTACCAGTTAAGCAGTTACTCTCCATTCTCCACACAGCTCCTTCGATCTGCTTTCTGTCTATGGATTTGCCTGGTCTAAATATTTCATATAAATGGAATCGTACAATATATAGCCTTTTGTGTCTGACTTCTTCCACTTAGGATGTTTTCAAGGGTCATCCATGTTGTAGAATGTGTTGGTATTTCATACATTTTTATGTCTGAATAATATTTCATCGTATGAATATATTATACTTTGTATATCCATTCATCCATTGATACACATTTGGGTGACTTCCCCCTTTTGGCTATTGTGAATAATGTTACTAGGAACACTGGTGAACAAAGATCTGTTTGAATCCTTGTTTTTAGTTCTTTTGACGGTATACTCAGAAGTGGAATTGCTGGATCCTATGGTAATGTTGTTTAACTTCTTGAGGAATTGCTCTTCTGTTTTCACAACAGCTGCACCATTTTACATTTCCACCAACACTTTGCCCATTTTTAAGTTGGGTTGTTTGTCTTTTGGTTGTTGAGTTGTAAGAGTTTTTTTACATATTCTGGATAGTAGACCCTTTATGTATATATATTTGGCAAATATTTTCTCCCATTCTATTATATATATCTTATATATATATCTTTATATATATCTTTATATATTATATATCTTATATACCTATTATATATTAAATATATATTTAAAGATGTATAATAATCTTTAAATATATATATATATTTAAAGATTTTATTTATTTATTCATGAGAGACAAAGAGAGAGAGAGGCAGAGGCAGAGGGAGAAGCAAGCTCCCAGTGGAGCAGGGAGCCCAATGCAGGACTCAATCCCAGAACCCTGGAATTGTGATGTGAGCTGAAGGCAGATGCTTAACCGACTGAGCCACCTAGGCGCCCTGATCATGGTTTTTAGAACTATTTTCCTTTCATAATAGGAAAATGTGGAGGTGGGTTTATAGTTACCTTCAAAGAGTTTGAGAGACTTTGAGTTTCTTATTCTTGTAGTCCTGACAAAAATACTCAGTTAAGGAGGAAGTAATGGCTGTGACAAAGTATTCTGAGTACGTTTTGGACCTCCGTTGGACATGCCATACTCTTTTTGTTTTGTTTTGTTTTATAGTTTTAGGTCTTTGGTCCGTTTTGAGTTAATGTTTGTGTACTGTATGGGGTAAGGTTCCAGATTCAGTATTTTGCATGTAGATTGTCTAATGTCCTTTCATTTCAGCCTGAAGAGGTCCCTTTAGCATTTCTTATAGAGCAGATCTGCTAGCAATGAACTCCATCACCTTTTATCTGGGAATGTCTTAATTTCTTCCATATTCTTTTTTATTTTTTTAAAAGATTTTATTTATTTATGAGAGACAGAGAGAGAGAGAAGCAGAGGGAAAAGCAGGCTCCCAAGGTGCAGGGAGCCCGATGCGGGACTCGATCCCAGGACCCCGGGATCATGACCTGAGCCCAAGGCAGTCGCTTAACCAACTGAGCCACCCAGGCGCCCAATTTCTTCCATATTCTTAAAGGATTCATGTTGCTGTATGTAAAATTCGTGGGTGACAGGTTTTTTTTTTCCAGCTCTTTAATTATGTCATCCCACTGCTTCTGACCTCCATGGTTTCTGATTAAAAATCAGCTATTAATAGTTATTGATTATCCCTTGCACATTATGATTCGCTTTTCTCTTGCTGCTTTCAAGATGCTTTCTTTATCTTTGGCTTTCAGCAGTTTGATTATGTGTCTCAATGTGGATCTCTTTGAGTTTATCCTACTTGAAGTTTGTTGAGCTTCTTGGATGTGTAGTGTCATGTCTTTTTTCAAATTTAAGGAGTCAGCCATTAATTCTTCAAATATTCTTTCTGCCCCTTTCTCTCCTCTACTTTTTGGGACTCCCATTGTGCGTATGTTAATATGCTTGATGGTGTCTCACAGGTCTCTTAGGCTCTGTTCATTTTTCCTCATATTTTTTTCTTCTGCCTTCAGACTGGATAATTTCATTTGACCTATTCTTTTTTTTAAAGATTTTTTAAAATTTATTTATTTGACAGAGAGAGACACAGCAAGAGAGGGACACATGCAGAGGGAGTGGGAGAGGGAGAAGCAGGCTTCCCGCCGAGCAGGGAGCCCGATGTGGGGTCCTGAGGATCATGACCTGAGCGGAAGGCAGACGCTTAACGACTGAGCCACCCAAGCACCCTCATTTGACCTATTCTTGATTCTTTTCTCTGTCTGCTCAAATCAGCAGTTGAAACCTCTAATGGATTTTTCATTTCACTTATCATACATTTCAGCTCCGGAATTCCTGTTTGGTTCCTTTTTATCATTTCTATCTTTTTATTGATGTCCATCTTTTCTACCACTGTGAATGGGCCATACTTTCTTGTTTCTTTGCATGCTTCATAATTTTTTTGTTGAAAACTGGCCATCTTGAATATTATGAAAAAAAAAAAGGGAAGGAAAATTACTCTCTAGGTCTCTCCAGATTGGCTCTGGGTTGCAATAACTCCTTCAGTGCTTAACTAGGACATTTACAACTCTTTCTTAACCTTCACTTCCTACTCGCACTGAGCATAAGGACCAGCCAGAGATGAATGCCTATGCTCTTCTCAGGTCTTTTCTGAGCATACATTCTGCCCTGGACATGTGTGTGGATTTTAAGGTTCCCCAGTATACATGAGAGCTTTTCAAGACCCCTGTTCCCCCCAAAATCTCCCTGGCTTTTCCTCCCAGGTTTTTATTGTGTCTATTGTTTGCTCCAACAGCTATATTTGCCCCAGGGGGCAGCAGCTTGTTCATTTGTCTTTCAGTATTCTCAAAGAATGTTCTCTGCATAAGCTGCTCTGCCCCGATAGAATTCTGAAATAGAGAAACAAAGGTAAGACCTTACATCAGTCCTTCAGGAAAACTCCAGTCAGGTCGAAACAGACAAACATAATTTCTTGGTAACAAAGTCCATTCTGTTCCCTCTAGAACAAGGTACACATACTGGGAATACAGTATGCCATCTTTGAGACTGCTGCCATGCCAGAGAGAAGAGTGGTCAGGACTAAGTGAAAACACCTCAAAGCTCTCTTGCCTTGTCAAAGTGGTCTTTCTCCTCGTTAAGCATTCACTTGGTTGCTGTAAGCCTTTCACTACCTTCCAGAGTTCTTTAAGGTTGATTCTGACCAGGTTTTTTGGTGTTTCTGGGGAGAGCTTGCCCCAGAGGTTCCCACTCCATTTTTACCTGTATCACTTTCAGTGATGTTTTGAACTTTTAATTGTAGAGATCGTGTACATCTTTTGTTAGATATTTTTCTGCGTATTTTATGTAATTATAAATGTTTTTTAAAAAATCTTTTTTTGGGGGGGCTCAGTTGATTAAGTGTCCAACTCTTGGTTTTGGCTCAGGTCATGATCTCAGGGTCCTGAGATGGAGTCCCAGGTCAGGCTCCATGCACAGGGAGGAGTCTGCTGGAGATTCTCTCCTTCTCCCTCTGACCCTCCTGCTGCTTGTGCTTTTTCTTTCTCTTTTTCTCTAAAATAATAAATAAATCTGTAAAAAATACATCTCAGTTTCTGATTAGGTGTTACTATTATATAAAAGTGCAATTTATTTTTAAATATTTATTCAGGGATCATACTAAATTTACTTATTATTCTAATAGTTTCTATGTGGATTCTTTTGGATTTCCTATGTCATCTGTGAATAATGACAGGGTTTTCTTCTTTCCAATCCTTTAATTTATTTTTTCTTGCCTTATTTTAAAGGTTGGAACCTCTAATACAATGTTACATTGATGTGATGATAGTGAGCAATCTAGTCTCAAATCTGATCCTATGGCGAAAACTTTCAATATTTCACTATTGACTATGATGTTTGCTGAAAATTTTTTTACGACCCTCATTTTTACGTTCTTGTAAGTCCCATTGATATGCTGAATGAAGAAAATGACAGGCTCAAGCTAACTAACCACAAACTCAGGAAGGGTATGAGAGCCAGAACGTCGCTATGACAGTATTGTAAAAGACATGCATATACTGCAGCTAGAGGGAAGATTGAGCTGAGAACTAAGCACAGGACTTGATTGCAACAATAGCAGAATTACAGAGAAGGCTTAATTCACAACCCTGTTAAGACTCTTGTATCAGGAGCACCTGGGTGGCTCAGTCGGTTAAGAGTCCAACTCTTGATTTCAGCTCAGGTCATGATCTTAGTTAGGGTTGTGAGATCGAGCCCTGCATCAAACCCTGCCCCGGCTTCCACACTGGGCATAGAACATGCCTGAGATTCTCTCTCTTCCTCTCTTTCTGCCCTCCCTTCCCACTCACACATGCTCTCTCTCTCTCAGAAGAAAGAAGAAGAAGAAGAAGAAGAAGGAGGAGGAGGAGGAGGAGGAGGAGGAGGAGGAGAAGAAGAAGAAGAAAAGGAGACTCCCACATCAAAATCAGTGCCCTGATAAGAAGAGAATGACACTCTTATACCTGAAATGGGGATATTGTGTGGACATACTTGAGCCCCAGATTCCCCTGAACTTGCTAGACCTAAAGAAATGTCTCATTTCCCTTTTTTGGAGGATAACAGCTTCCACTTATTCAGAAACATGAAACATGTGGAGGCAAAGGCCTTGTAAGATGATAGCTGCTATCCTCAAGATTTGCCCCCAACCTCCCTCTTCTTTTTTTTTCTAGAATTGCTTGTATGTAAACACGATAGCAAAGTGATTGAGAGCATTCTGCCAGTTATCAATTTATTAACTCTCAGCTCCAAATTCATTCTTCAGTACTTGCTCTGCAGTAATGGACTGGACTATTTAAGCATTTCTTCTGTACAGTGAGCATGATGTAGAGGGCAGAGGAGGACGGAAGGAAGAAAGGAGTTTTTCTTCCCAGTTCCAAGGTGCTGCATTTTGCTTTTGTTGCCCCTGCTACATGGTCTATCAGTAATGTGTGTATGTGTGTGTTTATGTTGACCGAGGCAGGGACCATCCAGGAGTGCTCCACTCCAGTCATGTGCCCAGAGAATGCAGCCCTTCAGCTATCATGAAGCCCCAGTGGGCCCAGTGACTACTTTGTGGCTGTCCTCCCAGTGTAGATAAGGTACATTCCAGGCCTCATGGCCATAGCAGTGCCCTGACTCCCTCTACACGCCCACCCACCAGCCTCAGCTTGCTTCAACCCAATTATTTCCCACTTGTGGTGAATACCACATACTCCACATGCCTCAACTGTCTCTGCATGCCTGACCACCAGCCTCCGTTCACCCGTGCTCCGGAGGATTGTTTCTTGCTTGCCTGGTGATTGCTGACTAGTTCTGGCCTGGGCAACCCAGCAAACGTCTCTGCCATCCAGTGAGTTGCAACCATACCTTCTCCAACAAGGTCTGAACCATAGGCTTCGACAGTTTCCCTCAGCTTTAGGATACTTCTTAATCTCTTTATAGTTATTAACCTATCATTTAATAATTCTTTATATTAAGCTACCCTGTTTAAATTACTGTGTGGTTTCTGTCTCTTGATTGAACACAAAATAATAAAGAATTGGTACCAGGAATGGTCCCAGGAATTAGACCCATAGGGGTGGCATTTGGGCATTGGTTTGGCCACACCCTTGGGCTTCAGCACAGTGCCGATCTCTTTGTTGATGAGAAATGGGCGGCTAGTAACCCATAGCATGCAGTGGCATCACAACTAATTGGACTATCATCTGTGGTTGATTGTGATAAAGTGCCAACTGAAGCACATGCCTTGGGAGCCCACGTGGCTATGGCCTTTCACTGTTATGGCATTTACAACAACTATAAGGTGGTGCCTGTCTGGCTTAGTTGGTGGAGCATGCGACTCTTGATCTTGGAGTTGTGAGTTTGAGCCTCATGTTGGGTGTAGGGATTATTTGAAAAATAAAATCTTTAAAAAAATAATGACTGTAAGGACTATGGTGTGAGGCAGTTTTGTTTTGTTTTGTTTTAGTATACTTGAGCACTTATAAAAAGAAAATAATAGCTCAAGACTGTTAAGTCTCAGCTGAAGTCATAGAATGAGAACCAGAGAGCTTCCATGATAACCCTAAAAGAATTTCTTATTTCTTACAGTTCCAGGGCTGATATTGCTAAAAAATCAAAACCCAAATTTAATTGTGTAGGCTGCTGAATTATAATGACTGTTGAATTAACAGTCTTGCCAAGTTTGTCGTGTAAAAGTTAGGGCATTGATCTGGAAAGAATGGGATTCTGAACCTTGAGACTGAGACATCCAAATAAAACCAATAATCTTGAACTCCCAGGTCATTCTGAATCCCCAGAGTTTGCCTTCTGGCATCTGAAGATACTAGTTTTCCTCTACTTGAAAAACTTGTGACAACCTGACCTGAGGCAGGTGCCTTGAAAGAGGATCCTCATTTCCCTCAGGATCCACCACAGCCATCCCCTTTTGCCACTAGGCCCATAAATAGTGTAAGCCTTAGCATGCTATGGAGGTACAGGAGCACAGCGCAACCCAGAAGAAAGTAGCTTAGGCATCAAAAGAATTGCGGGACTTTTCTAACATATATTGGTAGTAAACTGAGGAATACATGTGGGAATGGGTTCTTAGGTTGGTAAATCAAAGAGGAAAAGATATATAACACCAGATCAGAAAAAAAACCCCACTATATCAAATTTTTTAAAAATTGTTTGTTTATGTAAGTAATCTCTTCACCCATTGTGGGGCTCAAACTCATAACCCTGAGATCGAGTTGCATGCTTTTCCAACTGAGCCAGCCAGACACTCCCACTATATCAAATTTTTTATATGAATATGTTTACTAGAATTCCATATGTAGTTTGTTAGTTTGTGTAGTTAGAGGTGGCTCTAACTTCTCATTTGGTTGGTTGACTGAAATTTGAACTTAATATTCCGGTGTAATGAGGTCTAATTTAATGAGGTCAAGATGCCAGAGCTTTTCTGGTATGATGTGAAGAAGGAAATCCAGATGTTCAGGGAGATTGCCATGTTGGATTGGATTTATCACGTGTGACCTATCCCCTAACTATATTCTATGTGAAGGGCCAAGAAGACACCCCATTTACTAAGGCATTGTGAAATATATTAGTGAGGGGAGCACCTTTATCCTTGAAAAGTTCTGTGGTTTCTCTCCCTTGTAGGCCAGTTATGACTGTAGGGGATGGCACTCTTAAACTGTACTTCTGATTTCAATGAGGATGATGGTACTAGTCCACTGTAGCAGAGGTCAAGTGGAAGCACTTAACCATCAACCACACAGTGGGTACCTCAACCGTAAAGGGCATCAGGGATGTTTCAGTGATCAGAATGCCTTGGCCTGCAGAGATCTTTATGGTAACTAATTGATCATGGTGTTCCTAGGAATGAAATAGATAATAAGCCTACCAGAATTGCTTGATCCATGTAACAGGAAAAACTCTAGGTCTGGTAGCCGAACACCTATCTTGAGTCACCATAATGGAGAAGGATGCTCAGTTTCCAGACTTAAGTCAGTGCACAGACCCAAAGCGCTTTCAAAAAGCCAGGTTCCCTTGAGAAAGTACCCTGCTCCACTACCACAGATAAACACCTTAATCTTCCTGCAAGCATTCCCAAAGGCACCCACAACTATTTACTAGAGTGACCACGCACTGAGGAAAAGGAAATATCCAGACCTTTCAGAGATTACCAGACACTGGCTCTGAATCGATGCCAATTCCTTGGGATTTAAAAATGCCACTGTGGCCCACCACTCAAAGTAGGGGTATATGATGGACAGGTGATAGAATCTCAACTCAAGTGTGACTCACAACTGGCCCAGTTGACCCATGAATTCACCCTGTGGCTAGTTCCCTGGTTCCTGAGAGTATAATTGGAATAGATATATTTGGCAACTGACAGAATCCCCACATTGGCTCTATGGGATCGTTATGGGGTCATTATGGTAGGCAGGGCTAAGTGGAAGCCTCTGGAACCTCCACCCCCTGCCAAGATAGTAAACCAGAAGCAACACTGCATCTCTGAGGGAAATGAAGACATTGACACTCCCATCAAAGACTCGAAAGAAGCAGGGCTAGTGATTCCTAACCCTTCCCATTTAATTCACCAGTTTGGCCTGTGCAAAAGTCAAGTGTAATCTTAGAAAAATGACTGTGGAATACTGTCAACTTAATCTGGTGGGACTCCTACTGCAGGTGCTGTCCAGGTGCGAGATGTGATCCCTTTAGGGTAGTATCTTTTACTGGACCTATGACTCATCTAGAAGGTGTGTGTGTGTGTGTGTGTGTGTGTGTGTGTGTGTGTGTTTAAGTAGGCTCCACATGGGGCTCAAACTTATGACCCTGAGAATAAGAACTGAGCTGAAATGTAGTCAGACACTTAGCCGACTGAGCCACCTAAACACCCCATGTGTGTTTTAAATTTATAAAACAATAGATCTTAAAAGTATTTTCTTAAAATATTGATTTTTAACTTGATTGCATTGTGGTCTAAGCATATCGTCTTATATGATAATAACCTTTGCAAGTTGCTAAGACTTACTTTGTACCCTAGTATACAGTCAATTTTTGCCATTTTTGTAAGTGTCCCATATGTACTTGACAGGAATGTGAATTCTCTAATTGTATGCAAGATTGCTTATCTATATAGTTCTCACTTTGCCTACCTAATCTAGATACTTCTGAGATACATGTTAAAATCACCCATTGTCATTGGGAATTATAAATTTCTCTTTAGAATTTTGGTTTTGCTTCTTATGTTTATATTATTTTGTGCATACAATTAAGAATTTTTAATTCTTCTTTGTGAATTAAATCATTTATGATTATATAGAGATCCTCTTCATTTTTTTTTCTTAAATCATCAGGCATTTTTATTCTATGTTTATTGAAGTATGGTTTACACACAATGTTACATAGTTTCAGGTGTACAGTGGTGATTTGAAAAACTTATATGTTATGTTATGCCCACTACAAGTGCTGCTCCCATCTGTCACCGTACAACATTATTACAATGTCATTGACTGTATTCCCTATGCTGTACCTTTCATTCCTGTGACTTATTCATTCCATACTGAAAGGCTGTTTCTCCCATTCCTCTTCACCCACTTTGCCCAGCGCCCTGCCTTCCTCCCCTCTGGCAACCTTCAGTCTGTTCTCTGTATTTATGGGTCTGTTTCAGCTTTTTGTTAGTTTATTCATTTGTTTTTTTAGATTCCACATATGAGTGAAATCATATGCTATTTGTCTTTCTCTGACTTATTTCACTTAATATCCTACTGTCTGGGTCCATCCATATTGTTGCAAATGGCAAGATGTCATTCTTTTTTATGGCTGAGTAATATTTCACTGTGTATATACACCACTTCTTTATCCGTTCATCTCTCAGTGGACACTTGGGCTACTTCTGTATCTTGGCTATTGTAAATTAAGCTGCAATAAACATAGGGGTCTATATGTCTTTTCAATTTAGTGTTTTACTTCCTTTTTTTAAGAATTATTTATATATTTTAGAGAGAGAGAGAGAGAAAGCACACAGAGGGGAGGGGCAGAGGGAGAGAGACAGTCTTAAGCAGACTCAATGCTGAGTGTGGAGCCCGATACGGGGCTTGAACCCACGACCCATGAGATCAGGACCCCTAGCCAAAATCAAGAGTCAGATGCTTAACTGACTGAGCCACCCAGACACTCCTGTGCTCCACTTTAGATAGTTTTGTCAGATTTATCTTCCATTGCCCAATTCTTTTTTTTTTTTAAAGATTTTATTTATTTTTTTGATAGAGAGAAAGAGAGAGCACAAGTAGGGGGAGTAGTAGAGGGAGAGGGAAAAGCAGGCTCTCCGATAAGTAGGGAGCCTGACGTGGAGCTTGATCCGAGGACTCTGGGATCATGACCTGAGTGGAAGGCAGACGCTTAACTGACTAAGCCACCCAGGCGCCCCTTTCAGTGCCCAATTCTAACCTCAGCTACTTCTAATCATCTGTTTAATTCATCCATTGAGTTTATAATAATCATTTATAGTCATTGGTGTGTAACATTTTTATAGCATTCTGTTATTTCTCATGCTTTTGATTCTTTGTTTTATGACTTCAACAATTTTTAACATACTTGTAGCTTGAAGCTTATAATACCATTGTCTGAAGTGATCGAAAGTCTAATCCTGCTCTTCATTATGTAGGTAACACTCATTCATGGTGGATTATTTCCTTGTGGGTTTTCCAATTTTGGAGTGTGAGCTAACGTTGATGGCCTTGAGGAGCAACCTCCGGAGGCTTTTGTGATCAGATCAATGAACTCATATGAAGATATGTCTCAAGTTCAGGTGAAAATAAAAATCACATTGAAAAGAATAAATAGAAGGGCAAGAACAGTCCACCAGGTCATGCTATGTGTAAAAACAAACAACACAAAAACCCCACAAGACAGACAGGCTTAAACCATCAAACTGTGGCCAGAATCACACCAGGGAATAATATTAAACACTCTATCTCATGTGCCAGGCATTTTATTCATATCTTTAACCTTCATAACAACGGCAAGGGAGGTGATATTCCCATTTGACAGAACAGAAACTGCAACAGAGCCATGAATTTATAGCTAATTGAGGGACCCCAGTTAAAAGCCAGGTCTGAATGACTGTAAAGTTCATGTTTTTCAAAATCACCCATTGTTCCTCAGAACTATTATTGGAAAAAAAAAACACCATCATTTGGACTACATACATATTTTTTCCCAGTTCCAATTTTAATTCAGGCCAGTTAACCCCACGGATCATAAAAATGTGTTGAATAATTAATGAAAAAGGAAAAAGAATGCATACAGCTACAAAAGAATTTTCGTTCTTAATTTTCTTTCATTTTTCCAATTTGGGATTTTGTTTATGTACAAAAAAGGCAATTAACAAGAATCTTACTTATGAGAAACCCCTGGAGCTCCCCAAAGCTAATAAAAATGTATCTGAGCATTCTGAGTATAACAAAGCAAGCCAGTGTAAATTTAATCTCTTAATAAGGAGTTTGCGAATGTAACTTCAATATTAACAATTCTACATCAATAAGCCAGGACACGTTAAAGTCAATTGGTGGCAATACATTTCAGTCATCGATCCTTAGTTGCCCAGGTCCAGAGAGGCCATGGCAAGTGCCCCCTCAGAATGTGGGTTTGGGGTGGGCCCCCCTTGCCTGTCCAGCTCTTCTGAGGATCATCATCCAGGAACCAACTGGGGTGTTTGGGAATTACCAACTGTCTTAAATATTATCAACATAAATTGCACCTAGTATTTGGAGTTAGGGAGTCTGATTTTAATCAGGTTGATTCAATTCACGACTTACTTAAAATGCTGGTCTGGGTTTCTTGATTTAACCAACTTTCAACCAAAAGTTAGTGCTTGTCATTTAATAGAAATTTTATACATGATCTTCACCCCTCAGATTTGGCTCTAGGTTACATTTTACTATGGGGACTTTAAAAAATGTTAATACCATTAAATAACTAATTAAAATTAATCATTAACTTTACAAATATATCCAAAGGGATATGGAAAGGTGATTTTGTTAATAAATTTAGCAAAAATAGAGGATGTAAATAATTGTGGAGTCACTGGGAGATGAACTCTGTCCAGCTAATTCATTAGTTTTGCATTCTGACATGCATTTATTTTTGTCAAGACTATGAAAAATACAAAAATTACAAAAAAATACTGACATTATAAAAGTATTTTATTTTCCTAAAAGAGCTATGTCATATAATCTGGATGATTTCTTTCTTTTTTTAAGATTGTATTTATTTATTTGACAGAGAGAGGCACAGCAAGAGAGGGAACACAAGCAGGGGGAGTGGGAGAGGGAGAAGCAGTCTTCCCGCTGAGCCAGGAGCCTGATGCGGGTCTCGATCCCAGGACCCTGGGACCATGACCTGAGCCAAAAGCAGATGCTTAACAACTGAGCCACCCAGGCACCCCTGGATGATTTCATCTATGTGTTTGACTTTAACAAGACTGATTAAGTGATTTTAATACTATGAAGCAATACAAATAAAATATTGTTAAAATTGAATTTTGTAATCATCTCAACATGAAAAATCACCTTGCCTTCCTATTTAGAGCCCCTTAAAGATAAGCTTTCTTCCTCTTTTAGTTTCCACAGGCTACAGAGTGAATTATTTCCGATGAAAATGTTCTTTCCACATCTGCCTTAAGAAAGCCACTGCTGGGGTGTGTGGGTGGCTCAGCCAGTTAAGTGTCAGATTCTTGTTTCAGCTCAGGTCATGGTCTCAGGGTCATGAGATGGAGCCCCGCATCGGGCTCTGCGCCCAGAACGGAGTCTGCTTGAGATTCTCTCTCCCTCTGCCCCTTCCCCATTGTGCTTTCTCTCTCTCTCTAACTAAAATAAATAAGAAATAAATCTTTACAAAAAAAGAAAGCAAGCCACTGCAAACTGCATGAAGGCTTTCATCCCAGCTGCTTGCAGTCTTGCACGAGGCTGGGATGAAGGGTCCTTACTGCACTCGTCTCTGCACGGGCCTGGGCAAGGGTTTCTCTGAGCTCTGAACCCAGGTGACAGTACGCATATGTGCCAATTTTGCAAAGCACTACAGGTGCCTTTCCAGAGGGCTGTGTTCTCTACGTATCCACTAATGTTGCCCACGGATCCCAGCTCCCCAGATCTTGGCCAGTGTTGCTTATTTCCCACCTTTCTATCTTTGGTCTCTCTAACTGGGATAAAGTGGTTGTCTCATTGCCATGACTTTTTCATTTCATTTTTGTTTTTTTTTTGACAGATCCCACCGCAGGTTTATTTGTTCAAATAGCACGGGAGGACACTAGCCCCATGCAGACAGAAGCCCAGGGGTCGCATCGGTCCTTCTGTCCTCACACTGGCAGAGGTCTCTGCACCGGAGCCTTTGTGGGGGCTGGGTGCCTCTGGGAGCCTGAGCCGCAGCAGGAGCTGGAGCTGGGGTCGCAGCTGCAGCCTGGGCCTTGGTCTGAGCCTTGGTCTTGGACTTCGGGCTGCAGAGCCCTGAGACCCTTGGCAAAGTGGACAGGAGCAGGTTTCCTGAGCTTGGGGTGAGCGATGCAGGCAAGTCGATTGAGCTTGCGGCTGCCGCCCTTTGGGACCTTGGGCTTGACCTCCATGGGCTTGATGAGGTCCTTGATAGTCTCGGCACGTGCATGCACAACCTTGGTGTTGTTGGCCTACATCTAATTCATGCCCTTCTTGTGCTTCTTGGCAAAGCACATGTTCCTCAGGAACTCGGAGTCTGCCCTCTTAAGAGATTCATATCTTTTTTAAAAGATTTCTTTATTATTTGAGAGAGTAAGAGAGAGAATCTCAAGCAGACTCTGGGCTGAGTGCAGAGCCCCACACGGGGCTCGATCTCACGACCCTGAGATCATGACCTGAGTGGAAACCAAGAGTTGGATGCTTAACTGATTGAGCCACCCAGGCACCCGAGATTCATATCTTTGTGATCGGGGTTTCTTGATGCCTTTTCTGTGCCATTTTTGTGACTGGTGGTCACGGTGTGGTTCTTGGACTTGTCCATGCCTGAACCGAAGCCTCCCATTTCATTTACTGCATTTATTATTTCTAGAAGTCCAACTTGGTTCCGTTTAAGATGTACCATATCACTTTTCTACTTTCCTATTCCCTGCAGAGATATTCAACCTATTTCTTTACAACAGTAAACTTAGTTTATCATCTGTTTCACGTAGTTCCATTATCTAGAGTTTTTACATGGGGTGGCCCCTAGGCCAGAGGGCATCTTTATACAAATTAGAAAAAGTGGCCCTTCTTCAACCATGTGTCTTTGTTTTTGTTTTGTTTTGTTTTAAGATTTTATCCATTTATTTGCCAGAGAGAGAGAGAGCACAAGCAGGGGGAGGGACAGAGGGAGAGGGAGAAGCAGGTTCCCCGTGGAGCAGGGAGCCCGATGCGGGGCTCTATCCCAGGACCCTGAGATCATGACCTGTGCCGAAGGCAGACACTTAACTGACTGAGCCACCCAGGTGCCCCCAACCATGTGTTTTTTTAAAAGTTAGAAGATTATCACAAAACCTGACCAGCTCAGCCAGGGAGAACATTCCAGCATGTTGGGGGCACACACGCACGTGCACACACTGTCACACACTCACACAACCTCCGGGTGCTGGGTCACACAGCTGCTGACGACCACATACTCCCTCGGTCCCCAGTGGTCAGAGGTGGAGTCTGGCAGCTGCAGAAATTGGGCTTCTAGGGCAGCAGGCTGGAGCCTGATTTCCTTGTTTCCTGAGTTATCTTTGACGACATGCTGGTTGTTGTATTATTCGTAGGAATAATTCAGAAGGAAGGTAATCTCCTCCACAGAGCATTTGTGTTTGCTGCTTCCAAGAGCCTGGGGGCATTGCCAGCGCTGAGCTTCTCAAAGTTGAGGCTTGGGATACCCTGGGTCACCTGCACCAACAGAGCCAGGCTGTAATCTCCCCAGGCTGGTCCACTTCCGGTTTACCCTTAACCTGGCTTATTGGGGGGAATGGGTTCTCCCATTAGACTTCCCATCTGCGGGGCTGTGGTGAAGACATACTCATCTCAAGAGGCCATCAGGAGGAGAGCTCAACCCCCTGCTAGTGGGCAGAGGTCCTCAGGAAGAGAGCAGCTTCTCCTTGATCCCCGTGCCCGACACAGTGACGCTGTCCCATCTTGTCAGCTCTTTACAGAGGCTCCTTTCAACACTCTATCCAGCTTTTTTAGTCGTTTCAGCAGGAGGGTTGCGGGAGAGAGTTCTCCTGCTATTACCAGAGAGTCCTGTTGTTTTAATTTGCAATCCTTTGATTAGAGGTGAATCGCAGGCTCCCCTGGGATTGGCAATATTTCCAATTTCCTCTCCAGCCAAGTGCCCGCTCATTCCCTGTGCCCTCTTTTCTCACTCTTTCCTGCCTTTCTCTTGCTGATGTGAAGGTGTTCCTTAAACACTCTAGATGTTAATTCTGTGTTAATTGCATATAACATCTTTTCCTGCTGAGTTATCTAGCCAGTCAATACCTTTCTGGCGGGCTTTACGCAACAGATATCCTTGATTTTGTTGCAGGCAAATTCAACACAGTCACCTCTGGAAGGTTTGCAGTGTGTCACTATGACCCTTCATCATTCAAAGCCAGGTCTCCCAGTGTCATTTGACCTGCATGAAGTAGAGGGGCTCCGACCTCCCTCTACAGTTCACTAACCTTGTTTTTGCACAGGTTAAGTCTGCAGCGTTGGTGACCTTGCCACATCGCTGCCTCATTTGTTAGCTTCCAATAAAAGCCACGAGTCCCTGATGCGTGTTGCTGTGAGGCCCTAGCCCCCCTCATCCTGGGCTCACCAAGCTAAGTCTGAGACCTACAGGCAGAACACAGATCGTCATTATTTTTCATCTTGAGTCAGCCCACCATTCCAGGCTGCTAAGTTATTTTTGGACCCCGATTCTGTCATCCAGTGCTTTGGCTGTCCCAGTTTTGGGGGCCACCTGAAACTTTGGTAAATATGTCATCCATGCCTCCCCCCGTGTCACCCATGAGAAGGTGGACCGCGGGAGGACAAAGGCCTGAACCCTGGCGCATGTCCCTGGAGTCCTCTTTCAGGCAGATATTGATTAATTAATGATAACATTCCCCGAGAGTCCTTGAGGAGCCACTAAATGCCTGAGCGTGGGCTAAGTGCTGGGGATGCAAGGCGGCTGGGGAAACAAGTCCTCCACCCTCTCAGGGCTCACACTGTCATGGAGGAGGCAGAGGCAATTAAATCTATAAATGATCATTTCCTCTTGTTCTGCGCTTTTTTTAAAAAAAAATTTATTTATTCATTTGAGACACAGAGAGAATGAGCATGAGCAGTGGGAGAGGCAGAGGGAGAGGGAGAAGCAGACTCCCCGCTGAGCCAGGAGCCCGACGTGGGGCTCCATCCTGGGACCCTGGGTTCATGACCTGAGCCGAAAGCAGACGCTTAACCATCTGAGCCACCCGGGCGCCCCTGAGTGCTTTTGTTTTTACAAAGAACTCGCTCATGGATTGTCTCTTTTGAGCCCTGTTTGGGACAGGCAGTCCGCCAGGAATACATGTACTTAGCCACAGACCATCCTACAGTTCCCCAGTCATCCTGCGGGCTTTCAGGAAATTAGCCAAGCGCTTTGCTGAAATTCCCACGCACCGTGTCTGCAGCGCTGGACGAGGACTGCAAACAGGACGGAGATCTGGCGTGCAGGCTCCCTCACGAAGGCACGCCGGACCCCTTTATAACTGCTTACGAATTATTTGTTCATAATTCACTGCCAGTCTCATTTGTAGCACTTCCTGCAAGGTCTGTGAGGCTCGTTCTCGCATGGTGCTGGGGTGTAATTCATCGGGACCAGAAGAGTCCAGAAGATCCTACAGTCTGCACTGTTTATCCGGGGAGGTATTTACCCTCCAGCCCAGCAATTCCGGGGGGGGGGGGGGGGGAAAGGCTTTTTTCGGGGTCCAGTGTACCCCCCTCCACTGGCGGGAGGGGGTAATGCAGTGCTTCTCCAAGTCTGGGGGCCACCGGGGGTCCTGTCCCATTATTAATGGGATGAGGAAATGCATTTACTAGGTCTTGACTAGCATTTCCTTATAGATAAAACAACGAATAGAAAATATCAGAGAGCGCTGTGGCTGGTAAGGGTACATGCTGTTTTATGAAATTCTCCTTTCAGTTATATATTAGATGTATGTGTGCTGGGCTCAGATCTAAAATCTGTCTCTTACTGTGGGTCTTCGTGGAAAAGTTTCCAAAGCTACGGGCACAGTGATTAAATCCATCCTCTTGAGTCCGCTAGAACATGGTTCAGCTCTGTGACTTTGGAGCCAGTTACCCAACCTAAGAGAATTTCATCGATAACACAAGATTGTAGTACTTATCTCCTCGGGCTTTTATGAGGATTAAATGAAATAATAAGTGGAAATGGCTTGGTTCAGCACCTGGAATGTAATGTGCTCTGAAGATGGGGCTGTTTTCTCGCTTTGAAGATATGCACACATGGCCTGGTTTCCTTCTCTTCCCGAGCGCTATTAATTTCACTTCCTACTTTCTATTTTCAGCAGTTTGAAGAAGCAAGTCTGTGGCTTTCTAGCAATCCTGGATTTTATGGATATTATCTCACATCTCAGAGGGTTTCAAGGCTCATAAACCTGCTTCTCCCAAGGCTTGAGGCTCAATGCCTGTGTTGCCTGCGATTTGGGGGCGGCTCCGTGCGCCCCAGCCGTCCCCTCTCCGTCGGAGGCCGGGAGGTATTTTAAAACCAGGCTCTCTCCTTCCTTTTCCTCTGAGGAATGGAAACCTTTTCCTGCCTGTCCTCCCAGCGCCGTAAACTCTCTCCCATTCCCTGGGCCGGGCCTCTTTTCTGGCCTCCCTGCACCCCTGCTTCTTGGTCAGGGGGCAGGGGTGCTCTCAGCTCCCCCCACTCCCTGCATCCCGGGCGCCCTCACTGTTCCCCAACCCGACCCGGGGCGCTGGAGCCAGCTGCCGCCCAGGTTTGTGGGGCCGGCCACCTCCCCTCCCTCCCTGAGACAGAGTTCAAGAGCAGAGTGGGTAGACTGCAAAGCTGCCCCCAGCTCCCCCCAGAAGCAGGCCCAGGGTTGAGTGCCACATGAAAGCCCCACAGGCCTCTCGTTGGTTCACACCCAGTGCTGGAGTCACCCAGATGGATGTCCTCTGCGCTCCAAGGCTCAGTCTAGGCCTAGGTCTTTAATGCCACCCCTCAAAAAGGCTTGTTATCAAGCAGCAGGTGCAGGGGGTGGGGGCCCCTGTAAGAAGTTCCCACATAAGGGCACCTCTACCAGGGGAAATTGCCTTTCTTAACAATAAAGTTTGAATTCAAATATGTCATGTTTGAATTCAAATATGTCATTCAGTTTATAGCACAATAGAATCGGGATCAAAGAAATTGGAAGGGCGAGGCAGAGTCTGCTTTTGAAAAAGCATTTCAGGGATTTTTCCTCCTTGGTTGTCTATGGAATAGGAACTGTCCTGGTTTTTCTTTTCAGATTACACATTGAGTGCCAGGTGTCAGGAGGGGAGCAAGGTGCCAGAGCATCCCTCCTGGGCCATGCTGAACCCCGGGTCATGAAGTCCACTCCACTCCTGGAGACGGGTCCCCAAGGGACTGTGGGACACTCCCCTCTGTTCACAACTCGCAAATAAACATCACTTAGAAAAAACTTTTGCCATCAGTACACCAGCGGGAAACAAAATGGATACTTCTCAAATATTCCAAGATCATACACCCTTTTCAGCAATCCCATTAGAACTAGGCTTTAATTTTAAAAAATGCCAATTTGATTGGATAGAAACTACTTTTCTACAACTTTCCTTTAGCCAAAAATGTTATAAATTGTTTTTATTCTGTGCTTTATATACCATGTGGACTTGGTGTGTCCAAATTAAATTTCAAGAGAAATAAATGTATAGAAAGATCAGCTGAGCCGAGCCCTCATCCTGAAAACATTGCATACAAAAAATACTAGTAACTAGTGGTTAGTAAACAACCGCACACATATTTTTCGGTATTTTAATTTCTCATTCTGATGGCAGAATACATTAGAGGCACACGACATAGAAAGTGGGCTTCTCCAGTAATTCCATTTCCAACGTCAAACCTCAGAGGCAGTGTGTGTCTGGCCCACCTTCTCGTAGAGAGTAGAGCGATGCCTGTGTGTGGACATGCCCAGGAGCGTATGCCGAAGTAGAAATATTTGGGGCGCCTGGGTGGTTCAGTCATTTAAGCGTCCGACCCTTGATTTCAGCTCAGGTCATGATCTCAGGGTTGTGAGATCGAGCCCCGAGTCGGGCTCCACGCTCAGTGTGGCGTCTACTTAAGATTCTCTCTCCTTCTCAAATAAAATAAATCTTAAAAAAAAAAATAGAAATGTTTGCTTCCAACAGACAGTTTGAAGTACTTCTGCCCGGTGGAGAAGGCAAGGGGCAGAGGGCCTTATGTTGGTGCTGGGATAGCACACTGCACAGTCTCTCAGCTAGGACTGGCTGCGAGAGGAGGAGGGTACCTGGGGGGGGTGGCTCAAAGGAAACACTTCAGGGTGGCATTCCTCAGTCTGGGAATAAGGACAGGGAAGGGGAAGAGCTGGGAGGTAGCAAGCAATCGCCAAGGTGCCAAGAGGCTCTGCAGCGGTGCAGAGGGAGGGTTGCATATACCCCGCCCTCAGTGACTGTAGGAGACTCCCCTGCACACCCTGCCACGGCGGGCGGTGGGGCTGTGCACAGGGCAGAGCTCACAGATAGGCTCCTGCAGGGGGGAGGCGGCAGCGGTCCCCCCCAGGCAGCACTGAGCGACTGCTCAGGACAAAGCCCTCTCCAAGAGATGCGGTAGCCAGCGGGTTCTGCCTCCCCTTCTGCAGTCCATGAGGTCCTTGGGGGCGACGCTGGGCCAGGCCTCACCATGGTACAGCTACGCTCCCAGGCCGACGACACAGGACAGGTGAGTTGAAACAGGGACCCCAACTTACTCAGGGCTGTCTTTCTGAAACGGGTTTCAGCTGAGACTTGAAATACATCCTCCCCGCTTCCACACACACCCCATCGTCCTCCCTGAGCCCAGGTTTGTGGGGCCGGCCTCCAGGGAGTAATTTCCTCCGCCATCACCGTCTGTCTGCACATCGCAACGCGGCCTATCCTGGCCAAGGCCTCCACCTAAGATCTTCTGTTTAGTTCTCTTTTGTTCAAGGCTGAGATGACCTCAACTCACAATTCCCGAAAGTGCACCACTGTTGGTGTCCCGGTTTAAGATTTCCTAGGCAAAACAGCCGGGGTGAGCTATTCCCGTCGGAGATCTGGGTACCGGCCAGATGCCAAGCCTCACGTGGGTGCCCGGCATTCAAGAAGACTACCTTTTCCTCCTGAAAGTTTGGGGGCTGGGTTTAGTGAGTGAGGACAGGTTTCTTGTGGTTGGGGGAGGACATGCCATTTGTTTGGTGGAGAGTTGCCTCATGACTGCAGGTAACCGGCTTCTGCCAGCCCCCGGCACCGCCTTCAGGCCTTCCAGAAGTGCCCACGGAAGTCGGGCCATTGCGAGTTTCATCTCTTTTACCTCCTGGCCACCCTCCCCCCCGGCCTTCGCAGTGCTATCCCCCCACCCCTGGGGGGAAGCTCATGTGGCCCCTAAAGACCCTGATACGATGCTCCCACTGCAATGGTTGATTCCAGAAAGGCCATGACACGTGTGTGTGTGTGGGGGGGTGCTACATCCAACAGGGAGAGCAGGGTATCAGAGGATTCCTCAGGCGAGCATGACTCAGTCTTACCCTCCAGCTCGACACTGGCTTGCAGCTGCACTCCCCTCTCCTCCGCCCCCCCCCCCCGCCCCCGCATGAATCTCTCCAGAACCAGCTCCCTTTGTTACTGGCTTTGTCACCATCGCTTTACCAGCAAGACCTGGAGCGGGCCGGAAGGTCCCCCTGCAAGAGTTACGACCACATCTTAACCCCTGGAACCCAGGAGTGCAAACGGATTTGGAAAAGGGGTGTTTGCCGATGTAATTAAGAATCTTGAGACTAGATCATCCGGGATTACGAGAGGAGCCCTACATCCACAGACAAGTGTCCTAGGAGCCACAGAAGAGACCCGGACAGGATAGCGGGCCTTGAGAAGACACAGGTGGAGAATGGAGTTCCATAGCCACAAACCAAGGAGCATCGGGAGCCCCAGGAGCTGGCAGAGGCAAAGGATTGTCCCCCAGGGCCTGCAGAGGGAGCTCGGCCCCGCTGGTACCTTGATTTTGGACCTCTGGCCTCCAGAACCCTGAGAATTCCTATTGTTCTAAGCCGCTCGGCTGGTGCTAGGTGCTAGGTGCTAGGTGCTAGGTGCTAGGTGCAGCCCCGGGGAGCTCAGACAGCGCCCTCAACAGAGCCAGTGTCCCTGCCCGGTCCTACGCCCGCCCGCCCAGCAGCAGCACCAGGAGGCGACTGTCCCATCCTCAGGCACTGCCTTCGGCTCCTCACCGCTGTTTTCCCACCTCACAGGACACTTTCACAAACTTCCAGGCTGAGTCCCTCGCTTCCCCTACTGCTAAATGTTGGAGGCCCCCAGCGCGACCCTCATGAATCCCCTCGGTGAAATCATACTGTCCCGTGGCTCTAAGCACCACCCACCCTCTCTGCTCCCTATTTCCCTCTGCAGGAACCTGGCGCGGTAGGGGGCTCAGAAACTATTTGGAGGATGAGTAACATCTTTTCACATAAATCACTATTTTAAATGTGTTTACCATAGCGGGGCACCTGGCTGGCTCTGTCGGAGGAGTGTGCAACTCTTCATCTTGGGGTTGTGAGCTCAAGCCCCACGGTGGGTATAGAGATCACTTAAAAAATTAACATACGTGTTTATCATATTCACTTTGGAAGCACTCTCAGATATACTCTCTTGTTCTTCTCATAAAAGCCCTGTGGCTTTTGAGTGACTGCGTGCTGGTCCTTCGGCTATTTTGTGGCAAAACGCAGGTTTCTGGATCTTTCAGCCCTCTCCTACCATCCTCTGACAGGCTGGAGCACTGCCCTGGAGGTTCTGTTCCACTGATCGTGCTGTTCCGAGGTTTCTCTGTATTAGGAATCCTGTCTCGTGACTCCATCCTCTGATTATCAAGGCTTCTCGAGAGGCTTTCTCTCTGGAACAGGGGTTGGCAAAATAGGACCTGCGGGCCAGACCCAGTAGGCTCTCTGTTTTCGTAAAGCAAATCGTACCGGAAGGCAGCCCCACTCCTCAGCGTACATAGTTCTGGCTGCTTCTGTGCTCCAGCAGCAGAGCTGGGGCCAATAGCCCACAGTCAAGCATTTTTACTCTCTGGCCCCTTTACAGAAATGGCTTGGAATTAGCCACAGGGAAGGCTTTCCCCTCCTTGCTGGGTTTGCACCCTCGGTCTCCTGCATCCATTCTGGGAGAAGGGAAGGGATGATCTTTTCCAGCTTTCCAACTAGTCAGACTCCAGGCTTGGAAATGGTATGAAACCTACTATGCTGATGACGGTGTTGGTGATTGTTAGCCACCTTTCGGCCCTCCTCCCTCCCCATCAAGGCCTCTCCCCGAAGTGGAGTCTCTGATGATCAATAAGGTTGGGATTCCTCCTAAAGGCCTTCCCACATCTGCAACAAAGAAAAGAAGCCTCCTGAGAAAAGGCCTCTCTGCACTCCTTACAGACACACATATACTCCCTCCCATCGCGAAGAAAAGGAGAAAGCGCCTCGTCCATCGTCTTGGAAGGTTCTTCCACACTCATTACATTCACGGAGCTTTTTCGATTATGAAGTGCCGAGGAGCAGCCTGAGTGACTGACTCCTGGAGCTTTTTCTCCACCCTCAGCACTCAGGAGACTTCTTCCCCTGTGTCGGAAGCTGGGAGCTAGAGCTAAAGGTTTTGCCATGCTGCTCACATCCACGGGCCTTCCGTCTGCTGCGGCTGGTCAGAGCCCTAGACACACAACTTCCCACACTTGCTGTGGGAGTGGGCTCTGGCGTGAGCACACCGACGCCCGAGAACGTGTATGTTTCTCGGTGCTTCCTCACGCTCCTTACCTCCATCAGACTGTTGGCGAGTGCAATTCCTGTGGGCGCAGGACCGGGAGGGCGCAAACCTCTCTCCAGCAGATTTTCTGCCAAGCAGTAGTAGGTTGTGACTTCCCAGGGGACCTCTTCCCGCACTCGCCATACTTGAAGGATATTTTTTCTAAGACCTCTTGTGGTTTCTCGGGACTCAGGAGATTCTACAAAATTAGATCTCTGGGGCCCAGCCTTTGGGAGTTCTCCCCATGCCTTCCCTCCACACTGAGCGTCCTCAGAAATGCCCTGCTTCCCAGCCGACTCCACCTCCCTGCCTCCGCTCTCACCACCTGACAAATAAAAACCCGGCAGGACCTGATAGCCACTGTGCACCAAAACCAACCTGAGAACAGAACCACCGAAGAGAGAATGCTGGTGTGCAGCCCTCGTCCTCCCAAGCCTCCGCGGTAAGGGAGGGAAGGGGGCTGGGACGGGGCCGAGAGCCAGCGGACAGAGAAGGCCGAGGGTGCTGGTAACACAGAGAGAGAGGGAGGAACGAAGGGCCGGGCAAAACACCTAGGGAATGAACAGGGCAGTCAGCTGATGTGTAGAGATGAAGTCAACCCCCAGAAGGAAAGGGGTAAGAAAACAAAGCAGCAGGTAAAGAGGAATGGCTGCAGGCGAAGCTCCTCGGGGTCCTCACTGCACGCAGATGGACCAGGCAGAGGCAGACGTCAGAGGCCGTCCTCTGGGTGCTGATGGCTAACCCAGGGGAGAGGAAATGCACACTGGGGTATTCCTGTAGAAGTTTCTATCCGATTTCCCCTAGTGGCGAAGAGACCAAGAGAAAATGAGGAATCATCTAACTCGGGCGTTCTGCCCAATGTTTCAGAAGGCACACGGGAAGGAGTTGCCACAGGAGGGGAGCTAAGGGACTCCCCTCACTCACCGGTGTGAGCGAAGCCCTCCATCCTCCAGTGGCTGGCAGATCTGGTACCCATCATGCTTCCCCTTGTTCCAGGAAGATGATCAGATTGGGCTGGGAAAAAATAAAATTCTATTCATAGCACTGGAAACAGGAAGAGAAAGGGGAGATAATGAACCGAAAGCAGGCTTAGGCCTTCTGCCAACATGAAACAGACGTGGCTGGGGCTGCTCTCTAAGGGGACGACCATCTTAGGACAGAAGTAAAACTCCCAGGGTCAACATCTTCGATACAGACAGATCACCTGGGTGCTGGAGAGGGTAAACTCAGATCCCAGGAAATGTACCCATTTCCAGTAAGGGAAGTATCAGAACCCAACATTTATGGGAAGCAGAAATAGCCCACTTTTCATCAGGAGGGACCATGCAGCTTACAAGGATTCAGAAACTAAAACCAACTAAGCTGAAAGCTTCAGACCATGCCAACAAATGGATGGCAGCAATGACTTATTCAGCAATGGATTAACTGAGTCACGCAGAGAGTTCTTACCCAGTCAGGTCACATTCCCAAAATTCTCCATCACATCTTAATGAAGATTCCCCTTGGAAGGGCCAGGCAGCGCCAGTCCCTATGAGTGACATGTATGGCCAGGGCCTCACACATCTTCAAAAATCACCCAATCCCGAAACACAGGATTTCTGCTGCCACCAGAAGAATAATCCCTGAGGGATTTTTCAGCAGGGTAAAAGGGAGGCTCTGAGTCTCTGTTTATACCTGATGAGTAAGGAGAGCTATGGAACAAGGGTCTTCCAGCAGGGAAAGGGATGGTTAGGGCTGCCGTGGTCAAGCAAATGCCACAGCAATGAAGGTGCAAGGGAAAACTGTATTTCCCTCCCCAACTCTCAACACTTTTGGTCACCAAATAGGTGTGTATTTGGGGGTCTTCCTACACCAAAATAGTTCTCTGACACCAGCTGGGTGTCCCGCAATTTTTTTTTAAGATTTTATTTTTTTAATCTTTTTTTATTTATTTATTTATTTTATTTTTTAAGTAATCTCTACACCCAACATGGGGCTTGAACTCACAATCCCAAGATCAAGAGTCACATGCTCCACTGACTGAGCCAGCCAGGACCCCCAAGGGAGTCCCATGATTTAACTCACTTCTGACACTGTCCACGTGGAGAGAGCATCAGATCCCACAGGTTAAGGGCTCAGTTCCACTGGACCACCCCCATTGCGGATGCCAATCACCAAGTCCAAGTGGTCACCTGCACTTCTGACTGACTGGCTCTAAATCAGGGGTTCCTACGACCCCCTCCTCAAGTTCGATTAATTTGCTAGAGCCACTCTCAGAACTCAGGAAAACAGTTTACTTACTAGTACCAGTTTATTACAAAGGGTATTGAAAGATATGACTAAACAGCTAGATGCAGAGATCATAAGCAGAGTGTAGGTGCTTCTGTCCCCAGTGGACTTAGGCTGTGCCACCTGCTGGCAAACGTGTTCTTGTTCATCAACCCGGAAGAACTCGTCAAATCTCACTGCCCAGCAGGTCTTACTGGGCTTCATACCCAGTCTTCTTCCTTTCTTACAGGTTGGCAGGTGGAGCTGAAAATTGCAACCCTCCAATTACTTGGTCTCTCTGGTGACGAGGCCCATCCTGAGGCTATCCGGGGACCCTACCTGCCCTAAGTCCCCTCGTCAGCAAAAACTCCTGTGTGCTTGGAAAGGGACTCCTTAAGAGTAACAAGAGACGATTCTATCACCCAGGAAATTCCAAGGGTTTTAGAAGCTCAGTGCCAGGAATCAGGACCAAAGGCCAGATATATTTATTATACCACAGGAAGAAATGCAAACTTTAATTGATTATTAGGTGGCCAGGCAAGGTCTCGTGAAGCAGCGGAAGGAAGCAAAGCTTACCAGACTCAAGGGCTAGGGCTGCGGCTGCCATGACCACCATGACTGGGCCTCAGGACTTTCCTCTGCAGAGGGTGGGGGCTTCAGGGCCAAGATTGGCAGAGGCTGGGGGAAAAGTTTCTGAGGACCAAAAAAAAAAAAAAGAGGCAGTCCTCTGCGTTGTACCCCGACCCATTCCCAATCCCCAGGAGAGACCAGACACACAAGGCAGGAATATTTCCAGAAGGGGGAGTGCGCACAGCCCTGTAGTTCTAACCCTGCATTCAAATCTGCTTCAGAAACCAGACTCTGAGGCAATAATGGACAGTAAGTACCGAGCATCCCTCCTGTGGAAGACAAGTGGGCTTCACTTTAGAATTTAAAAATCTTCCCACATATATAGCCTAACCATCTCGACTTGGGCCACTAAATAAGTAAACGGCTAAAAGTGTAACAAATAATAAATCTCCACTGGTCAGGGAGATATGGCATGTCTCCACAGTGAAATACCATGAGCTACAGAAAGAATAAAGTAGACCTATATGGAAAGACCTGGAGATGTTTCATGATGCAGTAAGGTGCTGTAAGGGGAAATCCAAAGTTCAGCTCGATCCTTTTAAAAAACATATATACTTGGTGGTGGGGGGTGGGAGGGATGGGGTGGCTGGGTGATAGACATTGGGGAGGGTATGTGCTATGGTGAGCGCTGTGAATTCTGTAAGACTGATGAGTCACAGACCTGTACCCCTGAAACAAATAATACATTATATGTTAAAAAAAGAAGAAGAAGATAGTAGGAAGGGAAAAATGAAGGGGGGAAATCAGAGGGGGAGACGAACCATGAGCGACTATGGACTCTGAGAAACAAACAGGGTTCTAGAGGGGAGGGGGGTGGGGCGTTGGCTTAGCCCGGTGATGGGTATTAAGGAGGGCACGTTCTGCATGGAGCACTGGGTGTTATAAGAAGACAATGAATCATGGAACACTACACCAAAAACTAATGATGTAATGTATGGTGATTAACGTAACATAATAAAACAAAATTGAAAAAATAAAAAAATAAAAAATATATACTTATATGAAATCTGGATGAATTTATTCTAAATCCTTGAAGGAAAGGATTAAGAGAGGTATCCATTCCACATTCTTTTTTACACGAAAAGCTTAATGAAAAACATTTTCTCTCGAATTTTTTTTATTACGCTCAGATATAAACGTAAAATGTATTTACTTCTTGATTTTTTTAAACAATAGCAAAGACTTAATTTCTTACTCATGTCATAGCCAGGCTGTAGCTGGCTACGGCTTTGCTCCATGGCACTCAGGCTGAAAGAACAAGCCCAACCAACAACCACTCTTTTTTTTTCTTAAAGACTTATTTATTTGAGAGAGAGAGTCAGGGGAGGGGCAGAGGGAGAGAATCTTCAAGCAGACTCCCCACTGAGCGCAGAGCCCATGCAGAGCCGGACACAGGGCTCCATCCCACCACCCTGAGATCATGACCTGAGCCGAATCCAAGAGCCGGAAGCTTAACCACCTGAGCCACCCAGGCACCCTACAACCACACTTTTTTAAAAAAAGTTGTGGTACAGGGGCGCCTGGGTGGCTCAGTTGTTAAGCATCTGCCTCCGGCTCAGGTCATGATCCCAGGGTCCTGGGATCGAGCCCCTCATCGAGCCCTGCATCGAGCCCTGCATCGGGCTCCCTGCTCAGCAGGGAGCCTGCTTCCTCTCCTGCTCCACCTGCTTGTGTTCCCTCTCTTGCTGTGTCTCTGTCAAATAAATAAATAAAATCTTTAAAAATAAAAAATAATAAAAAGTTGTGGTACAATGTATAGAACATAAAATTTATGTAGTAACTTTTAAGCATAAGCTCAATGGCATTAAGCACATTCTAGCTGCAGTGCAACCATCTCCAGAACTTTTCTCATCTGCCCAAACTGACACTCCATACCCATTAAGCACTAACTTCCCCCCAGCCTCTGGCAATGACCGCTCCACTTTCTGTCTCTATGAATTTGGCTCCTCCAGGTACCTCCTATAAGTGGAGTCAAACTGTATTTGTCCTTTCGTGACTGCCTTACTGCACTAAATACAATGTCCTTGAGGTTCATCCATGTTGTAGCACGGGGCAGAATTTCCTTTGTTTGAGGGGCACCTGGGTGGCTCAGTCAGTTAAGCGTCTGCCTTCGGCTCAGGTCATGATCCCAGGGTCCTGGGATCGAGCCCCGCATCGGGCTCCCTGTTCAGTGGGGAGTCTGCTTCTCCCTCTCCCACTGCCACTCTCCCAGCTTGTGCTCTCTTGCATTCTCTCTCTCTCAAATAAATAAATAAAATCTTTAAAAGAAAGAATTTCCTTCGTTTGAAAGGCTGAGCAACATTCCATTGTACGATACCACGTTTCATTTCTCCAATCCCCCAGGGGTGGATACCTGGGTTGCTTCCATCTTCTGTATTCTCACTAACGCTGCTATAGACATGGGTGTGCAAATAAATACCAGAGTCCCTGTTTCCAGTTCTTTTGGAAATATACCAAGAAGCAGAATTGCTGGGCCATATGGTAATTCTATTTGAATTATTTTGAGGAACTGCCATACCATTTTTCACAGTGGCCACACAAGGGCTGTGTCTTCTCCATGGCCTCCCCAACACTTGTAGTTTCTGTTTTGCTCGTAATAGTCATGGTAACAGGTGTGAAGTGGTATCTCACTGTAGGTTTGATTTTCATTTCCCTGATGATTAGTGATGTTAAGCATCTTTTCCTGGAAATGTCTATTACTCAAGCCCTTGGCCCATTTTTTAATGTTGCTTGTTTTTTAATTGTAGGAGTACTTTATTTGAGAGAGTGTGTGAGAGTGAGAGCACAAGGGGGTTGGTGGGAGGAGAGGCAGAGGGAGAGCGAGAAGTAGACTCCCTGCTGAGCAGGGAGCCCGATGTGGGACTCGATCCTAGGACCCCGGGATCATGACCTGAGCTGAAGGCGGACACTTAACCGACTGCGCCACCCAGGCACCCCTTATTGTAGGAGTACTTTATATATTTTGGATCTCTTTCAGTTTTTAAAGACTTTCCAAAAAACTTTTTGCACGGAAAACGCCTATAATTCAAGAATGTCTCAAAAATACTGTTTATGGTTGGATCAGGATTTTGGAGATTTTTTAGCTTTTTGTTTTGAAATAATGACAGATCTCACAGGATCTTAGATACTTGCATCTGGAGTTAAAACAGCATCACAGGCTGAATGTAAAGGCAGAGTAAAGATACAAAGCTAAGCAGGAGAGCTAGTCTCTTAGCCCATCTCTTGCCCCCACCCCCCACCAAAGTCCACTTATTTCACAAATCAGAATGGGAAAACTATAGTAGAGGAAATTTGCACCTGGGAAGAGTGACAAGGGCCAACACTTCATATATATTACAAAGTTATTCTGGTTTCACTGAGAACATTCCCAGAAAAAAATTTCTATAAAGGGTAGGCAGTGGAAATCATACTTTCTACCAAAAATGAATTGTGACAATTAAGAGGACAGACTTTTCAAAAGCTTTTCCAATGTGATCTGAGCACTCTGTCAGAGGCTGCGAGTCACCTACCAACACCACTCTCCTTTCCTACTAACAGAAACACATTTGTTGTATCCAGGGTGACAAAGTGCCCAGCTAAAAAGGCCACATCTTCCAGCCTCTCCCACAGCCAGGGCTGGTTACATGATACAGTTCTGGCCAATGAAATGAAAGCCAGGAAGTCACCAGACAGGGCTTCCAGAAAGTTCTTTCAAGTCCTGTTATTTAAAAAAGTGTGATAGGGGCGCCTGGGTGGCTCAGTCGGTTAAGCATCTGCCTTCGGCTCAGGTCATGATCTCAGGGTCCTGAGATCGAGTCCCACATCAGGCTCCCTGCTTGGCTGTGAGTCTGCTTCTCCTTCTTCCTCTGTGATCTCCCTCACTCTCACACCCTCTCAAATAAATAAATTTAAAAAATAAAAATGAAACGTGTGATACTTTGTCAGAAATTCAGAATCTTGGGTATTTAGTCCAACCTATGGAATTGGGATCTGCATTTTAACAAGACCCCCTGTTGGCTCACATATGCGTTTAAAATTTTGAGAAGTGTTGCTTTAAGGGGCGTTTTTAGCTTCCTCTTTCTTCCTGCCTGGAATGAGAATGTGATTGCTGGGGCTTATAGTGGCCATCTTTTGACCACGATGTGACCTCAAAGAAGCCACGTGCTAAGAAGGATAGTGAAAAAAAAACGGAAGGAGCCTGGGGGCACTGATGACATCATGGAGCCACCACACTGTCCGGAACTGCCTGCTCCGGACTTCTTGAACACAAAAGAACAGCCTCTACCATGTTCAACTACTATTGAGAAGGAACCACTCCAGATGTACAGACCAGAAGAAAAATCAGAAAGCCCTAAGCAAGAAAAGGCACAGTCAACTGTTACTGGATCGTAAACTACACATAATGATTCCATTTTAAGTTAACATAGGTAGGCACATGTAAGTGTATAAAAATGTCCAGGAGTGACTGGGTGGCTCAGTCAGTTAAGCACCTGACCCTTGATCTCAGCTCAGGTCTCCATCTCAGGGTCATGAGTTCAAGCCCTGTGTTGGGCTCCATGCTGGGCATGGAGCCTACAAATGTCCAGAAGATAGAAGTATATATATCAAAATGTTCATAGTGTAGGTGGTGGAATTATGAGTAAATTTAATTTTCTTCTTTATACCTTCCTTTTATTGACTGAATTTTTTACATTTTGCATGAATTTTATTTTATAATAAGAGAAATGGTTTTTAAAAGATAGAAAATACATGTACCCTACACAGAAGTACACCTTAAGATAATTAAAAAAAAAAAGTATAATATTGAACAGGATAAAGAATTGCTAGATTGCCTGGCTGGCTCAGTCAGAAAAGCATGTGGCTCTTGATCTTGAGGGTCGTGAGTTCAAGCCCCACGTTGTGGGTAGATATTATTTAAATAACTAAATAAACTTTTCAAAAAAAAAAAAAGAATTACCCACTTCTGGGGTAGGAGTGGGCCGACGAGAAAATAGGGAATAAAGTGAAAGCAACCTTGCCCGACTAACGATGACAAGGGGCCTCAAATGGAGTAGAATTTGCACATCCTTGACTCCTAAGGTCCAAAAAACGTCCAGCTTACATCACAGACATTTTTGACTCAACATCTATTCACCGGCTTGAGGAATTCCTTGGTTTTCAGATTCCACTAAATAACTTTTGGCTAATTTCAAAATAAAATGATCCTCAAGAGGCAAAGACTAGTCACATTTGAGGCCCACATACATGTAACCACTTCAAAGGCAGCTCAAAAAACACTTGAACCAGCACAGCAAACCTAAATGAAGGATCCTCCAGGATCCTTCAAGGGGAAAATGTTCAAACACACACACACACACACACACACACACACACACACACACACACACACACACGTCTAAGGAAACAATGCAGCGCCCTGTTGTGTGCACTTCCTTCTCTCCCTGTCCTTCTTGCACGACTCTCCACACTCTGTATATAACATTTCAAGAATTAAAACACACACACACAATTTAAGCTGTCTTTTGGATACAGCTAAGTTAAAATGTGTATACAGCAATCCAAACTGGCAAAACTCACACTAAACTAAAACTGTACCAAGAGAGTGGCTCAGCAGATTCTAGCATATTGATGCCACCCAGTGAAATTCAATAATGCCCACACCCGATTTGCTTGCACATACATTCATGAGGGAAAGAATTTTTATCTTTTTTGTTCATTGATGATCTCAAGCATCTAGAACAGGACCTGGCACACAGGAGGTGTGGGGAAAATTTTTTTTGAGTGACTGTATATAGCAATAAACAAAGTCTTTGCTTGAAGCAAAAAATTACCCACAGACATGCATTAAATCAATTTGCAAATGTCTCCAAGAGAAAAGGATATTGAAGAGGTTCCCACTAATCTTTGCTTTCATCTAAGTGTATAAAGCAAATACACAGGGGCACCTGGGTGGCTCAGTCAGTGAAGCGTCTGCCTTTGGCTCAGGTCATGATCCCGGAGTCCTGGGATGGAGCCCCGCATCGGGCTCCCTGTTCAGCAGGGAGTCTGCTGCTCCCTCTCTCTCTCACTCCACTCTCGTGCTCTCTCTCAAATAAATAAAATCTTAAAAAAAATTAAATAAAGCAAATACACATTTTGTCAATCAACTACTTAGATGTTACAAACACGGATTCTCTCCACACAAGGCAATGAGATGTAAATTATGAGGGACAAAGATGACAAAGTAGTATGTATAGATGATGGACCACCATGTAAAATGTTCAGGTGCCAGACCATGGAGATGAGATGGCAGGTACTTAGGACTCTAAGAGTGGCAGGAGAGACAAGATTAATCACCTGCAGAACCCACCCACGTCAGGCTAGTTCTGAAGGTGAGGATCAGAAGGCCCGGATGTGTGTGATTTGGGCTTTGTCTTTGATGTAACTTGGAAAGCTATGATGTAGACAATCTTATTTAAACATCTTCAAATGTGTATTAACAGGCTACCACATAGCTTGCTGATGCAGATTATTAAGATCAATGCCCTTTTTTTGAATTCTATGATATAATTTGACTTTCTATATCCTTTTTATAGGGAAAAGATGTGTGCCCAACTTGCAGAAATAGTCTTGTTCTCTTGCCAAATATATTTCTCATTGTAAATTCGCATGCTGGCTAATTATAACAGCTTGGAAGTTACATAAATGTCCAACAATAGAGAATCAGTTAAGAATAAAATTCATTATAGTGCATATGTATAAGATGATACAGCCATTAAAAAACATGATGTAAAAGTAGGTATTGCCACAGGAAAATGTCCACAAATAGAGGGCATATAAAAAATCAGGTTATAAAACAGATGTATCAAGTAATCCCAGCTATGTTTAAAAAACTACTCAAGAGGCAAAAAAACCTGGCAGAACATTACTAAGCATGGGGTTGTGTCTCAGGGTCCAAATAGAGATGACTTGTTTTATTCTGCAGTCTTGTGAATTTAGGTCTTATTTTTCTGTATTTTCCAAATTTTCTATACTGAACAAGAATTACTTCTATAATCAGAAAATAAGCAGCAATAATATTTTTTTCAATTTTCATTCAGATGACCTTAGGCAAGTTAATCAATCTGTTTCTTTAACTGTAAATGGTAGAGGCAGAGAAACCTTTAGGTTACCAAGACATGTAAATGCTTAGAACAGGCCCTGGCAAGTAGGAACTAACTGCTCAGTAAAAGTTAGCTATTTGCTCCGAAATTCTTTCAAGTATGGTGATAGGCACTTGAGGCGGGGCCTGTCTCACCTGTGGTGACCCTGCTTGTAAAGCAGTCCTGAGAAGCCGGTATGCTTCTCCATCTCTTTCCACTGTGAACAACAGCTAACAAAGGTAGAAAGGGAAATTTAGGACTGAGTTCACAAATTCCCAAGTCTTTAGGCACCATGGAAGAAATGGAAATGTGAGTGAAGTGGGGGTGGGGGTTGCTATGGCTCCCTGGACAGGGGGGACTCCCCAGAAGTACCTCAATTCAGCTTTTTAATTTTTATAAGGATTATTTATTTATTTATTTGACAGAGAGAGACACAGCGAGAGAGGGAACACAAGCAGGGGGAGTGGGAGAGGGAGAAGCAGGCTTCCCGCTGAGCAGGGAGCCCGATGGATGCGGGGCTCGATCCCAGGACCCTGGGGTCACTACCTGAGCCAAAGGCAGACGCTTAACGACTGAGCCACCCAGGCGCCCCTATTTATTTATTTTTAAAGATTATTTTAGAGAGAGAGCTTGGGCAGGGGAGAGGAACAGAGGGAGAGTCTTTTTTTTTTTTTTTTTTTTGAAGATTTTATTTGTCAGAGAGGAGAGAGCACAAGCAGGGGGAGTGGCAGGCAGAGGGAGAAGCAGGCTCCCCGATGAGCAGGGAGCCCATCGTGGGGCTCGATCCCAGGACCCTGGGGTCCTGATCTGAGCCAAAGGCAGCTGCTTAACCTACTGAGCCATTCAGCTGTCCCATGAGAAAGTCTTAAGCAGTGTCTGTGCTGAGCACAGAGCCCGATGCGGGGCCCGATCCCACAATCCATGAGATCACAACCGGAGCTGAAACCAAGAGTCAGGACGGTTAACTGACTGCACCACTGAGGCACCCAATTTTTTTTAAGATTTTATTCTATTATTTCTTTTTTGATAGACAGAGAGAGGGAGAGAGTGCGAGCACACATGAGTGGGGGGAGGGGCAGAGGGAGAGGGAGAGAGAAAATCTCAGTCAGGTTCCATCCCACAACCCTGAGATCATGACCTGAGCTGAAATCGAGTCGGACGTTTAACTGACCGCGCCACCCACACACCCCTACACGTTTTATTTTGAAGTAATCTCCACACCCAATTTGGGTCTCAGACTCACAACCCAAGATCAAGAGTTGCATGCTTTACCGCCTGAGCCAGCCAGGCACCCCAATTCAGCTTATTTGAAAAGCGGGCACTGGCCTAACAGCCCACATCTACCCTGGAGCTGTGTGACTTGTGCAGTCAAGTCTCCGCAGAAAAGAACAATTCAAAGTGATGGAACTTTACAGGTGGTTGACAGGCCACCCCCGTCAATGCTTCCTTCTCTTCAGTGTGTTTACAACTGGGTCTCAAATAGCTGTCAGTGTCCCCTCAGGTAGGATGTTGTTAAAGCACACAGCAACAGTTTCTCTCCTCACACATCAGTGGCCGTATCAATGATGGAAACCGGCCAGATGACCAACCCGGGGTAAGAAAGGCAGTCCAGGGTTGCACAGCTGAGGGGCTCCTGGGCAAGCTGGTCTGACTGGTTCCAGTCCGAATGGGGAGGGAACTCAGAGGGCAGGAACCAATCCTGCAGCAAATGTGAGCTGTCCGAGAAATCTAGGGACCGTATGATTTATTGTCACGATGGGGGTACTTCTTACTTCTCACAGTGGAAAGGAATGCTATTAACAGTCACACCAGGACATCGGGTCTTGACCGGAAATCCTCAAACACATTGGGATACACGGCTACCCTTAAAATCAACATGTCCCTAAGGCCTCGGGTAAATTCCAGCTCTTCACCGACAACTACCTACTTCCGTGGCAGGAAGAAACCACTCTTTTCAAACCACGGCGTATTAGTAAATAACCCAGGAGGCCTATATCAAGGGCTTACTCCCCACAAAAGCTGGGGATCTTCCTCTCCAGAATCCTTGGACTGAAAGTAGAGAGGCTCTCCAGGCAGGATGAGGGCCCGGTCCCCGGAGCTGAGACAGTGAGAAGTGTTGCAGAAGGAAAGGCAGAGAGCAGTGGATCTCTCAGTCCCCGGGCCCTCCCTAGATCCCTCATTCCACACCGGCCTCAGGGAGGAGGGAGCAAGGGGGCTATTCTGAGCGGCGGCTCCCCCTGGACTCCGCGGGGTCAGGAGCTGTGCCACCAGTGAACCTCTGTCCCCCTTTCCTCACTGGACTCCAGGGGTTACAGGTCAGCCACTGGCTCAGAAGCCACTGGTGCAGTAATGACGGAGGCCCAAGACCATGTCCGTGGCGGACACCAGCTGGGACTGAAATTTGATGTGCACTCTGACGAGTATCTTCCAAATTCTATAGATGGAAAACAGGCCTCCATTACATTCCCATGATCTATCTGATAATTATCCTATTCAGCCCTCTTCCCATGTTATGAATTTTTAGCTTCTCAAATTTGCCTCTCTTTTCCCTCCTCCTATACTACTTAACAGAATTCCAATCTGGCTTTGAAACTACAGAACTCCCCAACTACTGGTGAAAAAAGTCTCAGCAAGATCAGGGGGAAAAAATATTTCTCTGTTCTCCTAACAGCTGCAGAAAAGCAAGCACTATTCAAATGTCCCACAAGTGTTCTTGCTAAGGTTATTATTTTTTTAAAGATTTTATTTATTTGAGAGAGTGCAAGCATGCTCCAGCAAGGGGGAGGGGCAGAGGGAAAAGCAGACCCCGCCCCCCCCCCCCCCCCCCCCACTGAGCAGGGAGGCCAAAGTGGTGCGGGGAGTTGGTGGTGCTTGATCCCAGGACCCTGAGATCATGACCTGAGCCAAAGGCAGACACTTAACCAACTGAGCCACCCAGGCGCCCCCCTTATTAAGGTTATTTTTAAGGAGTCTTTCAAGACTCCCGGACGTCAGACATTGTTAATATATCCTGGGAAAGTGATCTTTAAAGTCTATAAATTTTAAAGACTTTAAAGTCTGTAATTCTGATAGCTTACTTAATAATTTGTAGTCCTGGGGGATGCCTGGGTGGTGCAGTTGCTTGAGCATCCCAACTCTTGATTTTGGCTCAGGTCATGATCTCAGGATCGTGAGATCGAGCCCCAAGACCAGCTCTGTGCTCAGCTCAGAGACTGCTTGAGAGTCTCTCTCCCTCTGCCCCTCCCCCCACTCACATGCACTCGCTCTAAATAAATAGAACCTTTAAAATAATAATAATAATTTGTAGTCCTGGGGCGCCTGGGTGGCTCAGTTGGTTAAGCGACTGCCTTCGGCTCAGGTCATGATCCCAGGGTCCTGGGATCGAGCCCCGCATCGAGCTCCCCGTTCCGCGGGAAGCCTGCCTCTCCCTCTCCCACTTCCCCGGCTTGTGTTCCCTCTCTCTCTGTCAATTAAATAAATAAAATCTTTAAAAAAAAAAATAATAATTTGTAGTCCTGGTAGCACTATTTAAATAGATAGGCTAGGTTTTTTGGAAGGTGTGATTTTTCATTCTTAAGCCAGGACAGGATCATTATCAGCAACCCCGTCTACTCATTAGAGCATGGAGATAAAGATGAATAAAAACACTGGCTTTCTTGGATTTTGTTTTTAAACAGAATTTGACAATCAAATGTTTAGCGTGATCAGCAAGAAAGCTCCAACTGTTTCAATGTCTGGTGGCTGAAGTTATTCTTTTTGCCTTTAGCAAATCTATAAGAGGACTGAGCCAAGCTGTCTGGATCATAGGGAGTGCATCAATCCTGCACTGGGGCCAGGGCCCAACCCCCAGCAACCAGGAGAGAACAGGAATGAGCTCTTGGCCCTTCGAGCAACCAGGGAAGGTCTTGACCTTAGGCAAACCTGTAATCATGGCCTTTTGGGTCAAGATAACTTTCCGGTTCTCTTCCTGTTCCCCAGGATGAGAAGTCCCATTGACTTCACTAAGGGGACAGAGTTGAGGAAGGTGGGTTGGAGGTCCCATTGCCATCACCCAGAGACACCTTTTCTCAGTCCAATGTCAGAAGAGGGGCCACTGGATTCAGACTGGTGTTTATTTGAACATGAGGGTTCTGAGAATTTGAGGGGGTCCAGATCCAAAGTCCTATTCTCTACTCCACCTCCATTTCCAAAGAAAAATGAAAATGCAGATTCTAAATAGAACACACAAAAACTGTAAGTGCTACGGGCACCTGGCTGGCTCAGTCAATAGAGCATGTGACTCTTGATCTCGGGGTCATGAGTTTGAGCCCCATGTTAGGCACAGAGATCACTTTAAAAATAAAAATTAATTAATTAATAACAGGAGGAAAAAAAAAACCTGTAAATGCTGCTACACTCTGCTCACTTAAAAATCCTAAGTTCATTGGGAACTGAGGAGGGTGGGAAGAAATCCATCTTAAGCCTTCCTTCACGGTAACTCTGAACCACAGTTCAGACCTGAGAGAAAAGGCTTGGATAGTCATTGATAATAGTAAAAGAAACCAAAAATAAATAAATAAAATAAAATAAACCAGGAGGAGAAAACTAATTAGAATGAACCTATATTCTGAACAAAAGAATTCACAAGCCTTTAGAATTTCTACGATAATAGGTACAAGTTGAAGGCAGAGCAGGACAGGGGTCTCAAAGGCCTTCCTGCACTCACCTGGCTATGGTTCTTTGTCCAGCCCAGATACACAAGGCTTCCCCACTTTCCAAGTGGCTGATCACTTCAGTTTTATAGACCGAAAATCCTATTCGTGGGCAAGAAAAAGGATCAGCACGTTAAGGAATCAGGGTATGAGAGCAACTCTCTGCTGATGAGCCCCCTATTTCATGGCTTCAGACAGGCTAACTGTCCTCCTCATTCCTGCCCCTTGGCTCCTACCCACTGGCTCTAGATATTCCATTTACTTCCTTCTTTCCTCTTTTCCCATGACCAACTGTAGACTTCCCAGCTTCCCACTATCTTGCTGTCCACTCTAACCTAAAAAAAGCTTCTCAGATAAAGGTTTTTCTGCCAATCACCACAGAATTACAGAAAATGGGCAGAAAGTCTGGTCTGTGTTTCTGGTTTTCCAGGTACCCTAGGAATCTCTTTTTCTACCACCCTTTTGTAATCAAGGGTGGATTTCAACTCCATCCCGTTCGTACATACTTTCTCCAACACTTACACCGCAGGACTCCTTTTCTAACTACAAAATAGGGGGTGGGGGGGGGGCTGGCAAACTCCAGATGGGAAACTTCTACCTTAATGTCCCTCCAAATTTAATTTAATTAAAACATTCTGATACAGACTATAGTGACAAAAAGAACTAAAGACTCATTTCCTAAATTTGGGGGAAGTTGGAGAAATATGCTCTGAGGGGCAGAATATACTCTAAGGCCTGGATGGGCCTGGTGGCAAATCTTTTTTGTGTGTCTGGAACGAAAAGAAGACTGGCAGTGGGCAACCCCCCTAGAAAGCTACCAGTCAGTCCCAGGCCTGGGATCCTGCTGTGGGGAGTGCTTACACAGAACTATAGCTATGAGAAAGGCAAGAATTGAGAATGCTTACAAAACTGCCCACTTTTCACAACTCTTGATCTTGGGGTTGTGAGTTTGAACCCAACATTGGAGGTTAAGAGTTTATTTAGGAAAAAGAGAGAGAGAGAGAGAGAGAAAGAGAAGTATCTTGCCTCAAGGCCCAGCAGCACTTCAAGGCTCTCTGTCAAAATACTGGGAATTAGGATTTGTACAGCTCCATCCAGCAGCACTTGCACCAAAAGAGGGCTTGCCATACCAATAAGGGACATTTCAAGCCAAGGGACATGCAAATTCCAAGCCTTTCCTCTGGCATAAAAATATAGGGGCGCCTGCGTGGCTCAGTCGGTTAAGCATCCGACTCTGGATTAGGCTCAGGCCACGATCTCTGGGCTCAGGCGGAGACCCACCGTGGGTCACAGGAGAGTTCTTAATTCAGTGCCATGGCGTTTCCGTAATTCTTTAATGTCACGTCCCTGTAAAGAGCCTTCTCAGGCCACTCCAGGCGAGTCCACTGTTTCTGAAGCCCACGTCCACATCATCGAAGGTCACCGAGCCCGGCAACAGGAGGTTTGTCCACTATGACCCGGGGTCGTCCCAGAACCTGCTCCTCGAGGGAGAAGTAGGGCTGGGAACTTGAGGAGTGGGGGATGGGCGCGCCTGAGAAGAGACGGTCGGGGGACACCGAGGGTGGCACTGCCCCGACCACCCGGGCACGAGGACAGACACTGCTGGCGTCGACCCTCGCCGGGGGACTCGGGACCCGCACCCACTCCCCTCGGGCGCTGGCGGCACCGCTAGGTGAGGTAAACGGGAGAACAGAGGGCAACACACAGGGCGTCCACCCTCAGCGCCACACTACCACCGACCCTCACAGAACCGGTTAAACTGCATCGCTGGGCAACCCGCAGGCGCCTCGGGCCCCGCCCCCAGCCCACTTCCGCGTCCTCTCTAGGCTGCGCGGAGGACCTTGCGTCTCGGCGGGCCGCTCCACAGGGCGCCTGGATAGCGCGGCGGGTCCGAGCTTCATCCGGAAACATGGCGCCCCGGGCCGCGGGGTAAGGCCTGGGAGAGCCTGTGAGGGTTGGCCCCTCACTCCTCACGTTTTACGCCAATCATCTTTAAAACGACTTTTCCCCCATTCTATTTCCCATTGGACAACTAAAGGAAAAAAAAAAGCTAATGGTACTCCAAATATATGGAAATTTTATTTTATTTTTTTAAATTTTTTATTTTTTTAATTTGAAGATTCATTACAAGATTATTACAAGTACAATAATCACTACAATGTGATATCATAATAAAGGTAGACACATACATAAATGGAACTAAGTAGACTCAAAGAATAGCAATAAGCACATAACAAGATATTCGGTCATCAGGGTGATACAACAGATATATGCAAATTAAAACCAGAATTAGGTACTATCATATGCCTACTAGAATGACTGAAATTTTAAAATAGTAATGATATCAAGTAAGGTGAGAATATGGAGCATCTGGAAATCTCATTTTTACTGATGAGAGTGTAAAATGGTGTAACCACTTTGATTTTTTTGTTTGTAGTTTCTTTTTGTTTTGTTTTATTTTTACTGTTAATATTTTAGAGAATTTTACTCTGATAATTTTCTACATATAGTTTGATATTTTTGTGTTTTTGTCATCTCCAATTTTCCCACTTGATTTTGTCATATAAGTGCTCCCTCCCCCCAAACTTGACACCCATTATAATACTCTGTTAACTGGATTATCATCATGTATTTATTCATTCTATATCATATCACCCAGTCTGAGCCCAGGAAATCAGCCTTCCACTAGTAGTACCACCAAATTGGGTCTCATCCTGTCCTCAGGGAAGTGCTGTGAAGCTCGTCACTGTTTTTGCTCTGAGGAGGACAGTACTTTTTTTACACAGCCCCTCTCTATAATTGCTCAAAGGAAGACATTTTTATGGTCTTGCTATCAAGAAAAGTTTAATAGAGCAACTGGTTAGTTTGGCCTATGGACCCAGGGAGTTGGCTATCAGAAAGCTAACAGAAATTAAGGAGTCGATCCCATTTACAATTGCACCCAAAACCATAAGTTACCTAGGAATAAACCTAACCAAAGAGGCAAAGGATCCGTACTCAGAAAACTATAGAACACTCATGAAAGAAATTGAGGAAGACACAAAGAAATGGAAAAATGTTCCATGCTCATGGATTGGAAGAACAAATATTGTTAAAATGTCTATGCTACCTAGAGCAATCTATACATTCAATACAATCCCTATCAAAATACCATCAACTTTTTTCACAGAGATGGAACAAATAATCCTAAAATTTGTATGGAACTGGAAAAGACCCTGAATAGCCAAAGGAATGTTGAAAAAGAAAACCAAAGCTGGTGACATCACAATCCCAGACTTCAAGCTCTATTATAAAGGTGTAATCATCAAGACAGTATGGTACTGGCACAAAAACAGACATATAGATCAATGAAACAGAATAGAGAGCCCAGAAATGGACCCTCAACTCTATGGTCAACTCATCTTCAACAAAGCAGGAAAGAATACCCAATGGAAAGAAGACAATCTCTTCAACAAATGGTGTTGGGAAAATTGGACAGCCACATGCAGAAGAATGAAACTGGACTATTTCCGGGGCACCTGGGTGGCTCAATTGGTTAAGTGGCTGCCTTCGGCTCAGGTCATGATCCTGGGGTCCTGGGATCGAGCCTAACATCCGGCTCCCTGCTCAGCAGAGAGCCTGCTTCTCCCTCTCCCTCTGCCTGCCACTCTGCCTACTTGTGCTCTCTCTCTCTATCTCTCTGTCAAATAAATAAAATAAAATAAAATAAACTGGACCATTTCCTTACACCATACACAAAAATAGACTCAAAATGGATGAAAGACCTCAGTGTGAGACAGAAATCCATCAAAATTCTTGAGGAGAACACAGGGAGCAACCTCTGTGACCTCGGCCACAGCAACTTCTTGCTAGACACATCTCCAAAGGCAGGGGAAACAAAGGCAAAAATGAACTATTGGGATTTCATCATGATAAAAAGCTTTTGCACAGCAAAAGAAACAGTCAACCAAACCAAAAAACAACCGACATAATGGGAGAAGATATTTGCAAATGATATATCAGATAAAGGGCTAGTATCCAAGATCCATAAAGAATTTATCAAACTCAACACCAAAAAACAAATAATCCAGTCAAGAAATGGGAAGAAGACATGAACAGACATTTCTCCAAAGAAGATATACAAATGGCCTACAGACACATGAAAAAATGCTCAGCCTCACTCAGCATCAGGGAAAAACAAATCAAAACCACAATGCAATACCACCTCACACCAATCAGAGTGGTTACAATTAATAAGTCAAGATGACAGATGTTGGCGAGGATGCAGAGAAAGGGGAACCCTCTTACACTGTTGGTGGGAATGGAAACTGGTGCAGCCTCTCTGGAAAACAGTATGGAGGTTCCTCAAAAGGTTGAAAATAGAGTTACCCTCCACCCAGCAATTGCACTACTGGGTATTTACCCCAAAGATACAAATATAGTGATCCAAAGGGGCACCTGAACCCCAATGTTTATAACAGCAATGTCCACAATAGCCAAACTATGGAAAGAGCCCAGATGTCCATCAACAGATGAATGGATAAAGAAAACGTGATATAGATAGATGATAGATAGATAGATAGATAGATAGATAGACAGACAGACAATGGAATACTACTCAGCCATAAAAAAATGAAATCTCCATTTGCAACAACGTGGATGGAATAAAGAATGTTACGCTACTTGAAATAAGCCAATCATTGAAAGACAATTATCATATGATCTCACTGATATGTGGAATTTAAGAAACAAAACAGAGGATCATAGGGGAAGAGAGGGAAAAAAATAAAACAAGATGAAATCAGAGAGGGAGACAAGCCATAAGAGACTCTTAAGCATAGGAAACAAACTGAGGGTTGCTGAAGGGGAGAGCGGTGGGGGATGGTGTAACTGGGTGATGGACATTAAGAAGGGCACGTGATGTAATGAGCACTGGGTATCATATAAGACTGATGAATCACTGACCTCAACCTCTGAAACCAATAATACATTATATGTTAATTTAATTTAAATAAAAATTTAAAAAGAAAGAAAGAAAGAAAGCTAACAGCAAATCTTGCCTAAGGGTTAAGGGGACCAGTAAGTGCGAGGGTAACTTTTTACCCAAATCTGTTTGTTCTCGGAATTCAACCTGCTGCCGTGTTTCTATAGATAACATTCTTGCCTGGCACAACAATATGAAAATGTTGGTTTAGTTGTTTTGCAGAGACTCGGGCTTCAGTAAAAACCAGACAGAACCAGTTAGGACCTCCAACCTTCTCTTGGAGCATGTACCAGTGTCCGGTGGATGAATATTTGATACAGAAGGGCCTAAAACCCCACCCTGGAATCACACCAAGGGGGCCATTTTCTGATCATGGGTCATATGAAGAGGCATGCAGAAGATCTGTGAAGATGCAGAAAATGAGATCACGTCAACCCTTCCCTTACTTATTACCTCCCTTTATCCGATTTTGAAGTCATGTAGCTCCTCTTCCCATACCTAGATCCTTTCTCATTTACCTTTAAATATCCCTGACTCTCCCCCTTTGAGGAGAGGAATTTGAGGCTTGCCTTCCCTTCTCCTTTGGCTACCTTTTTTTTTCTTCTTTTCTTTTTTTTCAGATAAACTCTATGCCCAACTTGGGGCCTGAACTCATGACCCCAAGATCAAGAGTCACAATCTTCACCGACTGAGCCAGCCAGTCTCCCCTCCTTTGGCTACCCCTTGAACAAACCCTTTTCTTCCTGCATACTTGATGTCTCAGTGATTGGCTCTGCTGCACATTGTTCATATGAACCTGGGTTTGGTCACAAATTTGGTGAGCCAGCCAGGAGCTCTTTGACCTTTGTTCGATAGCCACAGCCATTAAAGGGAGTCCTGTGATGAATCCAAGCAGCTGTCTAGGCTCTTCATCCTAGGGATTTTCCCTGGGGCCCCCACCCCAATTTGGGTCCACTGACCTTCAGGCGCTTAATTTAACTCTTGTGGCAAGGAAACAGCTTTTGGCTTCCGAATGGACAGACATCTCTTTGGTGAGTAAGCTCAGTACAAGTGACCAAATGCTTCTTTCTTCCTCCCATTTGACTCCCTCCAGATAGGGGTTTGGCTTTGGCTCTCTTAGCCTTCTTTTTCTTGCTTAAGAAAAGTTTGACTAGGAAGCTGTTTATTCAGTTGATAAAGCCCTGACTTTTAGAGTGGAACTAGAGAATCTTTGTTCACAGAGGTACTGTTGGCTTCATTTGGTTAATTTGTTGCTGTAGCTTGTGGTGTCTTTGAATAAAACTGGCTATGTTCTAATTGGAAAATAGGAAATGAAAATTTGATCCCTGCATGCAGCCCTTTGGGCTATATTCTCAAAAATTGGACAATGTTTAGTTATGAACCTATGAAAAGGAAAAAGATGATCTTCTTTTGCAACACTGCTTGGCCATGATACTCATTAGACTCTGGGAAAAAATAACCAATTAATGGATCCTTAAAATATAATACCATCTTGCAATTAGATTTGCTTTGTAAAAGGGAAGGTAAATGGGATGAAATACCTTATGTTCGTCTTTTTTTTTTTTTTTTGCTTTTGTATCCAAATAAGTCAGATCAGAAAAGATGTAAATTTCTTCTCCAACAAACCAGTAACACTAAAAAGGCTGTGTTGCCTGATTCTCACCAGGGAGAGGAGGAGGATTTATTGATTACTTGGATTTAACTCTCCTACAGCTCTTCCACTCTATGGGAGCACCAGAGCTACTGCTTGTACTCAGCAGCCCTAGTCCCAACAACCTGAGCCCCTACAGAGCCCAAACCAGGACCCTCAGCCTCAGGGACCCAACAGGTAGGAATGATCTCCCCTTCTTATACCCTAACTCAATTAAGTCAAGGAGCCACTCGTGCCCAGGGAGGACAATATCTGCTGAGGCAAGTCCCAAATCTGAGGCTTAGATGGGGGGAAGGGGGATAACCTGTAGGAATGATTTGAGTCCACTCTCCACCCTCCACTTTGAATTTGTTTAACTGGAAAAACAAGATGCCTACTTACAGAGATGACCCCAAGAGGATGGAGTGTTCCCATCTATTTTTGCCACCCACAACCCCACTTGGACAGATGTACAAAATTTGTTAAATATTCTCCTCATGCCTGAGGAATGCCACATGATGCTAGAAAAGGCTAGGGAAGAAGTTACCTGGCTGCATGCTAAAACCCCAATAACTCCCTAAGAGCTAATGCCATGATGCCCATTCCTACTATGAATCCCAGCTGGAACATCAATGTTGGAGACCGAGGTAAGCTTGAACACTATCGGGGTGGGATTTTAGCTGGATTAAGAAAGGAGTTCCCTACACTGTGTAAAAGTGTTTTATTTTGGTGTAGTCCAAATAGTTTAATTTTACTTTTGTTTCGCTTGCCTGAGGAAAACATATCTAGAAAAATGTTTCTGTGGCCAATGTCAAAGAAATTACTGCCTATGTTTTCTTCATGTTTTATGGTTTCAAGTCTCACATTTAGGTCTTTAACCCATTTTGAGCCTTCAGCTCGGGTCACAATCCCAGGGTCATGGAATTGAGCCCCACATCAGGCTCCCTGCTCAGTGGGGAGTCTGCTTCTCCCTCTACCCCTCCCCACCGTTAGTTATCTCTCTCTCAAATAAATGAATAAGATCTTTTTTTAAAAAAAAAGATTGCTTTGGCTATTCGTAGTCTTTTGTGGTTTCATACAAATTTTAGGATTATTCTAGTTCTGTGAAATATGTTGTTGGTATTTTGATAGGAGCTGCATTAAATCAGCAGATTGTTTTGAGTAGTATGGACATTTCAACAATATTTGTTCTTCCTAATCCATGAGCCATGGTATAGCTTTCCATTTGTTTGTGTTTTATAGTTTTCAGAGTACAGGTCTTTCACCTCCTAGGTTAAGTTTATTCTTAGGTATTTTGTTCTTTTTGATGCAATTGTTAATGGGATTGTTTTCTTAATTTCTCTTTTTGCTACTTCATTATTAGTGTATAGAAATGCAACAGATTTCTGGGTATTAATTTTGTATCCTGTGACTTTACTGAATTCAATTATCAGTTCTAGTAGTTTTTTGGTGGACTCTTTAAGATTTTCTATATATAGTATCATGTCATCTGCAAATAGTGAAAGTTTTACTTCTTCCTTACCCATTTGGATGCCTTTTATTTCTTTTTCTTGTGTGATTGCTGTGGCTAGGAGTTCTAATACTATGTTGAGTAAAAGTAGTGAGAGTGGACATCCTTGTCTTATTCCTGCCCTGAGTATGATGTTAGCTGTGAATTTTTCATATATGGCCTTTATTATGTTGAGGTATGTTACCTCTAAACCGACTTTGTTGAGAATATTTATCATGAATGGATGTTTTACTTTGTTCAGTGCTTTTTCTGCATCTATTGAGATGATCAGATGGTTTCTATCCTTTCTTTTGTTAATGTGGTGCATCACATCGATTGATTTGTGAATATTAAACTACTCTTGCATCCTTGGAACAAATCCCACTTAATCGTGGTGAATGGGGACACCTGGGTGGCTCTGTGGTTAAGCATCTGCCTTCGGCTCGGGTCATGATCCCAGGGTCCTGGGATAGAGTCCCACATTGGGTTCCCTGCTCCGTGGGAAGCCTGCTTCTCCTTCTACCACTCCCCCTGCTTGTGTTCCCTCTCTGGCTGTGTCTCTCTCTGTCAAATAAATAAATAAAATCTTTTTTAAAAAATCATGGTGAATGATTTTTTAATGTATTTTTGGATTTAGTTTGCTAATATTTTGTTGAGGAATTTCATATCTATGTTCATCAGAGATATTGGCCTATAGATAGCTTTCTTCTTTCTTTCTTTCTTTCTTTCTTTCTTTCTTTCTTTCTTTCTTTC
>NW_027397121.1:7005811-7013927 GCF_003265705.2 Callorhinus ursinus | reverse complement strand
TCTTTCTTTCTTTCTTTCTTTCTTTCTTTCTTTCTTTCTTTCTTTCTCTTTATCTGGCTTTGGTATCAGGATAATTCTGGCCTTATAGAATGAATTTAAAAATTAAACTATTGGGACTACACCAAAATAAAAAGCTTTTGCACAGTGAAGGAAATCATTAACAAAACAAAAAAGTTATCTACTGAATGGGAGAGATATTTGCAAATGATATATCTGATAAATGGTTAATATAGAAAACATATAACTTACGCAACTCTACAAAATAAAATTTATACAACTCTACACACACACAGACATACACACAATTTGATTATAAATAGGCAGAAGACCTGAATAGACATTTTTCTTTTTTTTTTTTAAAGATTTTATTTATTTATTTGAGAGAGAGAATGAGAGACAGAGAGCATGAGAGGGAAGAGGGTGAGAGGGAGAAGCAGACTCTCTGCTGAGCAGGGAGCCCGATGCGGGACTCGATCCCGGGACTCCAGGATCATGACCTGAGCCGAAGGCAGTCGCTTAACCAACTGAGCCACCCAGGCGCCCTGAATAGACATTTTTCAAAAGAAGACATACAGATGGCCAACAGACACATGAAAAGATGCCCAACATCACTAATTATCAGGGAAATGCAAATGAAAACCACAGTAAGATACCATTTTACACCTGTCAGAATGGCTAAAATAAAAAACACAAAAAGTAACAATTGTCGGTGAGGATGTGGAGAAAGAGGAACCCTCGTACACAGTTGACAGGAATACAAATCAGTGAAGCCACTGTGGAAAACAGTATGGATGTTCCTCAAAAAATTTAAAATAGAATTACCATATGATCCAGTAATTCCACTACTGGGTATTTATCCAAAGAAAATGAAAACACTAATTCAAAAAGGTATATGCACCTCTATGTTTATTGCAGCATTATTTACAATAGCCAAGATATGGAAGCAAGCCGAGTGTCCATCAATAGATGAAAAGAAAGAGAAGATATGGGAGCACTTGTGTGGTGCAGTCAATTAAACATCTGACTCTTGGTTTTGGCTCAGGTCATGATCTCAGGGTTGTGGTACTGAACCCTGAATAGGGCTCTGCCCTCAGCACAGAGTCTGCTTGAGATTCTCTCTTCCTCTTCCTCTGCCCATCCCACGCATGCTCTTTCTCTTTCTCATAAATAAATAAATCTTTTTTGGGCTCCTGGGTGGCTCAGTTGGTTAAGTGACTACCTTCGGCTCAGGTCATGATCCTGGAGTCCCGGGATCGAGTCCCACACTGGGCTCCCTGCTCATCAGGGAGTCTGCTTCTCCCTATGACCCTCCCCCCTGTCATGCTCTCTCTCTCTCACATAAATAAATTAAAAAAATTTTTTTAAAGGAAAGAAGATATGGTATATTTATACAATGGAATATTACTCAGCCATAAAAAGAATGACATCTCACCATTTGCAACAACAGAGATGGACCTAGAGGGTATGATGCTAAGTGAAATAACTAAATGTGTCAGAGAAGGACAAATACCATTTGATTTCACAGCCAGCAGCTGGCTGGCTCAGTTGGCGGAGCGTGTAACTCTTGATCTCTGGGTCATGCGTTTGAGCCCCACGTTGGGCATAAATATTACTTAAAAAAAATACACTTATCTTGATGAGCATTAAAAATGTATAGAATTGTTTAATCATTATATCATACACCAGAAACTAAAATAACACTGTATATTAATTATACTTGAATTTAAAAAAAGGAAAAAGAAAAGCAGTCCCTAAGCAAAGGAGTTTGAATAAGTTTTTAGAAATAAAGCAAGGGGAGCCTAGGTTGCTCGTTCATTTAAGCATCCGACTCCTGATTTTGGCTCAGGTCATAATCTTAGGGTGGTGAGATTGAGCCCTGCATGGGGCTCCACACTCAGCAGGGAGTCTGCTTGAGATTCTCTCCCTCTGTCCCTCCCCCTGCTCACTCTCTCTCTCTCTCAAATAAATTGAAGAGACAAAGCAACAGACTCCCCACCAGATGCCTGAATTGGCTGATAGTGACCTGGAATGAAGGGGCCCAGGGTTTCCTTTCAACCTTGCAAAGCCTCTTATCAGGTCCCATAAGGAACCCCCAGTAACAATGGAGTTAGAAAACAAACTTAGAGACTTTTTCATTGATACTGGGGCCACAGATTCGGTACTGAACTCCCGGCTCTCTCTGCTATCAAATCAAACCATGGCTGTAGTGGGAGTCTCTGGGGAAGTGTTGACTAAAACCTTCTTACAACCACTAGCCCACCAGAGAGAACAAATTCACCTTAAACACAGCTTTCTGTATATGCCTGAATGTCCCATCCTTTTACAGGGATGTGACCTATTAACTAAATGGAATGCTGAAGCTACTTTTGCACCTGGTTGCCTGGATACCAGAGCAAGCTTGTGTCTTTCAAACAATGCTACTACATCAAGGGGGAGAAACCCTATCAGAGCTGTCTGAAGAAGTTATCCAAAATAAGATCAGATGTTTGGGTAAATGGGAAGCTAGGGCGAGCACAATCGGTGACACTCATGCATGTTAAACTTTGTGGTGGAGGGGCGCCTGGGTGGCTGAGTCGGTTAAGCATCTGCCTTCGGCTCAGGTCATGATTCCAGGGTCCTGGGATCAAGTTCTGGCCTCCTTGCTCAGCAGGGAACCTGCTTCTCCCTCTCCCTGCCACTCCCCCTGCTTGTGCTCTCTCTCTCCCTGACAAATAAACAAATAAAAATCTTTAAAATCAAAAACAACTTCATGCTGGGGTAAAGGTTATGAATCTCAGCATTACTTATCAAAGGAACAAGCAAAAAGGGGCATTCAGCCCATTCTCTCTGCCTTCTTGGACTTTGGCCTCATCACCCCCCGGGAAATCCCCTTACAATTCACCTACTTTGCCTCTACAAAAATCAGGCACCCAAAACTTAAGGGCCATTAACCAGATTGTAGAATATATCCACTAGGTGCTTCCCAATCTATATACTCTCTTAACAACCTTGTCTGGGGCCTTTATTTTTTTTTTAAGATTTTATTTATTCATTTAAGAGAGAGAGAGAGAGACAAAGAGAGCACAAGTAGGGGGAGTGGCAGAGGGAGAGGCAGAGGGAGAGGGAGAAGCAGACTTCCCGCTGAGCTGGGAACCCAACATGGGGCTCTATCCCAGGACCCCGGGATCATGACCTGAGCGGAAGGCAGACACTTAACCAACTGAGCCACCCAGGTGCCCCAGGTTTGGGGCCTTTAGATGGTTCACTGTTCTGGATCTAAAGGACGCTTTCTTTTGCATCCTTCTCAGTTCAGATTCCTGTGAACTGTTTACATTTGAATGGGAAGACCGTTGAGACTAATAGTAAGCAACAACATTGCTGGAAAACCCTTCCCCAAGGTTTTAAAAACTCCCTCACCATTTTTGGGCACGTCCTAAGCTAAAGATCTGAGAAGCCTCTAATTGGAGATGGGGACTCTCCTCCAATATGTGGATGACATATTAATTGCTAAGTAAAACAAAATAGCCTTCACACTTCAATACTATTTTGACTCCAGACTTTTTGGCTGAGGGAGGTTACAAAGTTTCAAGGAAAAAGGCCCAAATCTCCCAACCCACAATTAAATACCGGGGTTTCAAGCTTTCAACGGGACAAAGAAATCCGCTCCTTGATAGAAGGGAGACTCTAGCCTGAGTGGCAGTGCCTTCCACCTAGTAGACAGTCATGCAGCTTTCTAGGAATGACTGACTGACTGGGCTTTGTTGAATCTGGATACATAACTGTGTTTGGCGTGATAGCTAAGCTCCTTTATGAAGCACGAAAAGGGAGAGATAATAAGCCTCTTCACTGGACTGGAGAATGTCACAAGGCCTTTTGGATTATCAAAGAAAAGTTGTTAACTGTCCCTGTGTTGGGCCTCCTGGATATTACGAAAACTTTTGATCTGTTTGTTCACGAATGACAAGGAATTAGCTTTGGAGTCTTAACCCAAAATCATGGCTATACCAGAAGATCCGTTGCTTATTTCTCAAAACACTTGGCCACTGTTACCAAGGGATGGCTTGTCTGCTTAAGGGCTGTGGCTGCCACCTGTGATCTGGTACAAGAGGCAGAAAATTTTACTTTGGGCCAACCCATCACTGTCTACACTCCCCCCACTGTGTGCTTCCCTTACTAGAGCAAAAAGGGGAATATTGATTAATATCTAGAAGATTGGGCAAATGTCAAGCCATTTTACTAGATAACCCCAATATTACTTTGAAGGCTGTCTCCACTTTAAATCCTGCTACTTTGCTACTTGTTAGCTCCGAGGAACCTATTTATGATTGTATTCAAATAGTTGAACAAGCTCATTCCAGCTGTTCAGACCAAACTGATGTGCCATTGTAGGATCCTGACATGGAAATGTTCACTGATGGAAGCAGCTTCATGGACCAAGGACAACAGAAAACTGGATATGCAGAGATTACCAGCCAAGGAACTTTGTAGGTGGGAGCTCTTCCACCACAGACCTCCACTCAAAAGGCAGAACTCATTGCCCTCACAAGGACCCTTCATTTAGGTAAAGGAAAAAGGATAACCGTATATACTGACTCTAAATACGCTTTCTCAGTGATTCATGCCCATGGGGCCATATGGAAAGAAAGGGGATTATTAACTACAGGAAATAAATCAGACACACCCAAGAAGTTCTAAACTTATTAACTGCAGTAATGAAACTGAAAGGAACTGGTAGGAGTTCATGGCCCAGAACATCAGAAGCCTAATAATTATATAGCTCAAAGAAATAATCAGGCTGATCAGGCCACCAAGGTGACAGCCTATATGAAGACTCCAAAATCCTCTATGATGCCTTTAGTGGCAGACATAGACTTAACTAAATACCAACCCAAATATTCCTTGGAAGACCTAAGAAGAGCTGAGGAATGGGGATTTGGGCACAATGCTGTCATTAAAGTCAACTGGAAATATAATGAATAAGGAATATTCCTTATTCCAGAACATCTTATGGAGAAATAGTCATATTCACCAAAGCATCATTATGAGTGAGATGCTACTCTTCAGTGGGTCCAAACGTATATTGTGGGCCCCAAACTCCAGAGAATTATCTAAAAGATTGTCCAGAAATGTGACATTTGTGCTAAGAACAATCCTAGGACTGGGCCCCGACCAGTTCTAAAAGGTATAAGACTTGGGGGCGCCAATCAGTAAAGCATCCAACACCTGACCTTGGGGTTGTGAGTTCAAGCCCCATGTTGGGTGTAGACCTTACTTTAAACATACACATTCATACATACATACATATATACATACATACATACATATATAATACATACAAACAAACAACTTAGAAGCACCGAACCTGGAGAGGATCAGCAGATAGTCTTTACCACGACATGGAGAGTAACAGATAATTTTTAATATTTTATATTTTTATAGAACTTTACAAGTTAGGTTGAGCCCTCCCCATGCTGTTCAGAGAAGGCTTCAGAAGTTGTCAAAACACTTTTTTTTTTTAGTTTTTTTTTTTAATTTATTTAAATAATCTCTACACTCAACATTGGTTTTGAACTCACGACCCTGAGATCAAGAGTCATATGTTCTACCCATTAGCCAGCCAGGGGCCCCCTGTCAAGACGCTTTTAAGCAAAATCATTCGTAGGTTTGGATTGCCACTAACAATTCAGAGTGACCATGGAGTGGCATTTATGGCAAAAGTCACACAAGCAGTGTTCAATGCCTTGGGCTTTCAGTGGAAATTATGCATTTCCTGGAGACCTCAATCAACTGGAAAAACAGAAAAATGAACCACACACTTTAAAAGACTTTAGCAAAGATCTGCCAAGAGACCAGCTTAACTTGGGAAGAAACTTTGTTGGTTGCCCTACTTTGGTTAAGAGTGACCCCTAGAAATGGCCTTGGTTTTAGCCCCTATGGAATGTTATATGGAAGACCCTTTCTATACTCTTTTTATGGCTTAGGAGTTCCTGATGGAGCTCAGAGTAAGGAATTGGATACTATTAGGTATGTTCAAGCTTTGGGAAATATTCTAACTGCTATATAGAAGTTTGCTTCTGGCAGGTTGATGTATCCCACAGATATGCCCTTATACCACCCAAATCCTGGAGACTTGGTGTTGTTAAAAACCTGGAAGAGCAAGCACCTGGAGGATCAATTCCATCCTCATTGGACGGGACCCTATGATGTGCTGTTGACCACCCTTCAGTGAAACTGAAGGGTATTCAACTGTAGATTCACCACACTCCAATTAAGCTGGTTCCACAAGAATCCACAGATCCTCTATACCCTGTTGGCAAGGAGAACATAGAGAAGAACCCTACTTGGACCATCAAGTCTCCAATGGACCGGAAACTGCTACTTAGAAGAAGTGGTCCAAGAAACCAATCGATAAGGAACAAATAGCCTGTGACCTACTAATAGCTTATATACTATGAATGTTATTCTTTTTCCCTTTGCATTTTTCTATTGTTCACAACCTCTCAAACTTGAAACGATAATTCCATGATTAGGATCTCTCAAACATTGGCCAAGGCTGGCAGTCTTTCTCACTGCTCAAGATGTCACCCTAAGCCCCATTCAGTGCAAGACCACGGCAACCCAGTAGTAATGCCTATAGCCAACCTTTCTCTGGTCATTAATTTTTCAATATATCTAAATCAACTCACTCCAGTAGCTTATAGAGTTTGGTTAATCAGTTCGGCCTCGCTCACTGCTCCCATCCCCTGTTTCTTCTTACCTATCCCAAAGCACGAGTCTCTCACATTCAATGATCGGAATCCACCCCAAGAAGCTTGCAATTCTCCTTATGCTTACAATATAACCAGAACACTTGACAATTCACCTCTTGTAAAATTAATAGAACTTTTTTCCTTTCACCACCTTCCAGAGACCTTTGGGAAATATACTGTTTTAACAACAGTTACTTGTCTTACTCTGCTCCTTTCTGTACAACACTGAGAACAGAAAGAACTTGGCCACTTGGGGCCACCACACTTCTTTCTCAATGCCTTCTTACCAATTACACTAAACTTAACCATACTTCTTGGTTTCAAACAGTGCCTTCAGTGATCCCTCAAAATGAAAGTACTGACTCCCATACATTAACAGAAGTACTATGTATACCCCCTAGGTTATTTTTTTGTTGTAGATATCACCATTTCCCCTGGGGATATGAATGTTTGAATGGCTGGAGCATGAGAGGCATGTCTTTTAGGACTTTTGGTCACCTCTTTTTTCCATATATAATTCCAATAAAGTTAGTTATTGGACTAGTTCTTTCAAACTGTTCTATAGGTTAAAAAGAGAAGCCACAAGAATTCTGATTATCTGCCTAGAAATCAGGAAGATGTAATCTGGTACATGTTTGGGAGAACATTATTGCCATGGTGGGGAGTGGCATCACATGAGCATATGATTGGAATCCTTTCAGTAACTTTAGGAATCATATCGAATGAAACTGCCCAAGCCGTAACAGCCCAAGAAAAAACCTTAGACCCTTTGGCAACAGTAATCTTAGATAATAGAATTGCTTTAGATTATATTTTAACAAAACAAGGAGGTGTTTATGTGCTAGCTAATTCATCATACCTCCTTGGAAGTTGAAGTTCATCTTGACAAAATAAAACAAGATCCCTGGCTACGACAAATCTCCCCTCAAGTCCCAGACTCAGATTTTGACTGGTTTTCAGGGTTATTTTCTCAGATCCCCCAAGGAGTTAGATCAGTTTTACAAGGATTACTCAAACATGGATTGTCCATATTTCTACTTCTCCTTCTTTGCTACTTTATCATAAAGTAGGGTATAGCATGTTGTACAAGAACTATTAACCAAAGTACAAAAATTCTGGTAATGTAGAATGTTGAGTTTCAACCTGAAACTAAGGAGTATTATTTTTTTTTTTAAAGTAGGTTCTATGACAGCGTGGGGCCCAACGTGGGGCTTAAACTCCTGATCTGAGCTGAGATCAAGAGTTGGATGCTTAGAGCTACCATAGGATCCAGCAATTGCACTACCGGATATTTACCACAAAGATACCAATGTAGGGATCCGAAGGGGTACGTGCACCCCAATGTTTATAGCAGCAATGTCCACAATAGCCAAACTGTGGAAAGAGCC
>NW_027397121.1:6833371-7000811 GCF_003265705.2 Callorhinus ursinus | reverse complement strand
TATTTGACAGAGAGAGACACAGCGAGAGAGGGAACACAAGCAGGGGGAGTGGGAGAGGGAGAAGCAGGCTTCCGGCTGAGCAGGGAGCCAGATGCGGGACTCGATCCCAGAACCCTGGGATCATGACCTGAGCTGAAGGCAGACGCTAAATGACTGAGCCACCCAGGCGCCCCGAAATTAAGGTTTCTAAGGGTTAAGAGTTAAGGATTTTGTTTTAAGAGAGAGAGAGAGCCAGTGAGCCATGGGGAGGGGCAGAAGGAGAGGGAGAGAGAATCTTAAGTAAGCTCCACACCGGAAGATCTTTATCTTTAATGTAATCGGCCTAGAAAAACAAAGTTTCGATATTTTGTCTTCTGTGTTAGGTCTTTGATCACTTAAGAAAGTTGAATCTTCTCAATATTAAAAGAGCTGTTTTGCTAACAACAATGTAACCCTCTGTATTTGCTTTTAGAATCTCTTATGGCCACCTTGGTTAAATAGGTAATTAAGTTTTGTAATGGTTTGTAATCCCATTTAGGCGTGTGCTTTAAAACCTTCTGATATTTTGGGGGCACCTGGGTGGCCCAGTTGGTTAAGCATCTGACTCTTGATTTTGCCTTAGGTCATGATCTCAGAGTCATGAGATTGAATCCCACGTCGGGCTCCACACTCAGTGCAGAGTCTGCTTGAGATTCTCTCTCTCCCTCTCCCTCTGCCGTCACTGGAGCAGTATCTCTCTCTAAAATAAATAAATAAATCTAAAAAAAAAAAAAAAGCAAACCCTTCTGATACTGAGACATTTGCCAAAATTCAAATTTTAAATGAAGTCTTGACGAATTAGGCTTATTTATTTGGCATGGCAAATTACATGGGAAGCATTGTCAGACATGGTAATAAACCTTCTTAGGTTATACTATCAGAGTGAATGCTCTAATTGCTGTAGAAATTATATAAAATTCCTAAGGTTTTGATATGTCCTGGTATAAAGCCATCACTTGTAATTCTAATTATTGATGTGTTATGTGTCACAGAAATAACCAGATTTCCTTGCCACCTGAACTCTCATCAGATCTTTTTAACCATGGCCATTTCTGAGTCTTTTGTCATTTACAATTATTGTTTTAATCTGATACTCTTGCAAATGGGTTTCCGCTTCAAGGAGATTCATGGAAAGGACTTTTGATGAATACAGGTTTTTGATACTTTAAGATCATAAAACTAAGCTAAGTAAAAACTTCCAGAACTAATGGGGAAACTGCACTCAAACAGAACAAGAATTAATAACATGAGATTGAATGAATTGAGAAAAGATGATTATTTTTTTTATGACTCTTGAAACATTGCTGATTTTCTAATGTTTGCTCTTCTGGATTTAAGGAATTTTTTCTCTTAAGTTGTCTATGACTTACAGATATTTGGTGAAATATTCTTTAGTAAACAAATATGGAACATTTTTCTCCCTATCCGATTCCCCCCAGAATTTGGAAACTCTCAGTGAGTATTCTTACTTTCATGGCGATTAGTTGTTTTGTTTTGTTTTGTTTTTAAGATTTTATGTTATTTATTTATTTCAGACAGAGAGCCAAAGAACATGAGTGGGGGGCAGGGGCGGGGAGGGGCAGAGGGAGAAGGAGAAGCAGACTCCCTTTTGATCAGGGAGCCTGATGCAGGACTCAGTCCCAGGACCCTGGGATCATGACCTGAGCCAAAGGCAGACACTTAACTGATTGAGCCACCCAGGCACCCCTTTCCTGGAGATTAGCTATCTGCATAAGTTCTCTGAGAATTTGTTCTCCTTGTAAGAGGACACCATTGGAAACACTGTTCATATTACTAAGGGTTTGACTGGAATGTCATATCTGAGGGAGACATGCGTAGACTCGGATATGACCAGACAGCTTTAAGGAACTAAGATTGACTTTATGGAGCCAGTGAAGCCCCTTTGAAAAAATCAGCCTGGTACCTTGCTTAGAGGATTCCCAGTAGCCCGACCAGGGAAGTAAGGAAGGTCACTTCCTGGAAGACTCAGGAACCTCAGGGTATTTTGGGGACCTGGAGAAGAGAAGAATTCACCCAAACATATAGGTATTGCAGGCAAAGTCTGATGGCAAGTATTTGGCTTCACTTCTTAGCCAATTTCAATCTGAAATTCCTTATGAAAAGTTCTAGCAAAGCAGATTTTAAAAGAACCTATATGGCCAATCACTAATCTTGCTGTGCTTATGTAAATAATTAGGCCAGATTTGTTAAAACTGGACTAATTTTACAAATAGTCTTAATTTTGGCTATCTTTAGTGGAAATGAGGGTGATTTTAGAGAGAAAAATTCTGTTTCAGTAACACACCTTTGTGGATATTAGATTCCAGTTCTGATTGTCTTTGAGTGTTAAACGACTGGGCTGGATACTGACTTCTTCTGGTTTCCTCAAATCTCTGACTACGACTCTCCAAACTAGAGTTTCCAATTTTTCCCCATTCTCTTGACTTGGAATCATTTAGAACTAAAACTGCCCTTTTTCCTAAAGTCCTGTAAACTGAAGCTGAACAATTTGACATAAATTTTAGAGAAATTGTCACAACAGCCATGTATAGACAAACTTAGTGCCTGTTGCTGTATGGGCCACTCAGGAAGATGATCAGAACAAGGCAGAGGAGCATAGGGGAAGGGAGGGAAAAATGAAACAAGACGAAATCAGAGAGGGAGACAAACCAAAAGAGACTCTTAATCTCAGGAAACAAACAGGGTTCCTGGAGGGGAGGGGGGTGGGAGGGATGGGGTGGCTGGGTGATGGACATTGGGGAGGGTATGTGCTATGGTGAGTGCCGTGAATTGTGTAAAGCTGATGAAGCACAGACTTGTACCCCTGAAACAAATAATACATTATATGTTAATTAAAAAAAAAAATAGAAGATGACCAGAGACATTCAAACTGCAAACCAGGAAAATCTCGCAGATTGTCGCTGCCTGCCCTCACTCCATCTGAAGATGCTTGAAGCCTGACATCTAGAAATCTCGCTGATGCCCCTCAGGACTCAGACACTGGGTTTATAATTTGCCCCAACCACTAACCTGTGTTTTTCTTTCGTTTCCATAGAAATATTTTATTATTTTATTTTATTTTATTTTACTTGAGAGTGAGTGCATATGAGTGAGGAGCAGAAGGGGAGCAGAGGGGGAGGGAGAGGGACAAGCAGACTCCACGGCTGAGCACAGAGTTAGAGGCGGTGCTTGATCCCAGGACCCCAAGACCATGACCTGAGCAGAAACCAAGAATCAGATGCTTAACCGACTGAGCCACCTAGGCGCCCTGGCCGTGAAAATGTTTTTTATTCATTATCTGATTGCCTCTCCAATATAAGCCTGAGAGCCAACCTGCAGGCCCACCTCCTGAGATGAGACAGTTCTTTCACTGAACTGACCTATTCTTACGTGGAGCCGACTTTGCACCTGTCCAGAGCTGAACACTGAAACTCTGCCTACGAGGGAACAATGTTGATCTGTGATGTTTTTGTAAGAAAAAATCTTGGTCAAAAGGGGGATCTTCCCATTACTTTTAACCAACCCTGGGCTTATCTAGCTCTTGAGAGTTGAATAGGAGGGGTCTACTTACTAGGGAACTTGGTTACCCCTTTCTCTGTTCACAATTCCAGTGAACTTGTCAACTTTTTATTGAGCGAAAAGGGAATCAACACCAGATGGGGATTACTTGCCTGGTTATCAAGAGGATGGATCTTGGGAGAACATTTTTAGCTGGTCAACAAAACTGCTCTTGCCATTGTTGCCCAACAAAAAGAAAGTAAATTCGTTAGCCAAGGTAATGCTTGATAATCACACCGCTTTGCACTATATTCTTGCAGAGCAGGGTAGAATGCCATTGCGAACATAACTTGCTGTGTTTATATTAACACTTCCGCTGCAGTAAAAACTAAAATCTCATTTAGATAAAACCAGAGAGCAAGCCACTTGGCCATAGCAAATTTCAAACCCAGAGGTGCTGGGAAAAAGTGATTGGTTTACTGGATTCTTTTTCGGGATTCCCCAAGGGATTAGGTCAATGTTACAAGGACTACTAAGATTTGGGTTATCTATGCTTTTCATTTCATTAATTGGATATGTACTAATCAAACGTGCTTTCCAGTGTTGCTCCAAAATGGCCAAAGAAGGAACTAATACCTTGGTCATGCAGAGTGTATATGTTAAGCCAAGGACCAGGGAATATCTCCAACAAAGAACAAAGTTGTTTGATTCCTCAAACCCTGAAACTGCGCCCTTTCCAGCAGGAAGTAGCCAGAGCAGCCCTTGTCCCAGTTCCTGCAAGACTGAGGAATGATCATAACTTGGGGGGGATTGAAAATGTGCCCCATAGGATTAATAAGATTAAGACTCAAAGAAACGCTTGTTTTTCAGAGACCTGTCTCTCCCTAATCAGCTATTATTTCTTTTCAGACCTCATAACAAACCCACTAGCTGTTTCCACAGAGGCCTGGACTCACATAAATGAAGGTCACTGATAGGGTTTCAACCTGTGAACAGCAGTGCCTGGCAGTCCTTCCCTGAGATAATGAGCCCAAGATCCCATCCAGCTTATACCGGCTTCCAGAGTGTAGCCAGCCCCTCTTGTCCTACAGATGACCTCCTGACATCAGGGGCCAAATTTTGTCTCATTTAATGTTACATCCCCACCCCAAAGTGGACATGGATGTACGTTACATGCTCAATGCACATGCTCCATCTTTCTTCATGAATAGTCATGAGTTTCCCCGCCCTTTGTATCAATATGTATGTAATCCCATCCCTAAGATTATAAACATTTGTTCTAATCTCACTTGGGGGAAAGAGATTTGAGCCAGCCTTCTGTCTCCTCTTTTTGCTGCCTCTTGAATAAATCTTTTCCCTGCTGCATACTCGACGTCTCGGTGATTGGCTTTGCTACGCGTTGGGTAGACGAAGTTGGGTTCATTTACACTATTTGCAGTTGCTTATGTAAATCAGTTTTCAATTAATTAAAGTTGTAAATTTACAAACTGATTTTCTTAAGTTTTTAAGTTTAACTTGCATAACTTTGATGTTCTATTTAGAAATCTTGTAATTTTCATATAAAAATAAAAGTAATAACTTGTTCCTTGATTAATGTTCAATTAGCCCATGGGCTTGACATATTAAATTTGCTTGAACATTACTCTTGCCATTTACGAAGTTAGCTAATTAAATTCTCTTACATATTTAAACTACATTTACAGATTTAATATACTTGAATTTTTCAAGCACTTCAAATTCCCCCTAGGGCCGATTTACAAGTCAAACAAGAAAAAAATCTTAAGCATGTAAATGACTCTCATAAACCTAATATTTCAAGGTCTTAAATGTGGCAAATCAAGTTATCTTAAGGATTTCAAAACTGTTTACAAACATAACCAAATTATCTTATACGTTTCAGCTTTAAATTACAAGTCTAAAATAAATTACACAATTCAATTTGAAATCACAAGACTAATCTGTCAGATTCTCTACTATGCCAACTTCTCTTACATATTATACACACATTAAAAACACACATACAGACTATCTATTTTTTGTTTGTTTGTTTGTTTGTTTGTTTGACAGAGAGAGGGAACACAAGCAGGGGGAGTGGGAGAGGGAGAAGCAGGCTTCCCAAGGAGCAGGGAGTTGGATGCGGGGCTCGATCCCAGGACCCTGGGATCATGACCTGAGCCGAAGGCAGAAGCTTAACGACTGAGCCACCCAGGCACCACCCAGACTATCTCAATCTTCAAAAATCTCTTCGGAAGTAAGGGGCACCTGTTAAGCATCTGACTCTTAGTTTCTGCTCAGGTCGTGTTCTAGGGGATGGAGCCCTGCCTGGGGCTCCTCGAGCAGCAGGGAGTCAGCTTGCCCCTCTCCCTCTGCTCCTCCCCCTGCTCTCGCTCTCTATAAAAATCTCAAAGAAAAAGAAAAGTCTTTTCCCTAGTGGCTCAGTCAGTTAAGGGTCTGACTCTTGATTTCGGCTCAGGTCATGATCTCAGGGTCTTGAGATAAAGCTACCCCTTGGGCTCTGTGCTGACCAGGAAGTCTGCTTAAGATTCTCTCTCTCCCTCTGCCTCTCCCCCTCACTCACGCTCTCTATCTCTATCTCTAAAAAAGAAAAAAATCTTAGGACACCTGGGTGGCTCAGTCAGGTAAGCAGCTGCCTTTGGCTCAGGTCATGATCCCGGAGTCCTGGATTCGAGTCCCGAATAGGGCTCCCTGCTCAGCCTCCCTGCCGGCTTCTCTCTCCGCCTCTCCTCCGCCCAGCTCATGCTGTCTCTCTCTCTTTCTGTCTGAAATAAGTAAATAAAATCAAAAATCAAAATAAATCTTTTCTTAATCTTACACAAATGAAGTAACATTATGGACTTCTTTTTATATGGTCATTTCTATTTTCCTTCCCAAGGTGGTAGAATAAAATGTTTTCTGTTCATATTTTTCTTGCCACGATTCTACAACCATCTTATTAATTTGTCCCTACAACTAAAGAAAAGTCTGATAATTAACCTTCTATTTTTTTAAGATTTATTTATTTTATTTGAGAGAGAGAGAGAGCCTGAGCAGAGGGAGAGAGAGTCAAGCGGACTCTGCGATGAGCACAGAGCCTGACACAGGGCTCGATCTCACAACCCTGAGATCATAACCTGAGTCGAAACCACAAGTCAGATGTTTATTCGACTGCACCACCCAGGCTTCCCTGATAATTATCCTTCTATATGTAAACCTAGATTTAAACAAAACTAATCAGTGTATTAATTTATGTTGTTTATCGATGCAAAGGACCAAAAACAACACTAACGATAGAGTGAATGATGCAACCGACCATTATCTTATACCATCCTGTTCTTTCTTTAGTATACTGGTTTTTTTGCTTCATCTATAAAATGGGCATAGTAATTTCTGTCTTAGAAAGCCGTGTAGCCAAACAAGACGTCTGTCCTAAACATAATAACTCAACACATGTTCATTTCCTCCTTTCTCCTTTTCTGGCACCACAATGTTTCCCCAAAATTCAGAGTAAAGTGGAGAAATTCCAAGGTCTCTCCTTCTTCTAAGTGTAAGGAGCAGGGGGCATATTTAGGGGGCAATTTTGTGAAACAGAAGAAAAATGACTTTCTCCAGAGAGGCGCCCCCTTCCTCACTCTCATCCCTCCACTGTCCACAGTGGGGCTTTGAGATGATTTCCTGCTTAAAAAATTAGAAAATAGGGGTGCCTGCCTGGCTCAGTTGGTGGAGCATACAACTCTTGATCTCGGGGTTATGGGTTCAAACCCCATGTTGGGCATAGAGATTACTTAAAAAAAAAACCATAATGTGTATATTTGTATCTTGTATTTAAAGGATATGTTAAGGATTTTAAGGTCATGTGAAGACAATATGTTCCATTACACTATACACTATACTATATATCACCATACCCCCAGGAGGATTGCCCCACACCCTTACCAGGACAGCACTTGGCTTTGAGCCTACACACGGCCCTTCTCTTACATGGCCCAGTAGCAGTGTTATTCAGGTTCCTGGAAATCTTGTTCTTTTTCAGCAGACATGGGAACCCACACCTCTAAGCCCAACCCAGAGCCTCCCTTGCACTCTGATTCACAACATCCACAATTCAGAGATGCTCAATGTGTCAAATTCACCCTGCCTTTTCCTGGTGGGGTCCACCTGAGAATTTAGCAAGAAAATGTTCCCATTCTGGAGGAAGCCTACCCTCCTGCCAGAAATGAATTGGAGAAGTTGCCCTCAGTAAGGTCTGAGATCAGGGGTCAGATCAAAACACGAGAAGGTTGGTGAGTGCCACTCCCAGGCAGCCAATCATCACAGAAGTCTGAACTTTGCAAGAGGAGTTTCACTGCGGATGCGATGCAGCAGGCAACTTGGAAGAACTGTCTTTGTGCTGTGTTCTTAGCCAAAGCTGGGAAAAGTTAAGGTATTAGGCACCAGGAATGATTGCAAGATTGCAAAGCAAGAGTTAAGTGGAACTGAGAAGTGTTCTGATTTGTCTGTTGATTTAGGCCTTTACATCCTCATAGGCATATATTTGGTTGCCAAATCCCATACTCCAGGTGGAGGGAGATTCTGTGGCTTCAGTTCCTTCAGCTGTTAAGTGACTTCTCAGAAAAATCCGGTTTCTGCTCACATTTGTTCATCACCTGGTCTCAGTCTTGTGATGCTGCCCCTGTACTGGCTCGTTCACACAATTTGCTGGGGATCTGCTACCAATCATGTGCTCAATAGGCCAGATCACTGGTTTTTGTTCCCTTATTATCTGGTGGGCTGAATCCTCCCCACCACCCCCCTTCTGGCATTTTTAATATGCCAGTAGTCTGGTGTTCACCTTTTTAACATGTCCAGCAATTGTGGAACATGTCCCAGAAGCTGGGTTTCTGGTTCCTTTGGACACTTCCAGCAATCTTTGGTAACTCCATTCCATCTCTTCCCCTCTTCCTCTCTGCCTCTCCTACACACGCGTACCCACCCACACATGTGAGATTAGAGTGAATTAAATCCATATTTTACAAGTGTCTTTGATCAGGGGCCTTTACATCTGAGGTGTGTACAACGGAGCAGGATATGGTGGTGGTTTATTTTAACTAACTAATGAATTAATTTTAATTTATTTTAATGCTATTCAGATGGTTAGGTCATAAAAACTTACATTCAGTTCCACTGAGTGGTTTGGGCAAAGGGAGGACTTTCTTGTTCGGGCGGACACCTAGTGACCTAAAATAAACTTTTTTCGGAGAAGGTAGAACAGCAGACACATGAAGGTAAACTGTGGGGTGGGGCGGGGAGGCAGGGAGGCTCTGGGTACAAGGCAAGGCAGGTTTTATACTCACACTGCACAACTGAGCAGATGACACCTGAACACGCTTCTCTCCCGGGGCTGTACTACCTACTCCCGCTCAGTGGCCCCACAGACAGGAATCTAGACCTCTTTGATGGAAACGAGGCTACAATTTCAGAGGAACCAAAATTTTGAGAATTTAACTTCCTTAATACCTGCAGAATTCATCTGCTCCCCTGCACCCCCACGACCTTTGCCTTTTCCTGTGCCTCCCAACTTCTCACGCCCTGCTTTCGGCAACCCCGGAATGCGCTGAGATTTCGGTTTTGGAAACTTCATTCTGGCAGAACAAAGGACGGAGGGGAGGGGACCGGGGTAGACTCAGGCCAAACGTTTTGGGGCTCCCCACGCCTTCAGGATAGAGTTCCAACTCCTTCCTGATAGTTCCTGCCACTGCCCGCCCGCCTTCCTCGCAGGCATGGAAATACTCGCTCTTCCAAAGAAGGTCCTCAAGCGGTTCACAAAGCCCCGCGGGGAGGGAGCGGGAGGGGCATCCGGAGGCCCCGCCCACCAGAGGGCACGCTGGCGCGCTCGGTGCGGCGACGGCCATCTTGGACTCGGGCAGCCCGCCCATCTCCACGATCTTCCGATTTGTGGGGCCAGTGGCGCGGCGGCTGCGCGCGGTGGGCAGACAGGCGAGTTACACCCCCTCCCCGCCTGAGCCTTTGGCGGTCCTGCGCTGGAGACCAACGGCCCCGGTCCCCACCTGGCCGGCCTCTACATAAAACCTCGAGCCAGTATCCTGGTGGCAAGTGCCATCTCCCGCCCTTTCTACCTGGTGACTCTGGGCAGATACCTCAGTTTCCTTTATCTGTAAAGTTGGAGCTTAAGTCCCAGCCCCACCTTCCAACCCCCCAGGTCACCAGCTATAATACCTACCGATCGGGCGTGTATGATAAATTCTCAGCATGAGGCCTGGCACGCAGTGTGTGTTCCCTGTAGGTTGTCTAGGAGCTTTTCCTGCAGATTGCCGGGCGACCTGTAGCCACCACCCTTCCAGCCACCTATGTTGCCGGGGGCGGGGCGCGCGGGATGGCGGGGGAGGCTTGCCGAGACTGCAGTCTGTATGTGGACTCTTTGAAGACCCAAGTCCAAAGGGAGAGGGGATTGGCAAGATGCCCTCAGGGCACTGTCAGTGAAGCCCCTAAGTCCTTTAGGACTTGCATGTGACCATTTTGGAAGGGTGTCAGAAACAAAGACCCGGGTGCCCAGGACTGGAAAGACTTTGGAACATTTGAACGCCTCCGTGCTTGTTATTTTTATCACCCCTAGTTGCCTTCCCGTAGGGACTCTGATGCAGCACAGAATTCCTGGAATGAAAAGCCCTGTGTGTGTGCTAGTTGTGGGGAACATGGGGAGGAGGGGGCTGAGACACTGTGTCCCAGGCACAGCCAGGTGTGGGAGAGAAGGGCTTTTTGGGCCCTCAGGGGTGGTGGCTCCGGGGAGGGGCCTTCAAATCAGGCCTGAGGTGGCCTCTGGGAGTCCCCAGACATGCACAACTGCTCTACCAGATCCACAGCCAGAACCCAGGGTTTGGGGTCCCCCAACTTCCTAAGGGGTAGGAAACTTGCCTGGGACACAAAGATGAGGGAGGAGCCTGGAGAAGGGTCTAGGAGAGGTGGGGAGGGGCGGAGGCCTTGTAGGGAGCTGGGGCCTGGGAGAACCACACCCAGCCTTCTACACGATTGTGAAGGCCTACTATGAGCTCTTATTCAGTAATAAACCGTGTGAATGCCAGGCATGGCCAGGTTCCCCCGGTCCAGCCTGGTGGAGAGAGGGGTAGCAGAGGATACAAAAATTACCACACAGGAATCAGGGGATTGCAGTTTATTTTCAGACACACTCAGGGTAAGGGCTGGCCAGTGGGCTCCATTTGCATCCCCTCCCTGCATTTGGCTTAATCAAGAACTTCTCTCTCCTTACCCCAAACCTCTAGGCTGTGCAAGATAGACAAGACATTCCCACCCCCACCCACAGGAGGGGGTTAGGCAGGTGAGGAGTGTGGAGAGTGGGGGGTGGGGATGGGGGATAGAGTTCAAGTATTCACAGTTTCCCCATCCACACCCCCAGATTACACTGTGCCCAGGCCATGAGGGAGGAGCCCAACTCTGGGGTTCCTAGTGACATTAACAGCCCTTTTCTCACTCAGAAACCTCAAGATGAGCTCCTTACCCCCTTTCCCTGACAATAACAAACCAGTCCTAAAGTCTATAGTCTGGGCAAGGAGGGGACCTTAGCAATGCACTTACCCAAGACCCCTCCTTTCTTATCTGGGGTGATGGGGGCAGGGTTAGCTTCACTTGTAGTGAATAGGTTGGGTTTAAGTGGTAATAGGTGAGGAGAAGGGAGAGCACTGAGGATCTCGGGAGGCAGGGAGGTACTGATGAAGTTCTGACAGCTCTGGTCTCCATTCCTATCCCACACCCAGGCCCAGAATCCCTGAGAGTCTACTGCAAAGGCATTATGGGGTGGGGGGAGTGGGAGCCAGGGGAGAGCTTAGGAAGGGCCAGGACTGGGCTCCAGGCCCAGCAATCAAGCTCTGACCTTCTAGAACAGCTAAATCCTGGGGAACACAGAGTGGCCTACTAACCCCCACATCCCAGACATCCTGACTTGGGCAGAGTGGTGGGAATGGGGTGTGGGGAAGAGTCCTTCCAAGGGCATTCTAAAAAGATATAACCATTAAAAATTTGGGGGGAAGTGACTTTCAGCCTCTTGCTTCCCCAAGTTGTCAATCTCCCCAGCGTCCAATAGACAGGGCTGAGGGAGTCCCAGAGAGCTGAGGAAGAAGGCTACAGCCCCTCTCTGACAGGATGGGGCCCAGAGAGGGGGCCCATTAGCACCATGCAATGTTGGGGCACCCCGGCAGCCTGACTGACCCCTGGGCAGGGGTCCTCCGAAAGCTGGAGTGCCCACTTGCTAAAGCTTCTGTGTTCTTGAGGGAGGGCCCCTGCAGGGGAGGGGGTGAGGGGAAAAGGCTTGGCTGAAGTCCAGTCAGGGGTGTCTGCTAGGACCCCAAAGGGCCCCTCTGGGAGTCATGATTTGAAGAATCTTCGTACCACAAACTGGCCCAACAGAACCACAGACAGAACTATCAGCACGTTCAGGATGGGGCCATTTCCCAAGTTCAGGGCTGCCACCTGCCAGGAGAGACGGAGTGGTCCAGAGGGGCCGAGAGCAAATCCGGGCAGGCCGGGGCTAGGGCGGGGCCAGGAGAGTGGCAGCACTTACCCAGCCGCCCCTCTGCGCAATCCACCGGGCAATGCAATGGTTCAGCATGAAGTCGGCCACGAAGCGGGTCACCTCGCCCAGGAAGCCGGTCAGGCCATGCTGGTAGACGTGTAGGGCCAGGCGGTAGCCGAAGCCCAGGAGAGCCACCACTCGGCCCCAGTTGATGCCGCTCTCAAACAGGCTGCAGGCAGAGTGGTGATCCTGTCAGTGGAGACCCCCAGAAGGCCCTGCGGCCTGCTCTTGCTCTCCCACTGTCTGCTGACCACCCGCCCCGCTCCCAGCTGGAAAGCAGAACGGCCGAGCTGTGAACCAAGGTGGCGGAGGCTGCCCCAGCCTGGCCTCAGTTTGGGAAGAGCCTGCATGTCTGTGAAAGGAGAAAACTCAGAGGGCGTACGAGGGCGATGCTGCCGCTGGGTTGTGGCCACAGCGTGGTGGGCGCTGGGGGACAGAGGGCAGGGAGGGCGGCAAGCAGACAGACGCAGCAGGGAGATTACCTGTGGCTGTTGCTGCTGGCCTGGCAGCCCGAGAGACAGCAGAGAGAGAAGGACAAAGAAGTTAGGACAGGTCCCAGAATCCAAGTGGGGCAGGGGCGGCTTCGAAGGACGGGGGCGGGCCGTTTGGGCTCTGAGCGCTAACCCTAAATCTGTCACCTAACCCCCATCCTCACCCCAGTGTCAGTCACCTTGAGGCCGACTCCTAACCCAGATTTAACGGCAGACAACACCATCAGTACGGCCACTGTTCTGAGCCCACTTCCTCTATTTTATAGACACGGGGCCTGAGGGCCAGAGGGCTTCACAAAGCCCGTAAGCGGCAAAGCTAAGATTTGACCCAGGCATGTGGTCTCTCTCACCACACCCGACTGCCGCTCAGACACCAGATCGTAGCAAAGGGAAGCCACTTCCAGGACATGAGCAACCTGACCGTCTTTGGTAGGAATAGGATTCCGAATTGGAAGGACAACTGTGTGTCAGCAGGGCTGGGGAGCTCTGGGGCCAGCCCCATCCTGGGCGCCTCTCTAGTCCCCGATCTACCCGGTCAAGTCCTCAGTGCTCCAGCTCACAGGAGCTGTGAGCTTCTACACTGAAGTGGAGGAGTCTGGGGCCCAAGAGAGAAAGACAGGGGCCCGAGACCACGCGTGAGCTAACAGCAGATCCGGGAACGGCACACACGTCTCTTGACGCTGACAGAGAAGCGTGGCTCTCCCATCCCGCGGGCAGGACACAGTGTGAGGGCGAGAGCACAGCAGAGAGGCCGGGGCCAGGACTACCTCGAGGCAATCTTGGTGAAATACTCATAGGCGTTCTCTACTGTCGGCTGTAGGTGCTGCAGCATGGTCTGGAACTCGGAGTCATAGCGCTGGTTGATGTCGTCCCCGATGATGGCGAGCTGGCGACCCACCTGCCCCATGGTGCTGGAGGAACGGGAGCCGGGTAGGTGAGCAGGCCCAGGGCAGGCAGGGCTGGGACCTGGGCTCACGGAGAAGGGGTTCCGCCTAAGATGCCCCCAGCCCTGTGGACCCCTCCCTGGAGGTTCCTGACAGTGTTCAGACATGAGGGCCGAGCCCAGGGTCACGGGACAGGCATGCGCTATAAAGGGTGCAAGGTCCCAGATGCGGGTGGAAGCCCAAAATGAAAAAGGCAATGATGGGAGAAGGACAAGACCCCCACCCCCACCCCCCAGGCCTCCCCAGTTCCCCGGACCTGCAGGGCAGTGACTCCATGTGAGCCTCCACTTCCCTGAAGATGGCCCTGTGGGCCCAGGGGCCTCTTGCTCACCTGCTAGGTTCTAGGGACAAGGAGACCATTTCTGGGTCAGCAGGTGCAGCTGCCCCCTCAGCCTCCTGCTCCTGCCGATGGCGGTAAAAAACATAGCTGCGAAAAACCTCCTCGGTGTCCCGGGCTACCTGCTCCTCTGAGGATCAAAGCCAGGAGTCAGGGAGGAAGGGCTGGACCAGGCAGCCCCATGCTTTGTGGATGGGTCACTCTTCCTCAAGGCCTCAGCCGTCCTGCCCCCCGGACAGAAGTGTCCCTAACTCTAGCCCTTGGTTAACAGTTAGTGCTTACTGGGTACAGGATCATCCTCACAACAGCCTTGTGGAGTAGGTGAACCCCAGTTTACAGATGGGGAAGCCAAGGCACGGGGTGTTTACATAACTTGTACGAGGTCACACGGTTAGAAAGAACCAGGACATAAGCCAGGCATGTGGGATTTTTAGTGTGCGTTTTAGTGTGTACAGGTACCCAGCCCTTATGGCTCAGGGAATGTGGGAAACAGAATTTGAAATTGTAGCTTTGGGCCCAGAAAAGTCACAAAGGGACATAGTGACAGACGGGGCACTGAACCCAAAGCCCAGGGAGCAGTCTGTAGTGGGCTGGGGACTGCAGGCGTCCCCGATGGTCCCCTGGGAAGAGGAAAGGAGGGCAGCCATCTTACTTCCTCCCCAAAGTCTTAACAATCGCTTTTGCCAGTTAGCAGGCCTGACGGGGTGATAAGCCTAGGAACTTCCTTCTTTCTCCTACTGTAGGAATAGAATAGCCACACCCCACTCTTCTGGCCTCTCCTCGCCCCTTCCTGCTCTTCTTCCTTGGGATGGCGCTGTGCCCACCTCACACTCCCTCCCGGGCCTCTCCCAGCCTCTGCTCCTGCCCCCCAGGCCCAACCTCCTCCCTACTCCCAGGGCTTAACCTGGACTGCACTCCAGCTTCTGAGGCCACTTGCACCCACCTGCACCAGGTGGGGAGATGCTTTTCTCCTTTATCCAAGGTAAGTGAACGGGGACAGGAGAGCCTGCCTGTAAGTCCTGCCTGGCCCTGTCCACTTCTGCTCTCACCACCCTCTCAGACAGCCCTGGTCGTTACGGGATGGGCGAGGAGCAGAGAGACCCTTACCGGAAGTAGAAGACGGGGCCGGCTCTCCACACCCCTGCCTGGGAGGACCTGGGCCTTGCCCAGATGCCATTTCTCAGGTCCCAGTGGAGGACAGGGTTAGCCTGTGGGGCGACAGGTGAGAAAGAGCAGCGATGGGGACGGGCAGGGGCTGTTGAGGAGAGTGTCCCACAGCCACAGAGAGAGGAGGGGGGCCCCCACTCCCCAAAGACCCCGTGGTCCTAGCCCCAGCCGCCTCTCATTTCACCACCTTGGGTCCCTGTGGCGCCTACTGGCAGAATCAGAACTTCCTGAGCATTTCACTAGCAATCCTCCAAGAGATGGGGAGAAAGGCAGGGCGGTCGGGATTCATACCTAGGGACCTGGAGCCTGCAGCCAGGGCCCTGGGGAGGGGTGACGGCCGCAGTGGCCCGGGGCATCTCAAGTCATAATTCACCTCACTCCTGGGCAAATGAGGTGAGTTTTAGATGCTGGGGGTTCTTTCCGCTGCTCCTGGGGCCTCCTGCACTCTACCTAGCACGCGCTTACCACAGGATTGCCACCTTCTAGCCAATGACCCATGAAAGCTGTGCTCGAAGGTCCCACTTCCCCTTGGCTGGTCAGAGCATGCCTGTTTTCCAACTCAGGCTTGTTAGCCACAAACGTTTCCTGAGCATCTATGCCTTACTTACTTCGATCACTCCTCCAGGGGTGTCAGACACTGGAAATGTTACATTACCCCAGCAAGGCAAGCACCATCATACCCATTTTACGGGGGGTGGGGGGGAAGTGAGGTACCAAGAAGTTAGGGCCTGAGGGCCACATAGCTAATCAGGAGTCAGGTTGGCGATCTGCATTTTCATCAGTTCATACCCTCAATACTCATTTAAGATTTATTCTCAGTTTGTGGTTACCTGTTGACATGCCACCTGTGCTCTACCCATTCCTGCCTTGCAGTGAGCTGAGGAAGCCGTCTCCACAGCTCCCCTGCCCCCCCACCTCACACATGTACCCCGCCACATACCTGCTCTCCTGTCCCCAGCCTGTTTTCCTCTTTGCTCAGTCCTGGCCACAGCCCTCATCTGCTCTGTGAACCCTCGTCACAGGGAGTATTTCCTGGACGTGAGCTGTTTCACTTTCAATTTGCACCTCTTCATACCCACCCCCCCGAAAGCTGCCTCCATCAGCCTTTTGGGGAAGTGCCCCTCCTCCTGCCCCTGTGGAAGGTGCAGTCCTACCCCGGGCCAGCACAGCCACCGCCTTCTCCCAGGGAGGACCTCAGTACCCTCCCTGCCTTCCTCCTGCCTCTCTGGCCCGGGGCCATTTTCAAAAGTGTCCCAAGGCGAGAGCTCTCAGGGAAGGGGTGAGGGAGAGCTCTCCACCCCTCCACCTCCTGGGGGCAGGGATAAGGGGGAAGGCAGACCCTCCCCTCCTCCAGCCCTGGGTGCCAGCATGAAAGAGACCTTTGCTTGGCACACCCCCATCCCTCCTGCTCCTTCCGGAACAAGATGCCCTTCCCTCTCCCCTGGTCCCCGAGCAAAACCAGCACCCCCAGGACAGCAGGGCAGGACTGCACCGCCAGCTCCATCCACCGCTGCCCCAGGGGCTCGCTGCGGGGGATTAAGTGGGACGGCCCCCGGGGCCAGAGGCCTATGCCGCCCTGGGCCTACCCCTGCCCTCATCCAAGTGGCCAGACTTCCTGGTAAGGGGAGCCCCCTGCTCTCCACTTGCTGGGCCTAGGATGTTCCCCAAGGGGGAGATGCCTGGTTGGGCAGCAGAGCCAGTCTAAGGCTCCTGGGGCACAGGAAGCACGATGAAAGTTCTCTCCCTGCCCTTGACCTTGGCTCTGACCTCCACTCCCAACCCCCCAGACTGCTAAAGGACCTGGTTCTTTGGCACCCAATTCTTTGGCGCCCAGGGCCAGGGCAGGGCCGGGGACGGGGTGCTGGGGGAGCTGTGTGAGGGACAACCAGAGGGAGCCCTGGCTGGATCAAGCCCCCAGCAGGGGTTGGCGAAGCTGCCCAGGCAAGCCTCCAGACCTCCCCCTCCCCACCCGGCTGCCTGCGGGCTCCCTGTATCCCCTTGGGCCTGGGGCCGCCGAAAGCTGGGAGGATGGGCCAGACCCTCCCACCTTACCTGCCGGGACCCTAGCCCAGGCCCGGATGGCTCACAGGGCCGAGGCCAGAGATCCTGAGAGGCCAGCGGCTACTCCCGGGGGGGTCGGGTGCCCAGGCGCGGCTTCCAGGAACAGGCGTCAGCGCAGTCCTGGCGTCTGGATGCAGCCGCCGCTTGTCCCCACGGGGCCCTAGGGACCCGCGAGGCTGTGGTGATCCTAGAGGTGCCGGCAGCTCCCGGCTCCAATCAGCTCCCTCTAGAGGAAGTTGCTGTGTAGCCGCCGGATGCGGATGCAGGGCCTACAGCCTGGGGGTCGGTCTGGGCTCATCCGCAGAGGAGACGCTCCACCCCCCACACTTGGCCCCAGTCAGGCCCCAGTCAGGTGGCATGGCTCCCCTTCTCCCACTCCTGGTATTTGATCTTCACTCCCTTTCATCAGTCAAAACCAATAAAAAAGCCAGGATGGCAGAGTGTCTTAAGCACTACAGTGTGGCTTGCACTTGGGCGATGGGCCGTTGTCCCGTTGAATTTTTTCGGTAACCCTTGGAAGTGGGTGCTGTCCACTACACCTGTTTTACAGATGAACAAACTGAGGCTCAGTGGGTTTAAGAAACTCCCAAGGTCACTAAGCTGGGTATATAATCAAGTCTCTAGATGCCATGGGGAATAATAATACTACATTGAGACTCAACATGCAATTAAGACCTGCACAAGGCACCTTGGTGGAGATTCAAAATCCTGAAGGTGATAGGCAGGTAAACAGAGATGAAAACAGGGGTGTCTGGGTACCACCTGGGCACGTGCCAGTGGATGCCGAGAGGAGAGAAAAAAGAGGGAAGACAGATACTATCTGGCTGTGGGGAATGGTTCTCCAGGGCAGAGGCAGCCCCCGGGACCAGGGAAGGACAAGCCAGCTGGAGAGAGGTGTGTGCAGAGGCCCCAAGAGCCCCTGCCCCCTTCTCAGTCCAGGGACCCCCCCCCAGCTTCCTCTGCCTGCCCCCCAGCCCCCATGCCTCCTGAAGCCTCATCAGCTACCCCAAATCTGCCTCCCATACCTCCTTCCCCTACCTCATCGACCCGCTGCCCTCTCTGCCCCCAGCTAACCCCCGTACCATGTCTTCCTCCCAGCCTCCCCATCACCCCCCCCACCTGACCTTTGCCTTCTAGAACTCCTGGAAGTTTCCAACTCCTCCTGTTCTTAAGCAGTTGGTGGGGGTGGCTGCTGCGGCCCCTCCCTCTGAGTCAGGGTCTCTCTCAGGATGGAGGCCCCAGCTCCAACCCCTCAGTCCCGAATTTTGGGCCGCTCCTCCATGTTCCGCTTTTTCCGTAGCCTGGTGGGGAGCAGGGGCAGCCCAAAGAGCTCTGACAAGGCCCGGCTGCGGAGGCGGGCATGCTCCTCACAACAGCAAGATGCCACCCCCCTGATGATGAACCGCCAGGGAGGAGTAGGGAGGAAGGAGCCAAGGCTGCCCACCACACTGCCCTACACGCTGTCTGTGGCCTTGCCACAGCACGATCCCTCAGGGCTAGGGATGGGGGACGTGGGGGCCCAGACCCCCACGCCCATGGAGGTCCTGAGGGTGGGGGCCCAGGGTGGAGAGGTGAAGCCCATCCTGTCCAGGGGGAGCCAGGAGGTGCTGGGCAGCCCGTCTGAGAAGGAGGAGGCAGTAGGGGAGGCGTCCGGGGATATGAGGATCTCAGACAGGTAAGGGACTGGGCTGGGTGGGTGGCGGGCAGGGGCCTGGGATGGGGGTACTGGGGCAAGGATATGGGGCTGGGATGGGAGGACCCAAATTGAGGAGGGCCCAGGAATGTGGGTCTTCAGATGGGTAGAGGATGGGAATAAGGCCCCTCCCTACCCGGGTCGGGAAGGGACAGATGCATCAAGGGTGGGAAGGAGCCTGTGGGCCGGCGGTGGGCTGGGGGGGTGGGGGTGGGTTTGGGGGGAGGGAACCAGAGATGGGGTGGGTCTTCCCACAAGTCAGGAGTTGTGGGTGGAGGCACCAGAGATGAGAGAGGGTCAGGCTAGGCACTGGGTGGGGGGGGGGGGCGCCAGAGCGAATCAGACTGCGTTGCTTCCCAGCTCCTTCCTGGTCCCCTCTCCACCCTGCCTTCCCTCCCCACTCTCTCCCTCCTGGCTCCCAGTCCCATTTGGACCTGGCGCCACTCCTTGTGAGGACGGGGGCGCACCCACCCCTGTCTGATGAAGACCCCAGAGGACCAAGCGGGGAACTGTTGGAGGCAGGAGGGTGGAGGGGTCTGAACAGGGCCTGTGGGTGGGCCTTGAGGGGTCTAGGGGCGTTTAGGGAGCCTTTGCCACATCTCTGGCTCCACCTGCCACCCCCATCTGACTATGTTTTGGGGTCAGGGACCACTTTGCCCAAGCCTTGGAGGTGGAACAAAGATGCCCACAGAGGGCCATGGGGCCGCTGGAGGTCAGCCCCAAGAACTTCACCAGGGAGGAGGAGAAGGAGTGTCTGCTTGACGGTGAGTGTGGTGGCCACAGGCATTGGGGCAGTGCCAGAAATAGGCCCTCTTCCTCAGACTCCTCAGGGGGGTGGGGCCTGGAAGGACACAGAAGGGTTTGAGGGAATGCTGGGGGCAGGCTGGCTGGACTTGAATCCATTCCATTGCACTATGCCAAGCTGTGGGAGGGGGGCAAGTTGCTCAACCATTCTGCATCTCTGTTTCCTTATCGATAGAATGAGAATGGAACCGTATCTACCTCAGAGGTGCAGTTGCAAGGAGTCAATGAGATGCTCTTTGTAGAGTGCCTAGTACTGTGCCTGGCCCATAGGAGTTGTTTGCTGAGGAAACGAGGGACCTCGCCCTCACTTCAGCCCACCCAGTGCCCCTGCCCTGCTGGGCCTAGTTAGGCCTGGGCTGTCCCTTGTTCCTATCAGCCTGTCACTGACACTGCCCTTTCACAGGAGACCTCAGGCTGGCCTCTGCGAAGGTGGGAGCAACTCCTTGGAACCGCCTCCTCACCTTGTACAAGCAGCTTCAGAAATCAGCCACGGCCAAGGTCTGTGGAACCAGGCTGGCCTGTAGGCGGGGGTGAAGCCTGGGTGGGGCTCCTCCCCACATTTGGCTGGGCCTCTTAACCTTTGGGGAGCTGTACCCTCCTGCTTTTTGTTTTATCTGGGGGTGGGAGTGGGGCTGCAGGCTTGGGTCCCTGTCCTCCTCACCTGATCAGCGATGGGGCATGCCCTCAGTTTCCTCTCAAGGAAGGCTTGCCTGATGAGGAGAAAGGCAAGGAACAGGAAATGGAGGAAGAGAACAGCTCATTCAATCTCTGCGTCCCAGGCATTGTCACCCTGCAGTCACCACTGCATAAGACTTTTAGGTCAACAGATACAGTGGGTAAGTGCGGGGCACAACCTGCCCTCAGACCAGGGGGCTCCCCTTGGCTACGGCTCATGGGTGTGATACCAGTTCTTACCACCAGGTGGGACCAGAGGACCTAAGATGACCACTGAACGGGGTGGGGGGGCGGGGGACCCGTGGGTGGCTGGGCTGGTGAAGTCTAGCTAGTCCTCCTTTCTCCAGGTTTGGGAGGCCATGAGGTGGGGATGGTGACTAGGGCTTGCGCTCCAGGAACATCACCCTTTCCCAGCCCAGACTTCTAACTTGTTCGGTGCCCCTGTGCTGCCCAGACATGGTGAGCAAGGACGGTAATAGCCTAACGTGATCACAACAAGCGTGATCCCTGTTGACATTTGCGTAGCCATAACTATGGGCCAGACCCTCTTCTGAGCATTTTTCATGAAATGCCATATCACAACTCTGAGGTAGGTCCTCTATTATAATCTCTACCTCATAGTGAGGAAGCAGAGGCACAGAGAGGTTAAGTAACTTGTCCAGGGTCACACAGCTAGTACGTGGCACAGCTGTGACTTGAACCTTGGCAGCTGGGGTAGTCCCAGATCCTTGCTCTTGAGTCCGTGGCTGGTGGAAGGTGGGGGGCGATGTCTCCCTCTTGCATGCTCTCCCCAGGAGGTGAGGAAACTCACACTCAAGCATGCAGGAGGGAGCCCACTGGCCAGTGAGTTTCCTGGGGAATTCAGGGAGGTAGGGAGGTGGTTTGTGGCTGGCTCCAGGTAATGGCAATGTAGGGGCCGGGGCTGGGGGTGACCAGGGACTGCCCAGGGCTGGGATGAAGCCCGGAGAGCCGGAGCCCCCTCGTCTCCCTTCCATCCCCAGCAAGTTGCTCCACCCTCTCCTGCCTGCCCCATGCCCATCTCTCTGACTCTCAGGTTTCGTGGAGTCGGAGTTAAAGAAGCTTCTGGCAGTACAACGGGAGTCCCGCCTCTGGAAGATGGGCAGCCATGAGGGCCGGGAGCTGCTGACCCAGCCAGAGATCACCCTGGAGGAGGCGGGCATTGTGGACGGCCAGGTATGCCCCGGCCTGTCCCAGACCACCACCCCCTGCCTGAGGGCACTGGAGAAAGTGGGGCCTCCTGCCTCCATAGGCCCCTGGCCCTGGCTAGGGAAGGCAGAATCCCTTCTTCGCGGTGGTATTTCTGAAAGTGGGAGCCTGACCCCCTGCGCCCACACACTTGTCCATCCGCCTCTCCGTCTCTTACTTGACCCCATAATGTTGCTCTTTTTCTCCTTTCTCTGCCATTCTTGGCCACACTTACTCCCACAAACACTCGTAGGCTACCCGTCTGTGTCACCCCACAGACCACCCACTGCCCACCCTCCTTGACATTGGCCTTCAAGGTCAGGCCTGTCCCAGCTTCTCTGAGCGCACATGGATGGATCTGTTGTTGGAAAATGTGTCGATGTCCTTTTAAGTTACTTTGCATTCATTCATCAACTCATGCTTTCCTTCCGTGGACATTTGGCCCTGACAGCCTATGTAGTTTCCTTTTGTAGTAAAGTAAAGGAAAGAGCGTAGGGTTCAGAGGCCAAAGGCTTTCGTTGAAGCCCTGCCCTGGCCTGGATTTGCTCTGTGGCTTTGGATGCAGGCCTTGGCTTCTTTACCTGTAAAGGGAGCCTGGTGGGAGGATCAGACAGCACTTGATCCTAGCCAAAAGGCCAAAGTGACTGAAGGATCAGACAAGAAGGGGGATGCCCACCAGCTGTCAAGGGCACTGTAGTGTTAGGGATGGGACTTACCCCTCTGGGGGAGTGAATACCAGAATCGCCTGCCCCCTGGGCACTGAGGGGCAGCCCTCTCATTGTCCTGAGCCCACAGGCCTGAGTCACTGGGCCCCTCTGTGCCCTAGGGAACAAGGCTGTGCACCGCATCCTAAACCACAGGGGTGGCCCCAGCTCTGGAGGGGCCCTGGCTTTTGCCTTTTCACACTAAAGGGATCTCTCGTTACCCTTCCACCCTCTTCTCCCCCCCTCCCCTCCAGAACCACCCCTGAGCCAGTCTGCCCCTGTCCCAGGGGAAGGGGTCACAGTCCTGGGGTAGCCTGAGCAGCATCGGGGGTCTCTAGAGAGTTTCTGGGTAGTGGCAGGTCGGGGCCCAGCTCAGGCCTCACGTGGGGGACAGAGCTGCCTCGGGAATACCTTCCTGCTGTGGGTGTTTCGAGGGTCCTAATCTCATCACTACCCCTACTTTCTCCTTGTCTGCCCTCAGGGACGCCAAGCTGAGGGGGAAGGTAGCCGCCCCCCAGCCTTTGGGGAATGCTGGGGACCTAAGGGAGGGGCGCTGAGGCAGCTGAAGCACCACCCTAGGCTGGAGGGAAGGGTGCAGAGCCCCCTTGATATGGTGTCCAGGACAGAGGTGAGGGAGGGGAAGGCTTGGCTTGGGTGCCTGACTCCTGGGGCTTGGCATTGTGCTCCCCCTGACTCAAGCCTAACCTCGCTTCTGGGATTTAGAGTTGGGTCTTCTAGATGTCCGGACCTCCCTCTGACCAGGATCCCCCGAGGCACCTGGCATGGAGCAGTGCACAGAGGGCCTGTGACCAAGGGCAGCAGGATGGGGCCCTGCCCCCGTCCCTGTAGCGGGGGCCCTCCTGCATCACCCCCCGGGGACCCTTTACCTGGACCCCCCCCCGACCAAGTTGGAGGGAGAAGGGTCCCTCATTTAGCAGGAGGGAGGTGGCTCAGGGTTGGTGGACTAGGCCGGCTGTGGGGACATGGGGGAGGGTCTGGAATGGCCTCAGGGTGCTTATCTCTGTGGGGTAGGTGGGACGCTTCTAGGGGTACAGAGCAGGAAGGGAGAGCCCAAAGGTGCTGAGGCCTCTTTCTTCACCCATTTCTGCCCTCAGCACTTGCTCCTGGAGGAGATGGATGAGATGGGGAACTGGCCTCCAGAGTGAAGCTGGTGCTGGCCCTGAGTCTGCCCTGCTCCCGCATCCCTTCAGCCCGAGTAGGGGTTTAGCCTCCCTCTCAGGAGGGCACATCCAAGGCGCCCCTGGGCCCAAGGGGTCTTGAGATCAATGGTATCCATGTGTCTGCAGGATGGGCCTGCCCAGCAGAATGTCCCCACTCATCAGACTCAGGCCTGTGCTGTTATTAATAAAGCCCACTTTGACTTCGGCCTCCTTGGCTCTCTCTGGACCCCACCCCTCGGCCTCAAGCTAGGAGCAAGCTCAGTTTATCCAGGGCCTCAGTCTAGCCCCCAGAGTGGCAGCCCCAATGGCAGAGCCCGAGTTCCAGTAGAGGGGCCACAGCGGAGCATCTGAGCTGGAGGACAAGAGGTTTGGTGCACCTGACCCGGGGTCAGAGTGCCAGGAAAGCCCCTGCTACCACAAGACCAGACCGCGTTAGTAGGAGCATCCCTGACTTCCCTCCCTCCTAAGTTCCCAGGCCAGGCTCGAGACCTCATGGGGAGGATCCGGGAATTCTCCAGCAGGAAGTCCCTGCCCAGCCAGCACAGGGACAAAGCCAGGAAAGCGGCCTTGGGGCCGCGGGGACCTGCTTGGAAGGCTGGGCTGCGGGCAGGTAAAGGGCCCCCTGGGGGTGATGCAGGAGGGCCCCCGCTTACAGGGACGGGGGCAGGGCCCCATCCTGCTGCCCTTGGTCACAGGCCCTCTGTGCACTGCTCCATGCCAGGTGCCTCGGGGGATCCTGGTCAGAGGGAGGTCCGGACATCTAGAAGACCCAACTCTAAATCCCAGAAGCGAGGTTAGGCTTGAGGCTGGGGGGAGCACAATGCCATGCCTGTACTGAAGGGGGCACCCTCATACCTGACTTTTCGGGGATCCAGTGGGAGGGCAGGCCAGGCCCAGTTTGGACACCAGGAGGTGTTGTTTGCCTGGAATCCTTGACTCAGGCTCTGGGCTAGGGGCTGGTGGAAGGGCCATCTGACTGTCCCCTGAGTCAGCCAGGAAGCAGCCTTGTGACACTGTGACTCACCTGTGCCCTGATTATTTCCTCCCACAGTGTTGGCTGTTGGAAAGGGCGGGGGCCTCAGATAGTGGCCTGTGGGGGTTCCCTGGTTCCACCTGGGCCCTTTGATCTCCCCCAGCACAGATGTAGCACTGCCCATGGACCCCGTGGAGAGGACACCTGCTCTCTCTCCCGCATCCTAATAAGCCTATGACCTTGGGCCAGGCCATGCCCAGGCTTGAGTGGGAAATCCCAGGGCCCAGAGCACTGCAGGACAGAGCTTCTGCCCTCCCCCATTGCCCTCTGAGTGGGGCCAGCCAGTGGAGTGCACAGGCAGTCCCACATTGGCTTGGGGTAGGCTGGGCCCCCGCTGGCAGCTCGGGCTCCTTGGCTCACCTGTGTGAGCCAAGTGGCCACTGCGGAAGGAGCACCTCATCCTCAGCCCCCAGGAGGGTGGGGTGTGGCTGCTGGGGAGGGAGGGGGCAGGACCCTGGATTTCGGACCGGAGACTCTGAGGTGATCACTCCCCTCTTTGCTTCTCTCTTTCTGTAGAGTGAGGGTCATGCCACCTCTTTGTCCCTCCCTGCCCCCTCCATGCCCCCAGCATTGCCTGTAAACCACAGAGAAGAAGGTCTGGGAGGCCGGGCCGTAGCCTGTGGGAGCAGGAAGAGCAGGAAGGGGGTCTGCGCACTGGTGCAGGCATGAGGGCCTCGTCCCAGCCCCTTGGAGTCCTCGGTGGGTTTCTGTGCATGGGCCCGGTTTGACACTCATGGGTGACGAAGGCAGGGGTGACACGGCCCAAGGACCTACTGTGGGGGAAGACCCAATGCATGAGTGCAGAGGGCTGGGCTCAGGCTCACAGCCCTCAGGGAGAGAGCCGGGCATTTCCCAGAGGCTTCCAGGGACCACTGTTGGTGCATCTGTGGGTCAGACCTGAGGACCAGGTGGCGTTGAAAGTGGCCCTCCTCCTCCGGGCGCACACAGCGGGGGAGGGCTGCCAGTCGCTGCCCTTGGGTTGGGCCCTGCACCAGTGCGCTTGGCTCAAAGGCCAGAGGGCTCTGGAACCCAGCCAGGGTGCCTTTCTCTAATTCACTCCAAAGGGCCAGTTGGGTTGGCAGTGGCCCTGGGCTGGCCGGCGGGTTTGAGGGGAGCCATTACTTCCGGAACTCGGCTCCTTTCTCGGTGTCCATTACTTCCAGGTCTCGGCTCCTTTCTGGGTTTCTTGTCTCTTCCATCTTCTGTCTTTCCGTGTTGTCCCTTCATGTGTGTGTCTCTGTTTCGTGCTGCCCCACCCCTCACCATGCTTCTCTTTCTGTGTCTTTGTCTCTTTCTCACTGTATCTCTGGTGGGATAGAGGTAAGAAAAGCAGCCCCCAGATTATTCTGCGGGCATTTTGGGACCTAGAGGTGGCTGAAAGGAAGTGGAAGGGGAATGGCTGGGGGTGGGGGGCAGATGGTCCCAAGGAAAAGGGGTCAGGGTGAAAGCTGGGTGTGCCCACCAGGGGAGCTGGTGGGGTCTCTTTCCCTGCACGCTCCTCGGCAGGACCTTTGAGGAAGATGCTGCCTCGGGCCAGGTATAGAGTCACTAGTTGTCAGTCTTTCCTATCCCGGGACAAGGGAAGGGTGAAAACACCTGTATTCTTTTCCAGGTGGGCAGTGAAATGGAGAACAGAGAGGCAGAGGGCAGAGACTCATTGGGTTGGAGCCCCACCTCCAACGCTAACAAGCTCATGTGACCACAGACAGGTCCCATACCTCTCTGAATCTCAGTTTCCACATCCGTGAAATGGGCAATTCATGGGGCCTCTCACGTGGGCTGAATGAAGTGCTATTTGGCATCAAACAAATACTTATCAAGCATCGACTACATCCCGTTCTTATTCTAGGCACTGGGGAATAGAGCCGAGAACAAGATGTAGAGAACTTTATTTTTATTTTTTTTTTTAGCATTTTATTATATTGCTAGAAGGATAGACAATAAACAGTAATACATCAGGGAGTGACAAGTACTGTGATGAAAGATGAAGCTGGGTAACAGGATGCTGTTTTAGACAGAGCCATGGGGGTGGGAAGGCAGCTCTAAGGAGATAACGTGTAAGCAGGGATGGGAGGAAGTGAGGGAGGGGGCCATGGGGATGTCGCGGAAAGGGCATCGTGGCAGAGGGAAGAGCAAGGGCCAGTGCCCTGAGGCACCGCTTGTGTGAGGAACCGGAAGAAGACCCCCCCCCCCGTGGCTCAGCGGGAGAGGAGTGAGTGGGAGGGGGAAGAATAGGAGGTGAGGTCAGGAGGGAAGGAAGAGGCCATGTATTTTGCCCAGCTGGTTTTTTTCTAAGGCTAATTTGATCCGAGGGAGGAGAGACATGATGTCGTTTACGGTTCAAAAGTCTTTCTTGGCTGCTGAGGGGCGAAGAGACTGAAGGGGCAGGGACGGGAGCAGGGAGGCTACTGGGGTGGCGAGGCAGGGGCCTCACTGGCTGCTGTATTTAGTACAAGGGTACCCGGGGGAGGGGTTCCTGGGGGGGATCTCTCCCACCAGGGAGCGCCCCCTGACCCCGCCCCTCCCCCAGTGGAACCTCCCAGCCTCGCCCCCGGGCGCGGAGAGGGGCGGCCCCGGGAAGGGCAGAGGGGGTGCGGGGCGAGGGGAGGCCAGCGGGTGGCAGGGGCGCGCGTGGGCGACTGCAGCGCGAGGGCGGCAGGAGGCAGCTGCCACCGGCCCGGGCGCGTGCGCACCGAGGGGAGGCAAATGCGGCCTGGCCGCGACACCACCCCCCCCTGCCCCCCGCCCCCCGCCCCCCGCCGCCGGGCCCCGCGGTGGCAGAGCGTGCACACCTGGGCGAGCAGGGGAGCGGGCCCGGACGCAGGCCGTTTCCGCTCCCTGAGGCCTCGAGGTCCGTCGGGGTTACATCTGCTGGAGGCGCTCTGATTTAGTCTGTGAGCAGACCGAGGGTAAAAGACACCTCCCTGCCCACAGGAAATTCACGGTCGGGGTGTGGGGTAACAGCACACCCCTGCAGTGAAAGCAGATGATGATGTTCCCGCCAAACTGGTAGGGGACTGGACCGAGCCAGTCATTCCAGCAGGGAGGAATCCAGAAGGCTTCAAGGAGGAGGCACCATCTGTGATTTGGGCTTGCGGGGGGAGGAGGAGTTCGACAGATGAAGAAAGAGGGGTAGGGCCTGCCTGCCAGGAGAACCCTGTGGTGATGGGACAGTGTCCAGTCGGCACTGCAACCCCACGGCCCAGCTCCCTGAACCACCCCGGACTCCTCTCCTGGGCCTCCTGCTCAGTCCACCTGTTCACGTGTAGCCCTATGCTCCCTGCCCTCCATCCCTCTTCACACGTGCCTTTCCTGGGGCCGGAAATCGGAGCCACAGCTTCCCGGGCCTCTCAGAGATGCTACCCCACCACTGCAGGTCTTCCCCGCTCCCCCTGGATAACTCCTGCCCAACCTGTACATCTCAGCTCCAGCCCCTATCCTCCTGGAGCGCGCACATCTCGCTGGCTCCAGATGAACCGGATCTGCGAGTTCACCTGCTCTCCCCTGCCCTGGACCGGTACAGGATATAGTGAGGACAGGCCCTGGGGGGGATTGGTCTCCCTGTCGGCTGTGTCCACCGTGGTGGCTGCCACATAGTAGGCTCGACACACGCTAGACTGGGCCGGGGGGGGGGGGGGGGGGGGATATTGCTGGAGAAATAGGCGGGGGCCGCATTGTGTAAGACCACTCAGACCGTCCTAAATGGTTTGGTGTTTATTCTCAGGGCCCTGGGAGCCATAGAGGGCAGGCTAAAAGCTAGGAGAGTGGCGTGGTAAGGTGTACCATGGAGGGTGGAGTGGAGAGGACGGGGGGCCGATTGGTCAATTAGGAGGCTGTCACAACTGTCATAGTGAGAGGGTTGTGGGCCCAAGCTGGGACAGTGGCAGATGGGGTGGACAGGAGGACACTTGGGTAGTCTTTCTTAAATTCTTTTTTATTTTATTTATTTGAGAGAGAATGAAAGAGAGAGAGCATGAGGGGGGGAGGGTCAGAGGGAGAAGCAGACTCCCCGCTCAGCAGGGAGCCCGATGCGGGACTCGATCCCAGGACTCGATCCCAGGACTCCAGAATCACCTGAGCCGAAGGCAGTCGCTTAACCAGCTGAGCCACCCAGGTGCCCCTTGGGTAGTCTTTCTTAACTGGGGGCTATTCTGTCTGCCAGGAGCCATTTGGCAATGTCTGAAGACATTTTTGGTTTGTCACAAGTTAGGGGAGGTTGCTACTAACATCTAGTACTTGGAGACCTCTCTAGCTCAGTTTCGTCATCTTTGATAAAGGTTATTAGGACGATTAAATGGGTTAATACATGTTTGGTGTTTAGAAAAGTGGCTGATACATATTAAACACTATGTAACATGAGCTTGTTATTTTTTAAAGCATAAATCCTCTGTTCAGAGCCCTGCACTGGCTCCCCATCACCTAAATGTGGGCCAAAGTCCTTCCAAGATCTGACAAGGCCCCTCCTTATCCAGTTGCCTCTCCATCTTTGACCCCATCCCCTGCCCTCCTTCTTGCTCTGTGTGCTCGGGCCTCACTAGCCTCTTTGCTGTTCCTTGCACACACTTCGCCCACTCCTGCCTCAGGGCCTTTGCACTTGCTGTTCCCTCTGCCTTGGAGGCTCTGCCTCTAGGAATTTATGTGAATCACTTCCTTACACCCTTGAGGTCTTTGCTTAGCTGTCACCTTCTCAGGGGGTGTTTCTTAACCACTGTATATGTTGGGGGGGGGAAAAGCATCTATTCTCCTTCATCCCCTGCAAATGGCTCTATCCCTGTGCCCCTGACCTGCTTTATTTTCTTCAGAGCACTTTCATCATCTAACATAGCACCTATTTCATTTTTTTAAAAGATTTTATTTATTTGAGCGAGAGAGAGTGAGCGAGAGAGCACAAGCCCGGGAAGGGGCAGAAGAAAAGGAAGAGGGAGGAGCAGACTCCCTGCTGAGCAGGGAGCCTGATGTGATCATGACCTGAGCTGAAGGCAGACGCTTAACCCACTGAGCCACCCAGGCGCCCCCTGTTTCATTTTTTATGTGCTTATTTTCTCTCAACTGGAACTTAAGCTTCATGAGGGCAGGCACTGTTGCCTGTTTTGCTTGCTGCTGTGTCCCCAGGGCCTAGAACCTTATAAGCACATTCCAAGTGTTCCTTAAATATTGCTTAAATGAATGAATGGAGTGAGTGACCAAAAAACCCCATCAGGAGTCAGAGAGGTAGGAGACAAATGGAGAGACAGTAGAATGGTGGAGGGGAACGGAGGGTCCGAGTGGACCTCTGAGAGGGGCTGGAGGTCCTGGCATGGCCCGGGGCACAGAGCCTTGCTCATCTGCGCTGCCCAGGCTTTCCATCCCAGTTGGCTCTCTGGGATCTTCCTGCAGGCAGCAGCCTGCTTTGCCTGCCAGGCCCTGAGCAGGGCACCCCCAGCCCAGGCAGATGGCCAGGCCTGAACAAAGTGTCCTTTCCCCTCTGATAAGCTGCCTCCTTCCAGGGGCACGCAGGGCAGGACATGTCCTGCTGCTCAGGAAGTGCCTGAGGGCCTGGGTGGGCCTCTGGAGAGGGCAGGGGGCCGGCCTGGAGGCTGAGCAGAGGAGCAGGGGGCTGGGGCCAGGGCTGACCCCAGCCCAGCACCCACTCTAGCCCGCACCCACTCCTCATTCATTCAACAAAGCGCTACTGAGAGCCTGTCCGGAATATGGCTGGGAACGGGTCTCTGCCCCTGGAGGGGATGAGGGAAGCCCGGTGAAGGCTGCCACACACTGGGACACTGGCCCGCCTCGCCTGCCTTGCCGTGGCTGCTGAGCTATGAGGTTGGGCTGGAGGCCTAGGGCAGCTGCAGGGGCAGGCGGGGTGCTGAAGAGGTGTCTCACCTCTTGGCCTCAGGGCGGGGACTGAGGACCCTGCTTTTCTGCAGGCCTCCCTGACCCCTCAAGTCTCCACCCCTCCTCTGCAGGGGTTTCCCTGTGCTGCCAGGGAAATGTCAACGGTTTCTGATGATGAGCTGTTGCTAATTCTGATGATGTTGCTTCTTGGGAGCCCTGAACCCCGAGACCCCAGGCCCAGGGTCCTAGCCCCTCCGACACCCATAGGCCTTTTTCTGGCTCAGCACACGCTCTTGACTCAGCCCCTTCCTCTTGAAGCCCTATCCTCCCCATGGCCCTGCCTCAACTTTCCTACTACGCTGCAAAATCTGTGCCCTACAAGAGGGGAGTGTGGCAACGGGGCACAGGATCTTCTAGTGAGTGGAGTAACCCTCCCCTGTTCATCCACACACGCCAGTGCTTGTACACATGCATGCACACACTTGATTACCCCTTTGGCATACGCATCCCCCCACATACCTCTCCAAGTCGCTGACTGGCCCTGGGCCTCAGGGCCTGAGGACTCCTTGGCCTTCACTGTCATGGACAGGCAGGATGGGGAGGGGCAGGTGCTGAGAACCAAGCTCTGCACTCTCAGGGCCCCTGTCTTCAAATCTGTAGGATGGGTGCTGGCTTAAGGTCTCTTGGTATCCCTTGGGCCTATAACCTGTGAGGTCCCAGTTAGCACGGGGAGAGACCTGTTCCACGATGTTACCTGTGGTAGTTCTAAAGCATGGTCCCAATATCCTTTGGCACTCTTTCCAGGGAGGGGTAGGATCTATGTCCTTCTCACCTTGAATCTGGGAGGGCCGTGGCTGCTTCCATCAGTAATATACAGTGGAAGTGATGCTATGAGACTGTGGAAGCTAAGTTATAAAAGGCCACATAGCTTCCTCTTGCTTCTCTTAGGACAGTTGCTCTGGGATAAGCCAGATAAAATGGTTTTTTATTTTGCCACTTCCTAGCTCTTCCCCTTGAATAAATAACTTCCCTAAACCCCACTTCCCGTATCTGTCAGATGGGGATAATGAACTACCAGCCATAGGGGATGGTGCTGAGTATTCAACGAGATGACAGACATCTCTGATGCACCCTCCCTACACCAATCAGTTCTAGCACTGACTCACGTCCAAGGCCCCAAACACTGATGGAGAGTCCTGGGAAAGGCCTTGGGTCTTGGTTTCCTCACGTTTCGGTGGACATAATAGCAGTGCCCCTGCCACAGGACCGTTTGAAGATTCGGTGCGTTGATAGAGATGTGGAAGGACTGTAGTAAGGTTCAGGAAGTGCTATTCTTCTTGGCTCTGAATGGGAACAGTGTGAGCTGCTGGGTGTGTCCTGGTTGGAGGTCTGAACAGGTTCTGGAGGCAGCCTTCCAGCTCCCACTCCCAGCACTCAGGCCCCGAGGGGAGGGAGCTGGAGAAGCCAAAGGAAGCTAATTAGTTTGGAACCCCTGAATTTGGATTTTTACTCGGGCGGCCTGGCATATTCCTCTCTTAAAGATCTCCACAACCTCTGTCATCCCATCCCAGCGTCTTCCATCCCTGACAACCTGGAAGTCCTCCCTGCTGTCCAACTTCTTTTCCTCCTGCTGTGCATTTTGTCTGTAGGGACCAAGGGAGAGCTAATGGATCATGGTGGTTGGCGCTGGAGTCTGCAGGAATCAAGGCAGGGGCAGCGTGCTTGTGGCCCACAGACTGTGGTACCCAGAGAAGAACCCATCCTGGGCGTGGAGGCCTACCTGGCTCAGGATGGAGGGAGCCAGGCCAGGTCCACTGAAGTTGAAGTCAGAGGAAAGATCTACATGGAGGCTGGAGGCACAGGCCCTGTCCCAAGGGCGAGAGGCTCCTCCCAGCCACCACTGACAGAGGAGTTCTAGGCAGGTTCTGGGAAGGCAAAGGAACTGCCCTCTGGTGGGCGTAACTCATGGGTGAACACATTCCCCTCCCAGATTCCCTGTCTGCGACCCTTCTGCAGAGGGAAGGTTAAGCCAGCAGGCTCCGGGGGTCAGGCAGGTCTGAGTTTGGGTCCCAGCTCTGTCACTTATTAGCTGTGTGGCACTGAACAAGTTCCTTCACCTGTCTGAGCTTTCCTTATCTGCAAAATTGGGGACACTATACTACCTGTGCGATCTTCACCACCCTGTTAGATAGCTGAGTTCCACTCCGTCTGTAGCATGGGAATGATCCATTAGCTATTTGATTGCTTTCAAGTCCCCTCTGCCGTGCAAGCCTCAGTTTTCTCCTCTGTAAAATGGGGCCGGGATGAGGCCAGACTGAGTGCGCTAATGCAGCCACAGCACCACCTAGGGGTGGGCAACAGGTATTGGCAGTGGCCGGTCATTAATAGTTTCCCCTTCTGGGCTCCTGCTCCAAGGGCTTGGAGGGCCTTCCTCTTAGTACTACCCACCCACCCCCGCCGCCTGGCGAACCCCGGCCCATACTGAGGGCTGGCTGATGTGCTGGGGGCCGCTCCTGGGTGTGGCTAAGTTGAGAAAGAGGGCAGAGAATGACAGCAGGGCCGGCCAAAGAAGGAGCTGCTAAGGTCCAGCTTGGCCCAACCCATGTTTGTCAAAGGTCTGCTCTGGGTCAGGGGCTGGGCAGGAGCTGGGTGCCCTGGCCACCAGGAGGCTGAGGCCCTCGGGGAGCTCTCATCCTGCTGCCCCTGCAGAGTGGCCAGCTCACAGCACAGACTCAGTAGGTGTCTGTCAAATGGCTGAGCGCAGCCCTCCTCACCAGAATGGCCTGAAGGTCTGAGGCTAGGTTTGTTCACTGCAGACCAGGAGGGCCCCTTCCAGAGAAAAGCCTGTCCAGCTTTGACAGCCCAGACCCAGAGGGCTTTACGGCACTGGGGCCTCAGGAAGGCAGCGCCTTGCTCAACAACTTGGGGGTGTTTCTGAGTACCCTGGGATTGCCTCCAGAGCTTCTGATGTCGGGGTGGGATTGGGGGTTAGGCCTCACCAGGCCTCAGTAAGGCTCCTCTCTTCGTCTTGGGCTGGAGAGGAAGAGAGCCCCAGGAGCTCGGTGGGGGTGTGGGAGGAAGAGGCTGATTGCTCAGCCCGGGAGTCCCTCCCCGCCCCCCTCCCCTGCTCTCCATCTGGCCGCAGCCTCCCCCACTGCCCCAGGACAAGGGCCCTAGTGTCTGTCGGCTCCTGGGCAAACAGCAGGCCTTTTCTCTCCCTCTCCTCTCCAGAGTGCCTCAGCTGTGACCCTTCCCTGCCCCCTCGGAAGGGCATGGCACACCCCTTGCTGCAGGACTTCTTCCTTCTGAATGATCCACAAACAGAGGCTGGCAAAGCTGGCACAGGAGCAGGTCCTGTTTGGTGGGGAGACCCCTATATTTTAGCCATTCCCAGCTTTGGCCAGACAGCCCAGGCAAGGGCCGGCTCACAGGGCCTCAGTCCTGCCAAGGTGGGTGTGGGGCATGGCAGGAGGCCAGGACCCAGCCCAGGTGGACTTGATGTCATCGTCTTGGTCTCCTGCCAGACAAAGGCCCTGGCTCCAGGGAGGTTTCCCATGCTGGTCCCCTTTCCCAAGAGGACCACTGGGATGATGTCCCCTCTCCTTCTAACAGGCCTCCCTTGTTGGCAGGTGAAGTGCAGAGGCCTGGGCAGCTTCCCCTCATGGTGCAAGGCCCTTTCCCCAAATCTGGAAAGAGGCAGAATTGCCAGGGGCCTGCCCCTGGAGCTTGGGGGCTCCAACATGCTGACCTGGATAAAAGGATGGGGTGACCTCCCAGAGTGACTGGGAACTGTAGTCAGCCTCCACTGTAACCTCCATCATTCCCGACTCTGACTCAGAATTCAGGGGGTTTGGCAGCTCAGTCCAGCCTCCTGTACTTCCTCCTCCTGGCCAGTGGGTGTAATGGGCACTGAACAACTTCAGCTGGGGAGGGGACTCAGGCATGATTTGTGGAGAGCTTGATAAAACCTTCTGCCTTATCAGTGTGCCCTCCTTTGTCATCCTGTAAAAACAAAATCCACCATTAGATTGTCATTTCTTTGGATCCACAAGCACTTCTCTTTATTCAGACCCGTCAGGACTATGCAAATAAAGACAATCACAGAGAATATTTGCTGAATGAATTAAGGGCTTTACAGAGTAGTTCCTGATGCTAGACATTCTCCACTCACCCTTCCAGGTCCACTGTCTACTCTTCTGGGCTTGCTCTGGGCCCTGGGGAGCTGACCTCTGTGGCCTGAAGTCCTTGGCTCCCTTGCCCTCTGAGCAAGGAGAAGCCCTGGTAAGACTGGAGGGCAGGAGGAGAGAGAGGTCCGGGGGTTTGTTCCATTGGCCACTTTTTAGGCTTGGAGCGGTACCAGCTCTCCACAGCTGTTAGCTCCAGGGCGCTGTACCATCATCCCTTCTCGGGGACCCTTGACCTTGCCCACACCTCTGTGGGTGGACCCACTCGTTAACCTCTCTTTAGACCCTCGTTGGAGGTGTGCTGGCAGTTTCTTGCCAGGATCTCACTAACACAGGGCTGGATCCTTATTTTACACACAGGAACACGGAGGGCCAGAGGGGCTGGGCAGCTTCTCCGTACAGCTGGCTAGTGGTCTCCAGTCCAGAACCAGGACTCCAGTGGTCCTGCTCCAGGACATCTGCTTTCCACTTCTGTTTGTGAAGCTGCCTGTGGAGGGCTCACACCTTACCTGCCCGTACACCTCAGGGCACAGGGGGAGCGAAGACCTGGGGTAGGTCCCCCCTGTTTCAGGACTCCAGAACCAGGGTGCTTTTTTCTCAAGAGGTCAAATTAGAAGGAATCACGCTTCCTTCTGTGGCCAGAGGGAATTCTTTTCTCTCTCTCTTCACCAGCCCAGGAGTGCGTGTTAAAGTTAGCTGGCCACATTCTTACAGTCTGTTTCCTCTTTGGTCCCTTGCATGTGAAGGTGGTTAGCCATGTCTGAAATAAATAGATATGGCATCGATGACTGGGGCGCGGGGGTGGGGTGAAGGCAAACAGAACGAGTATTGTTTCCTTTCAGGCTTCCTGAGAGGGTGAGTGGGTGTGAGGGTGTGGAAGAGAGTGTAGGAGTGAGAGCGTGAATGTGTGAGGGAGAGTGTGTGAGTGTGTGAGGGAGAGAGTGTGTGAGGTAGAGTATGTGGATGTGTAGGAAAGAGTTGGTGTGAGTGCGTGTGTGTGTGTGAGAGAGTGAGTGTGGAGGGAAAGTGTGTGCGGGAGAGTGTATAAGTGTGTGAGGGAACATGTGTGAGGGAGGGCACATGAGTATATGAGGGAGAGCGTTGGTGTGGGTGTGTGAGGGAGAGCGTGTGACTGTGGCACGTGTGAGTATGTGAGGAGAGTGTTGGTGTGAGTGTGGGAGAGTGCAAGTGTGAGCGGAGGCTCCTGAGGTGGCAGCGCTGGTGGTGGCTAAGTGGTTACTGTGGGCTGGGGTGCCCGCCCAGGGCCGCTTATGGCATGGGGAAGGAATTCTCTGGGAACCCCAGAGGGCCTGGCCTGGCACCCCACCCACGGCGGGTGACCCGGCTGGGTGGTTGCTGCACTGAGTCAGCCCTTCTGGCCCAACTCCACCCCTCCCGGCCCTGCTGCCCTATCAGGAGTGAGGGGCTGAGGAAGCCCTTCACAACTACCTGTTACTTGCTTCAAACCACAAGATGGCACAGCTAGCATGGGGTGGTATTCCTACCCCTCCCAACTGCAGTCATGGAGGGCCAGGAAGGCTTACTGCAACATTGTTGTCAGAGCAAAAACTGAAATGGGGCTTTTGTGATTACCAACAAGATGGATAAAGAAATTGTGACATGGTCAGGAAGTGGACTATCACACTGTCACACCACTGCCTCATGTATTAAAGGATACACACAGGGTGAAACCATCTAAAGCCATCTAGAAAGGAAAAGGTTAAAGAACAGTCAGAGCCAAGAGTGAGATCTGGGAAGGGGATGCAAACTCTGATTACAAGAAGTAACCTGAGGCCCAGAGAGCTCTATACTCTGTGCAAAGTCACACAGCAGAGCTGGGAATGAGTCGCCAGGAGGCAGTTAAGGTGTGGGTGGGGGCATACTGGTGAAGGAGGCCTAGGAGTCACAGCTGGTAGCCCCTCCTATGTCCAATTGTCTTGCTGTCCCCCAACTCCATAGTGTTCCCTCTGAGTCCCCCCCGGGAGAGGGTCTGAGTACCAGCACCCTTTCTTCTCTCGCCTCTTCAGGCCCAGGTCAGACAGAGAATGGAGGTGGGTTTCCTGGAAGTCTTCCTGCTGGCTCTTGGAACTTGGGGGTGATGCTTTGAACATCTTCATTTTTATTTATTTTGGGTTATAGGCTATATATTCACATAGTCCAAAATTCAGAAGTTAAGAAAAGAGATGGCAAAAGGTAATTTCCCCCCAGGGTAGCCCCTACCCCCTCCACTCCCCCTTCTAGAGGCCCTTGCAATCACTGGCTCCCTGTGAATCCTGAGTTTGGGATTTCTGACCAGAGCTTCCCATCCCCTGTTTTCCCTCTAGGAGAGGCTCCCATGGGAGGTGGGTACAGGGAGATACCCCACCATTGATGTTGGGGCCTGGACCAGGCACCCATTTGCCCTGGGGATGGTGGTGACCTCCCTCCTGGGTCTGAACTTGGCCCCAGCTTAACAGCATCCTGCTCGAGACGCTCAGGACAGGTGGGGCCCATTGCTTCTCCTTTTCAACTGCTTACAGCAGCATCCCTGGAAGCTTCCTACCCTCCACCTAGGGGACCCAGGCACCTGACACCCTGAGCTGGGGCTCCTGCAGTATCTTTTTATCTCTTGATGTAATTTATATACTTTTGCCACCCTTTTTCTCCTTGACAGTTCAAATCTACACAGACTTGGGGCGCCCGGCTGGCTCAGTTGGCAGAGCATGGGACTCTTGATCTCGGGGTCGTGAGTTCGAGCCCCACACTGGGTGTAGAGTTTACTTAAAAAAAAAAATCCACACGGACTTGTTAAGCACTTACTATGTGCCTGAGCTGGCCTGGAAACACAAAGTGAAGTGGACACAGCCCGCTCCAGTGAAGGACTCACAGTCGCCTAGGGGAGGCCAGAAAGGAGAGAGATCTGGGTGCCTGGATGGCTCAGTTGGTTAAGCGACTGCCTTCCGCTCAGGTCATGATCCTGGAGTCTCAGGATCGAGTCCCGCATCAGGCTCCCGGCTCAGTGGGGAGTCTGCTTCTCCCTCGGACACTCTCTCCTCTCATGCTTTCTTTCTCTCTCTCTCTCTCAAATAAATAAATAAAATCTAAAAAAAAAAAAAAAGAAAGGAGAGAGATCATTCCAGTTCCAGATAGCCTATGATATGTGCCTTGGTAGGAGTGGGGGAATTCTAAATTCCACATTAAAGAGTCTGACAATGCCAAGTGATGGGGAGGGCGTGGTTCAGTGGGCACACTGCTAGTGGCTGATGAGAGGGTGAGTTAGAACAGCCACTTTGGAGAGTAATTTGGCAATTCTAGGAAGGACCTTCCCTGTGACCCAGCAATTCCACTTTCTAAGTTCTCACTCTAAAATAGAGTTTTTCAAAAACTTTGACAGTATCAATAAGCATACACCGCATGCTCACGACTGATGCAACTCTCACCCTGATAGTTACCCTTTACGTGTGATGCGTGCTATTTTTTAATCAGTTTTGAGTTTTAAAAACGCTGACCTTCACCCGCTAAATTGATTTGACCCACTGATAGGTCTCAAGCCATAGTTGGAACAATGCGGCCACGTGTAGGCCCAGGAGACAAGAAGGCTTACTGCAACATTGTTGTCAGAGCAAAAACTGAAATGGGGCTTTCATGATTACCAACAAGGTGGATAAAGAAATTGTGACATGGTCAGGAAGTGGACTATCACACTGTCACACCACTGCCTCATGTATTAAAGGATGCACACAGGGTGAAACCATCTAAAGCCATTTAGAATGGAAAGCCCTGCAGAATGGTGGCATATTATGATTATGGTTATGATACATCCATATTGTTTATGAATACATCCCTATGTGGCATAAGCATAAAAACTGCACAAAATGATACCCACATCAGGATAGTGGTTATCTCTGGAGGGAGAGGGAGGAGAATGGAGTTGGGGGTGCGTAGCATAAGGAACTTCAACTCGAGTTTTAAGTTTTGGTCCTTTTTTTTTTAAGATTCTCGTCATTTATTTGTGAGAGAGAGAGAGCTTGAGGACGGGTGGGGGCAGGGCAGAGGAGGAGGGGCAGAGGGGGCGGAAGAAGCAGACGCCCAGCTGAGCAATGTGGCTCCATCCCAGGATCCTGAGATCACAACCTGAGCTGAAGGCAGACGCTTAGCCGACTGAGCCACCCAGGTGCCCCTTAAGGTTCAGTTCTTAAAAAATATATATTGGAACCACATTTTTGCAAAATATTAACATTTAACAAAGCTAGAGGAAAGGTACCAGGCCCTCACTATATTTTTAATATTTTATTTAATTCTATTATTTCTTAAAATATTCCATAATAATACTTAGGGGACTGATGTTCCAGAACATCAGGGAAGAAGACTTTCTTCTGACTGTGGGAATAGAGTGGGAGGAGTGTAGAGGGAAGCCCATGAGTCCAGGCACAGGGGTAGGAGTGGATGAGGTCCTGGGTAATGAGAATGAACGCCTCGTCCTTCCTAACTGGGAACATGGTGCTGATGGCTTTATCCCACTTCCCTCCCATGTTGGCACCACACCTTCCCTATTTAACAGAGGGAAACAGAGGCTGGGACTCGAACCCAGGCCTGTGAGTCAGAGCTTGTGTTCTTGAGCAGTCTGCAGCATGGTTCCTCCTCAAGGAGCAAACTTTGTGTCTGCCCAGGGTGCAGGGGTGGGGAGGGGTGGAGACAGACAGGGTCTGGTGTGCTGAGCTAAGATGTGTAACCGGATTCTGTCAGTGATGAGGAGGTTCAGGAGGATTTCAAGCAGCGCAGCGGTGGAGTGAACTCATTGCAGCTGTAGCATCTGAACCTCTCTTTAAACAAACTCTAACTCAGAACCCAGAATCTAAAAGAGCTTATAGTGCCGGGCACCTGGGTGGCTCAGTTGGTTGGGCGTCTGCCTTCGGCTCAGATCATGATCCTGGGGTCCTGGGGTGGAGTCCTGCTTTGGGTTCCTTGCTCAGCGGGGAGCCTGCTTCTCCCTCTCCCTCTGCCTCCGCCCCTCTCCCCACTTGTGCTCACTCTCTCTCTCTCAAATAAATAAAAGCTTAAGAAAAAAACATTTCAAAAATAAAAGAGCTTACAGTGGAGTTGATTTGGCAGAAGCAGGTGACGGGGGCCTACCGCCCAGAGACGGCTCCTCTGGGAACACAGCATGGATGCCATGTTCCAGAAAAATACCTAGAAGCAGTGTGTATAGCAGGAGGCCGGCAGTGGCAACCCTCCTCAGTTGCATGAGCACTGTGCTCTCCTCCCTCTTCCCCCCAGTACTCCTGGTTGGTGGAGGGGCAGAGGTTCAGAGTACTCCCAGGCTGGGCGTGGAGGGAGAAACAGTGGCATGTGCTTCTGGGGAGATAGGCCTGACCTCCATTTCCTGGCTCTCAGACTTTGGCTAAGCTAAGGAACCATCTATCTGAATCTCAGGAGTGGAAAGACATGGATTCCTGGATGCGGCTGGGCCAAGAAAGGCACATGTCCTGAGTGTGGCCACCAGAGAGGGTTCTTCTAGCACATTCCTCTTCATTCCTGCTGTGTGGGGAGGGGAAAAGGCAACTGGGCCGGGGCTCCAGCTCCATCAGAGCCTGGTGCTCAGCAGAGGGCTGACATAGTAGGCCCTCAACAAATGCTTATGGAATGGATTCAGATGTCTCCCTTCTATCAGTGGAGGCTTGACTTCTGGGAGCAAGAGACAGCTGTTCCCACAGGGCTCCAGGGATGGACGGCACCAGCTCCAGGGCAGTGTGGGAGTACTGGAGGGAGTACTGGGCTGCTAGTCAGGGGCTGGGCCCCTGGCTCCAGTTGCCATGAATATATGGTGTGACCTTGAGGTTTGGTGTGTTTTCTCTGGGCTTTTGTCATTTCTTTTTGGCAGAGAAATCTGGATGAGGTTTTCTGAACTGCAGTTAAATGTTTGCTATGTTTAAAAAAGCAATTAAATGGGTCACAATCAGTATTGAAAAACCAAGCAAAATACAGAAATAGAACACGATATCAGAGTGCATCGCAGGTCATAAGGGTAAGTATTGTTTTGTGCAACTATTGTTTCAATTATATATAGATGATGGTGTGGACTGCTCAGATGTAAAATGTATTTATTACTGTGGGTCCTGGTAAGTAACTGTAAAACACTGAGCTCAGCAATCCTGGAGGTGGCCCCCCTCACACCTTCTAGGGGTCTCTGTGAAAAAGCCACACATTTTCATTCCCTTGGGTCAGCAGCTGTCTCTTTGCTCTTTGCTCTTAGCTGCCTCCATCCCTCCCTGGGTCTCTCTTCTTCCTGCTTCAATCCAGTCCCCTCCTCCCTTTCTCCCAGGGACAAACCGCCCCCCCCTTCCCAGGAAGTCCGGGTGGGGGTTTCAGAAGAGACTAAATGTGATCCGGTGGGGGTGGCCGTGGGCACTCCGTCCCAGGAGTTAGGAGAAAAGGACCAAGAAGCAAACACCCAAGCACCCAGGGAACAGAAGAGAAAGTAGGCGAGCTGGGGACGTGGGTTTGAGGGCAGGACTTCGTGAGCCAGAGCTCCGCGGCGACACGGCAGCGGGTCACTCCCAGAGGGCCAGTACCGACCTTGTCATTGTTGGCACTCGGTGCACTATTAACTAGCGAAGGTAGCTTTCTCTTTCGCCACCTCCCCACCCCCCCTTTAAAAAGAAAGATAGAAGGAGCCAAGAGTTTTGGAGCCAACTCCTGGAGAGGGAGCGGCTGAACTGATTCGGAAGTTGGATCTCTTTGTACACAGGAATGCGGAGAGAAAAAAACAAAACCCACCCCATTGCTTCATTTCCCCTCCAAGCCCAAGCGCTTTCTATTGTGCAATGAAAAGGCTTTTCACGTTGAGAAAAATGAATCCCGATTTGCGCTGCGAAGGAATGAGCGCGCCTCTCCGTGCGAGGCGGCTCTCAGCTGGGACGCTCCCGGGTCCTCCGCGCGCGGCTCAAGGTAGCGCCTGCGGGGGGGCTGGACCCCCTTCCGCGCGCGCCCGCACTGGCTCTCGCCGACCCGAGGGCAGAGGAGTAGAAAGCCCGGGGAACCCCGAGGGCAGAGAGCCCCCGCTACGGCTGGGCCTCCCACGGATGGCGGTTCCTCGAGTCTGGGAACTCGCTGGCGCTGGAACTCGGAACCGGGGAGCTCGCTGGAGCCCCAGGACTCCTCGGAGTCACGCGGGGCAGGCTGCTCGTTTGTGCCCGGGAGGCCTGGCCCCGGACGCGCGAGGGGCGCAGGGCGCGGGGAGGCGGGCAAGCGCACATGGGTGCCGGCCGGCCGGCGGCGGCGGGGTGCGGGGGGGGGCGGGGTGTGGCTTCCCCGCCTCCCGGGCGGGATTTGCATGTGTGTGTGGCGGCCCCAGACTTCCTGCTCCTTCTACGCTGCAGGTACGCGCGGGCCGGGCCGGGCAGGGCGGGCGCGCCGAGACGCGGGCACCTCCTCACCCGGACGCCAGCAGCGGCTCCCGGGCCGCGCCGCCTTCCGCTCCGGTGGCCGCTAGCCCGCCCTGCTCGCGGGTGGGGGCGCGCCCCTCCGGCCTCCGCGGTCATCTCCGTCCTCTGCACCGAGCCTGACCGCGCGCCCCTTGGCGCTCCCCCCCCCCCCACCCCGCCCCGTGTCCCCGGCGGGCCGCAGCCATGAGCGAGATGTCCAGCTTTCTCCACATCGGGGACATCGTCTCCCTGTACGCCGAGGGCTCCGTCAATGGCTTCATCAGCACTTTGGGGTGAGTGAGCCGAGTTGGAGGTGGGCGCGGGCAGGGAGGGGGCGCCGTGGGCCCTGGTGCCACTTGCGTGCGTCTTGCCGCCGCCCCCGGACGGAGAACCTGAAAGTCCCCAGCTTCAAGGAGCGGGGTAACGGCTCGCCTCCTTCTTTTAGAGAAAGGAAGTTAAATGTTTGCCCAGGTAGAAGTCGGGGACCCTGTGGGAGTTGGTAGGAGGCGCCCCCTCGGCGAAGCCTCCACCCTCGCGCGCGATGCCTTTCTTCCGAGCGGGAGGAGAGGCCGAGACTTCCTCTGCAGGTGGTCCCGGGGCGGGGCAGGTGGGTGGCTGGGGCCTGAGTTGGGGAAAGGCATCCGGGCCTGGACGTGAGTGGCTCTGGCGGTGGGGCGGAGCTGTGGGGGAAGGCAGCCGGGAGCCCGGCTCCTCTAGTTACGGTCGGGTCCGGTCGCACCTTTCCTTCTAGCTCTCTCCTGCCCTGCCCCGTGCCTTCTCCAGCCCTCCCCTTCCAGGAGTCCCAGGTCCTGGCTGGCTGCCCCCTCTCCCCGCCTCTCCCTGTCAATTTCCTGCGCGGCTCATCTGGCGCCCCTGGGTCCCCGGTCCCAGGATCTCCTGAGCACTTTGCAAACATTAATTAATTCTGGCCGTCACCCCCCAGGGTCTGGATAGCAGGGAATCTGTTCAAGTCCCTGGAGAGGGCTAGGCCTGAAGCAGGCGTAGGGCAGGAAAGGAGTTAGGCAGAGCGAATAGGTTTATCTTCAAAGGAGCAGTTGGGTGAGTCCCTGGGGGTGGGGGTAGAGTGGTTTCTCCACCTCTCCAGCCAGGCTCCAGGGCAGGGCCTGCTGCCTTTGTCCCATATTCAGTCTGGGGACTTGTGTTGTCTCATCCTCTCCACCACACCCAGCTGTCCTTTAGGATAAACCCATCCTCTTCTAGGCCCCCCCCCCCTCATCAGGACACCAGCCAGCCACAAGGTGCCTCCTGTTTGGCTTTGGAAGACAGCCCTGGAACCCTCAACCCAGGTCTGACTCTGGACCTGGCCTTGGCCTCACCCCGAGCCTGGGAAGTGGGAGTCAGTCACCTGGCTCTCTCGGTGTCTCCCAGGGTTGTTGGGAGTTTGGCTGGTCCTGTTGGAAAGGGAATCCAGCAGGCCTGTGGGGGTTGGAGGCCCGGCTCTCCTGCTTCCCTCAGTATTGCCAGAAGGGTTTACCCTTCTGTAGGTCCTACCCCTACTGGATTTGACTGATACTGCTCATTTCCCCAGAGGATGGGGGTGGAGCCACATCTGGGCCAGCATCTGTGCAGGCCTCCCACAGAGCACTGACCAGGGGGTCCCAGCTGCCCCTCTGGCCAGGGCTGTGCTCGAGGCTAGCCTGCACATAGTAGGCACACAGTAAACCCTTCTGGCAATACTGAGGGAAGCAGGAGAGAGTTGGGGGGAGGGGCTGTGGGGGAAATGGGGGCAGATGATGGAAGCCCCCCTCCCCCCCCCATGTCTGAACAGCATTGGGGGCTTTGGGGAAATGATCGGCTTCTCTGTTGCTTAGTGCCTGGGTCAGGGCCGAGCACAAAGTGGGTGGTTTTTAAGTACCTGTGAGACCTGTCAGCATCAGGAGAAGCATCCTCTTCTGCCCTCCACACGGGCCTCATCCCCGAACAAGAGATTCTGTCGCCTCCCAATATAGCTTCCTCCTGCCTTGGCCCTTCCTGCCCCCGGAAGCTGCTTCCTCCAGTCCATTTTGACCCTGGGGCAGGACCTGGTGACCTCTGATGGGGCTTCTCTCCGGGGCGCCTCTTCCCTGTGCAAACAAACACCTCCAGCAGCTCCCAACTTTCCACCAATGGATGCCCACCCCCCAGCTTGGCGGTCTAGCACCCTAACTTAATTTTTTTTCTTTTTCTCCCCCCGCCCCGCACCTCCCCTTTCACAGCCTCTGAAGCTCTAAGGTGCATGACACTGCTCTGATTCCCGGAACCTAACCCATGCTCTAGGTCATTTTACCTTTGCTCCTGCGTTGCCCCCGCCCTTCAGCCAGCCTCCACTTGGGTAAATCTGACCCACCCTCTAAGACCTAGTGCGAAGTGACCTCTTCTGAGAGATCCACCTCCTCCTCCCACATCCGGGCAGAATTAACCCTTCTTCCTCTGTGCTTTGCCCGGCTTTGCACAGATTCCTCCCTGGTATTGTGTTGTTTCACGGTTAGTTGGAGGTTTCTCTGTAGGGCCATCTAATGCTGGGCAATTTGCCAGGATTAACTAATTAATTACACCATTCATCCCCTCAGCAGCATCAGCATCACCTAGAAGCTTGCTAGAAGTACAGGATCTCAGACCTCTGCCTGTCCCTCAGAATCTGCATGCTGATCCCTGTGGGATTTGGGGTCTTAAAGTGTGAGCTGCTTTGCTCTAAGTCAAACTCTGCCCCATCCCTGCCAGCATTTCTTTCTTTCTTTTTCTTTCTTTTTCTTTCTTTCTTTCTTTTTCTTTCTTTCTTTCTTTCTTTCTTTCTTTCTTTCTTTCTTTCTTTCTTTCTTTCTTTCTTTCTTCTTTCTTTTTTTAAAGATTTTATTTATTTATTTGAGAGAGAGAGCACAGGAGGGAGAGAGGCAGAGGGAGAGGGAGAAGCAGGCTCCCTGCTCCTGCGGGGCTGGATCCCAGGACCCTGGAATCATGACCTGAGCCGAAGTCAGACGCTTAACCGACGGAGCCACCCAGGTGGCCCCTCGCCAGAATCTTTCTGCCTCTATCCTTAACTCTGGTCCCCTTCGGCCTTCACCCTGGCTCTTGGTGCCCATGTCTGTGAACCCTAGAGGCTGATTTGACTGAGTTCCCAGGCTAGCCCAATACTTGCTGTCCAAGAGGTGCCCAGTAGGGGCTGGATGCAATGAATTTGTTGAAGACAGGGGTGGCCTTGGTGGGCAGAGGGGCCGGTCAGCTGGGAGATAGGGAGGGGAGGGTTGGTGGAGCAGGGAGTCTCGGGCAGCCTTCAGATTCTGGCCGGACTCTACGGGCAAAGTGGAGGAGGCCTATTAGGACAGCCTGAATAATTAGAGCTCCCGGTGAAGACTGTACATTAACTCTGGGTTGGGAGGATGGGAGGGGTCTGGGCAGTAGATCCTGGAGCAGGTCAAGACCCCGGCAGGGAAGGGAAAGCAGGCCCACACCTGTCCTTGGCAGGAGAGTGTGGCCAGGGCCACTACCTCGCACCTCACCCTGGGTGGAAGGCAGCGGAGGCCCAGGCTGGAGGGACTGATCAGGGCCAGTGAAAGGTGGAGGATTTAATGTGGCTTCTGGCCAGTGGCTGTGGGGAACCGGCCCTGAGTGGGCAGGCTGGGCTCCTCAGAGTCTGACATCCAGTTCCTTGAAGATGTCTCTTCAAGCCCACTTTCTCTGAGTGGCCAGAGGGGTAGGCCCCAGCCCACGGGGTGTAAGTTGGGGAGTGTAGGTGACCTGGGTCTTGAGACTGAGCTCCCAACATTTGTCAAAGTGCCTTGGAGCACCATTTGGGGGCTCTCAGGGCCGCTGGGCCTGTATCACCCAGGGCTGGGTGATCATAGGGTGTAGGGTCAGAAGGGGCCCCCCCTTGGGGTTCCCCGTCCACCTTCCAGCCTGATTCACTTCCCAGGAGGATGGGCACTGGAGGTCAGCACCCAAGAAACATGGACGTAAATGTGGAGGAAGCCTCAGGTCCCCAGGGTCAGGACCCTTGGGTCCGTAGCCCCAGGGGCACGGCTTTCTCCTGCTTTGTCACTAACTCGCTGGGTGATTTTGGCAAGGCCCTGCCTTCTCAGAGTGTGTTTCTGTCAGCCTGGATGTCCTCTAGAGGTGCTCTGTTTGCACCTGAGAATTCCCCTGGGATCTTTAAAAAAAATTTCAGCGTCTGAGTCCCAGGTCCGACCAACTGTATCAATATTTCTAGGGCTGTGGTCTGAGGGTTGGGTTTTTTAAAAGCTCCCCAGTGATTTTACCTGGGGTCGGGATCCCTGATCTAAGGGTCTTCCTCGGCTGACAAGCTGTGAGGAGGCCTACCTGTTGGATCCACCAGCCCCTTGGTCCAGAGAGCCCATCTCTTTGCCCTCATCAGACTTTAGTAAGTCATTCAACAAACACTAATTGAGCACCTACTTTGTGCCAGGCACTGTTCTAGTCACTGGGGAATCCATGGTAACCAAGATAGAATTCCAGCCCATTCTAGTCTTTACACAGGGGAGCCGCGTGAGGTGGTCTGTAAGGGCCCTTGCAGCCTTAAGCCTCTGAGACACATGTAATTCCAGGGGGGAGGGCACTGTCCCTCCCATGCAGAGTGCATTCCTGGGGCAGATTTCAGACCTGCCCTTGGCTTTCATTTAATTGTGATTTCCTTGGAGATGCTGGAACTCCCCCGTCCTGTGCCCCAAGGCAGGGTCTTGGCCTCAGCTAGGCCAATTCACGCAACTTGCTTTTTAAAAATACGTCTTTTGGGGGGGTGTCTGACTCTTCATCTCAGCTCAGGTCTTGATCTCAGGGTCGTGAGTTCAAGCCCTGTGTTGGGCTCCATATGGGGCGTGGACCCTACTTAAAACACAAAAACAAAAAACACACACTTAAAAAAAAAATATATATATATATATTTGGGGGCACCTGGGTGGCTCAGTCGTTAAGCGTCTGCCTTCGGCTCAGGTCATGATCCCAGGGTCCTGGGATCAAGCCCCGCATCGGGCTCCCTGCTCCGCGGGAGGCCTGCTTCTCCCTCTCCCGCTCCCCCTGCTTGTGTTCCCTCTCTCGCTGTGTCTCTCTCGCTCTCTGTCAAAAAATAAATAAAATCTTAAAAAAAAAATATATATATATAGGTTCAAAAATAATGTATGTCCCACAGAGAAAACTGGAAAACCTCAAATAAAAAATTATGTGTGATACTTTTGTGACTTATGTGAACATTCTGTATGTGGATCTTCTAGCCTTTTTTTTTTTTTTTTTTTAGCCTTTATCTGCACAAATAAACATTTAGAAAACGATGTCAAACTGCACATACAGCTTTGTATCCTGTCATTTTGGGGGGTTACCTTAGGCTGTATTTTCCTGTGCCAACACACCATTGTTACGGCCGCATGGCATCCCACGGTATGACGTATCCTAATTTATTCAAGCGACTCTAGTATTGGGCATTCAGGGTGTTTCTAAATTTTTGCATTATAAACAATCTGCACAGAGCATCCTAGTCTATACACGGCCGAACGCTTGTCCAGTTACCCTCTCAGGCTAAATTCCCAGAAGTGGGAGCCTGTTCCCCTCACGGGCTCTAGCTCTGCTGGTTTCTGTGTTCTGTGGTGGTAGAGGTGCTGCCGAGGTGACCCTGCGCCCCAGGGGGCCTGACCCCGTTTCACATCCTGAGTTTGAGAGTGTTGTACTAGGGGGTGTGGGGGGAAACACCAGCCTCTGCCCTCGAAGCTGGGCGTGGTGGCTGTGATGGAGAGGGGGTGACTTGGGGAGAGGAGCTGGGTGGGGGTTGCCTGAGGACACAGTCAGCCCCAGGCTTCCACCATGGGACCCAGGAGCCCCAGGCTGCATCCAGCTCCCTGGCCCCAAAGAACCTTGCTGTAGCCACTTGCTCACATTCTGCCCTGCCCTACATTCCTGACCCCATGTCCCCTCCCTGACTGGGCCCCAGGGGGGCTGTGGGGTAGGTGGGGCAGTGGCTTGGGTTGGGGGTGGGGTGTTGTGCTGGATTTTCGGGTGGGGCCACACCAGCTTTCTGCTCTCAGCTTAGGGGGAGGTGTCTGGGTTTCGATTGCCCTATAGTCTACCTCGGACCTGTGGTCCATGTTGCCCCCCCCATGTGGAGCTAGGGGGCTCCTCCCTGGAAGTGGGGGCTGCGAGAGAGGAGGAGGTCTGGGAGAGGGGAGGAGGGCAGAGCCCAGATCTCCAGTAAGTTCATCACAGGCCTCCAAGTGTGAGCCCTGAGCTGCCCTGAGAATGTCACGTTGGTCGTGCTGACCATGGCACCCAGCGTTTGCACCCGCAGTCACAGTTCCCTGCAGTGGAGACAGCTGGCGTAGCGAGACTAAAGGACTTGCCCAGGGTCACATAGCAGGGGCCCCCGGAGAGGAGGCTGCAGGGTCTTTCACACCAGGGATGGTGGGCTCAGAGAAGAGTCTAGGCCTTGACAACACAGCGAGCCCAGGGTATGGGTGGGGACACTTGGGGAGACAGGCAGGAGGGACTCTGCAGGGGAGTAAAATGATCCCAGTGGTGCTGTATAAACGTAGGTATTTGGGGGCTGGCAGGTGGGCAGAGCCAGAAGAGGCAGTGAACATAAATCTCCCCCCCCCCCGGGGGGGAGGGGTGGGGGGGCAGCTGCAGGTGCTGGGGCAGACACCTGTGTGTATTTGGTTCGCAAATGCCTCCCTTCCCTCAGCCAGCCAGCCAGCACCCCCTTCCGTCCTGTCCAGGCTCTGAGCTTAGAAATGGGTGACGGGGGTGATCTAGGTCAGGGAAGGCAGATGGCAACGGGTAGACTTCACTGAGATTTTATGGTTGGTGGCTCTGGCCTTTACCTGTCACTTTGGCCCCTCACCACCGGCCTGAGGCATACGTATAACCCAAGGAAAGTAGAAAGAACCGTTTAAAACAGCCATATGCCCACTACCTGGCTTTAATAACTGTCCCCATTTCACCATATATGATGCATCTATATTTTTGCTGAAGTATTTTACGGTACATTACATATTTTCACCTCTAAATCATTACACAGCTGTAAGGAATAAGGATATGTTCCTGTGTAACCATAGTACTGCCATCAGACCCTTTAGTAACTTCCCAATGGCATCTGATGCCCTGTCTGCACTCAGATGTGCCCCATTGTCCTCAGTCTTTCTTTGTGTTTGCTTTTAACTTTTTTGTTTGTTTTTAAGATTTTTTATTTTTTTGACAGAGAGACAGCGAGAGGGAACACAAGCAGGGGGAGCGGGAGAGGGAGAAGCAGGCTTCCCACCGAGCAGGGAGCCCGATGCGGGGCTCGATCCCAGGACCCTGGGATCATGACCTGAGCCGAAGGCAGACGCTTAACCGACTGAGCCACCCAGGCGCCCCTCTCGGTCTGTCTTGAGAGACTGAGACTCAGGTCTACTCAAGGTCCACATGTTACATTTGATTCTTCGTCCCCCACCTCTTTCTTTCCCACGGTGATACTGAGTTCCTGACAAGACAGGGCTGGTTATGCTATCGACTGTCTCACTTTCTGGATTTGTCGGGGCTGCTTTTGTTGCTGTTTTCCAGAGAGCTCTGCTTCCAGAGAGTCCGAGCTGGGTGGGCCGGGCCTCAGGGCCTGCCCTGCTGAGTCCTGAGGCCTCAGTTAATCCGTCGAGCAGGACAGGCTGAATCCGGCTCCGGGTTATGGAGAGCAGGAGAAAGGCCCGAGCCGGGCAGGGCCAGTGGGTGAGGTGAGGGCCGGCCAGCTGGCCGGCCCCTGCTCGCACCTTCTCTGTCCCTTCTCGGCTTTTCCTCTTGTCTCTCCAGCTCCTTGTCCCTCTTCTTAGCCTAACAGGTGCATCCTCCCAGCAGCACTGTTGAGACCCCAGAGCTTGCCAGAGCCCACCGATCCCGAGAGCCAAAATCCCGAGGCCTGTGGGCAGAGGCAGCACCCTGAAGGCTCGCCCATTAGCCAGGGATCCTTATTTCTATTGGGCCAAAAATTCATTTTTGCCACCTCCGTGCCTCACAGGAGAGATTCTCAGAGTTCTCTGAGTGTGTGGCTTACTGCCCTTTTTAGGCATAAGCTCTCTGAAGAGGAAGCCTGCCTGCCTGCCCCTTGGTCCAGAGAGTCTATCCCTTAGCCTTCATCAGACTTCATGAAGTCATTCAACAAACATTTATTGATCCATGCTCATTTAAGTTCCATATACTGGTCCCTCTGGTGGCAAATGGTGGATCTTTGGTACAGAAAGATATGCAGAGGTTAAGGAAACGGATGTTTCTGCAGGGATGCAGAAATGAATTTCTTTTTCTCTGATGAGCCAGGGATCCCAGCCAGTGAGCCAGGGTTCCTGTCCCAACACCCCTCCCCACCCCCATCTGATGGGTGTGACTTTGGGTATTTGGAGAAAGGGACTCCAGGGCCTGCATCCGCCACCAGCCAATCCCAGTATTCTAACAGTGCCCACATTGGGAGTGGCCGTCCTTGGGTCTGGCCTAGATTTATGGGGTGGTAGCCAGTGTCCTGGGCTGGGAGTCAGAGGGCTGGGGTCTGGAACTGGCTGTTCCTTTAACTTGTTGTGTGAGCTGAGCTGGTCAGTTTCCCCTCCATGCCTCAGTTTCCAAGCTAGATTGGGGAGGGGGGCTGTCTAGAGTCCCTCAGGCATTTCCCAGTTTGTGGTTCCCTGTTCTGTGGCTGCTCTGGTGGTGGGTGCAGGCTTTGATTCAGGCTCTTCTGAGAGTCACTTGCCCCACTTCCAGCTCCCTTCTTCCTCTTCCTTATCTAATCTCTCCAGACAGCACTGACCCGCCCCACTGCCTTTTCTATCATGCCCACCCGGATCTCAAAGTCCAGCCAGGGCAGAATGGGGCCAATGCAGGACCCTGGATGCATTTGCCTTCCTCTTTTCCCTCAGATCAAGGGCTTGGGATGCAGACCCCGTGAGCATTTCGGGGACAGCACCCTTCTCCTCAACTTTGTAGAGCCGAGTTGTCAACCATTGCCTCTTCAAAGGGCCCAGGGCAGCCCTGCCCACAGGCCTCCTGCTAGACCCCTTGCCGCTTATCCTTATCCGACTGCCTACTTTGCTGATTCCCTGTTGGGCCCTGCATAGTCCAGGCTCAAACTGGCTTTGTGCCTCCCAGCAGATGGACGGCTCCTAGCCGGGAGTGTCCTCTAGGCTGGCCCTGGGGTGGCGAGATGCAAGGGTCTAGGACATGGCTCCTGTCCTCAGGGCACTCAGCGTGGTGGGTATGAGCTTCCTGATCCCACCCAGCACATAATGGCTTCGCTATATGGTTTTGTTGAATAGATGGAGACCTAGCTTGTACACGTGCCATCCGCTGACCAGCTCTGTGGGCTGAGGTGGGGGGCCGTGTTTAATTTTACTCAGTGAACCTCATGCTGAACTGTAGTAAGAATAGAATTAGGTATTGGATGTAAAAACAGCTTATAAATTAAAACATGTTCAGCACTTTGGAAAGTTGGTTTTTCTACTGTGGTCGTGGCTGGGGTGCTACCTGCTTTCAGAGGAGGGGGGGATGTCCGTGGTGGGACCAGGCAGGGAACTCTGCAGAAGCCTAAGCACGGCCTTGAAGATGGCAGGACTTGGCAGGACTCAGACAGGGCTTCTGGTGTGCAAAGGCCTGGAGGTGGAACGATGAGATCAGCGGGCTGGCAGAGGGTGGGAGTCGGCCCTTCCCGGGACCTTGGGAGGAGACAGAGGCGCCCGGGAGGGGTCCGGGTGGCTCGGCTCTGGTTACACCGCCAGGGGCGCACCCGAAGCCAGGCACCTGTGACCCATGTCCGGCTAGTTTAATAAACACAGATGCCCCCCGTGAGGGAGGGTGGGGGGAATACGGCCCGGGACATGGGTGCCACGGGGCGGGGAGAGAGGTCGAGTGGCGGAGGGGAAGAAAGCACGGACGCGGCGCACGTCACCCTCCCGCCCCCGCGCGCGCCTGCAGTCGAGACAGGCCGGGGCGCGGCGGCGGGGCGGCTGCACGTGGGGCGGCGAGTTTCGCTGGGCAGTGGGGCCGGGGGCGGGGCCGGGGCCGGGGGCGGGGCCGGGCCGGGCGGCTGAGAGCGCACTGCGGACCCGCAGTCGGCCGGCTCCAGCGGGCTCGCGCTCGGCCGCTCCCCCGACCCGGGCTGCCACCTGAGGGGCGCCCTCCATCAGAACTTAACCTGTCGTGGGTCCCGGCCCTCGAGCCTCCTTCTGGCCTCAGGTGTCCCTGCAGCCCATCTGATAAGAGCTTCCCTGCTTATCTGTTCATGGTTTCTCGCGGCACCCCTCCCGCCCCTCCCGTCCCTCCCGTCCGATAGCACCTTCGTGGGTTGCCTCAGTCCTAATGAGTACACACAGAGGAATGGAGGGAGGCTTTCGCGGGGGCGCGTGGGGACAGTTGGGACTCTAAACATCCGGCCGATGGCTTCTTTGCTTACAGGTTAGGGGGGGAGCTGCCCTAAGCACCAGATGGGAAGTAAAACGATGAGTAGGGCAAGGTGCTACCCCTCAGACGTTCCTGGGAGGGTGTACGGAATGTAGCCCAGCGTTCCCAGGCGATGTTGATTCTGCTAGTCGGGGACCCACACTTGGAGGACAAGGGTGTGGAATGTTAGAGCCAGGAGGAACCTCTGAAAGGCCCATCTCCTGATCTTGTTTCCCTGATACCTTCGGGGAACACCCCTGCCTCTTTTCTCCTCCCACCTGGCTGGCTTCTTTGCTCTGGTCTCTCCTACAGACCGTTCCTATCTCTCTCAGCTGCAGGTCCGGGATGTTTTCTTTCCCAACCTTGTTTACAGTTCTCCTGGAGGCCATGCTCCCCTCCTGATCAATCCCTCCCTTTCCCTATGTGGTTTCAACTCGCACTCCCAAAATATGCCCTGCTTGTACACCACGGGGCACTGGGGAGGGGCTGAGTTGGAGACATCAGGGCTTCAGAAGCTGTGCCAGAGTGGGAGGGGACAGATGGACATCCGCATAATGACCAGGCAGATTTGTGCCAGGGGGATTAGGAAAAGCATGCCAGGCACCCGAATTTGCGTGTGTTTTTCCTGCACGTGCAGCCCAGACAAGGAGTTCCCAGGGGAGCTTGGTGGTGTCAGGGTGAGGATGGGTTTTCCCTCAGACAGAGAGTCTCTGAGGAGGTGGCCTCCCCAAGGCCTTGAGCGCTGGACAAGATAGGGGCTGTTGGGGGCTACCCCAGCCTGTCCTCAACCACACTGACTTCCATGATGCCCTATGGCTGTCCAGCAGCCTGAGCAGTGCGGGGTCACAGGCCCTGGCCGGTGCTTCCTCCCCTCCCCCATCAAAACACATCCATCCAGTGTCCCCTCCCTTCAGGGCTTTGCTGAGAGACAAGCAGCTAATCTGATTCACTAATGTCTTACAGGAAATTCTATGAATTATTCAAGGCTCTGTACAGCCCCTGGCTCTTCTTTCACACCTTCTCTGATTGGCCAGGCTCTGACCTGTTCCTTCCCTGAACTTGGACAAAATCCACAGCTGGTACCACCAGTTGGCACTAATACATATTCTTTGTATCATTAAGTCTTCTGAATGTGTGACTTGTCTTCCCAATGAGATTCTGAACTCCCTGAGGCAAGGACCTTACCTTTTGCTTCTCATATACTTTCCTTAGAAGCTAGTAAAATGAATTAATTTACTCACGGTGTATTCCGTGTGTGCATGCTCTGTGCCAAGCAGTGGTCTAGATGCTGGGGATACAGCAGGAAGCAAAACAGATGTATCCCTGTCCTCACGGCTCTTCCATCCCAAGTGGGGGGCTTGTAACCAAAATAAATAAGTAAAATACACAGTAGGCCAGGTGGTGAGAAGTACTGTGGGAACAGTGACGCAGGGAGGATGATAAGGAGTTTGAGAAGGAGCAGTTCCAAGTTTTAAAAAGGATAGGAAGGGAGGGTGTTCAGGGGAATGGGCCATTTGAGCGGGGATCTGAAGGAGGTGAGGGAGGGAGCTAGGAGGGTGTCTGGGGGCAGATGAAAGAACGAGCGCCAAGTCTCCTGGAAGGCTTGAGGAGCCTGGAGGGGGGCTGTGGGCTGGAGCAGAGTGGGCAAGGGGCAGGGGGAGGAGATGAGGTCAGAGAGGTGAGGGCTGGATCGTGTGGGTTCAGGCCATTGTGAATTTTTGGCTTTTACACGGAGATGAGTAGTTCTGGAGGGTTCTGAGCAGGGGACTGCCCTGATTTACCCACCTTTTAAAGTAAAGGCGTGTGTCTGCTGTGTGGGGAACAGGTCTCCGGGAGATGAGAGGGGACATCAGGAGATGGCTGAGGAGGCGGTTACCCACATCCAGGTGACAGCTGGTGGGGGCTTGGGCCAGGGGGTGGTGGCAAAGATGAGAAGTGGTTGGATTCTGCACGTATCGTGAAGCTAGAGCCCATAGGGTTCCCTCACAGATGGGGTGTGATAGGCGGGTGGAAGAGGAGCCAGAGATTGGCCCCAGGTTTTCAGCCCAAGCAATGAGAAGGATGGAGTTGCCATCAACTGAGATAGGGAGGACTTTCAGAGGAGCACAGTTAGGTGCAGACCAGGAGCTCAGTTTAGAACCTGCTGAGTCTGAGGTGCCTATGGACATCCAAGTGGAGGTGTTTAGAGCTACGATCTGGAATTTGCAGCGGAGGTGGATATGGGAGTCATTGGTGAGCAACGAAGTGGTCCTTTGAACCCATGGGTGTGGCTGAGATGCGCAAGGGAGCACCAGCAGATGGAAGATGGAAGAGGGAAGAGCGCCAAGTGCTGAGCCAGTGCTGGGGGCCAGGGAAAGAGAAGGAGGCCAAGGGGGGTGTCCCCGGAGAGCAAGCTGCCTCTCCCCTCCCCATCATTGAGAGGTCCTGCACAGCATCCGCTTTGATGCTGCTCAGCATCAGAGTCAGAACCCAGCCCTTCTGCTTGCTGGCTGTGTGTCTCTGGCCAGATGGTTTACCTCTCTGTACTCTGGCTTCTCTGCCCGCCAAATGGAAATAATAACAAAATAGATTTAGAAAGTTAAATAACAATATATGAAAACATTAGACACAAAATCCTGCTGGCTTTCTTATTCTTATGGATCACATTGAGCAAAGTGCTGGTGATGCCAAAGGGAAAAACAGCGGCCTGTCCTCAAGGAACTCATAGTGTAGGCATGGCAACTAGTGGCAGTAGGAAGAGACATGGCAGCAGGAGAGGCCAGCACCAGGTGCTGCGGGAACATGGGGGCAGGAGGCCCAGTGGGAGGGAGGGCACTGGCCAAGGAAGGTTTCACAGAGTAGAGAGAGGGGCTGAGGGCCGAAGAATAAATGAGGTCTGCTAGCTTGGGTCCTGGTGGGGAGCCAGGGTGGGCTGGGCATGAAGGGCATTGCAGACTGCTGCTGCAGAGGTGGTCAGCTCTGTAGAGAGGAGAGCTCCAGGGACCTTGGGATCAACTGGGGGCTTATCATGGTTGGAGCAGGGAGTTGTGAGGCTAGCTAGGGGGTGGGTAGAGGTCAGACCACAAAAGACCTTCTTAGCCAACCCAAGGAGGGGAGGTGGAGGTTTTGGAATCAGCTCTGTGACTTCAGGCAAATTATCTCACCTTCAAACTCAGTTTCCTCCTCTGTAAAATGGTGTTAATGACTAGCCCCTGTGGGGAAGTTGGTGAGAATTCAGAGGGAACAGCTGTGAAGTGCTGAGATAGACTTGGCCTCTGAAATGGTGGAGCATCATCATCACTGTATCCTAGAGGCTGGGATGGCATTGAAGACTTAAATGTGGGAGTGGATGGATGGATGGATTGGTGGGTGGGTGGGTGGGTGGATGGATTGGTGGCTGGGTGGGTGGGTGGATGGATGGATGGGTGGGTGGGTGGGTGGGTGGGTGGATGGATGGGTGGGTGGGGGGGTGGGTGGGTGGATGTCCTCCAGAGATTCAGGATTAATTCCAGTTGTGGCTTAAGAGGGGGGATTTGGGGCCCTAGGGTAGGCCAAAAAGGAGGGTACGGAATGGGGCCTGACTGAGGTTGAGAAGGTGCAAGGTTCATCGTCCTGCCTTTGAGACCAAAGGATGGTCCCCCTAGTTTGGTGTTTCATAAGCTTCTCCCGTCTGTCCATCTGTCTCTAGTCTCTCTGTGCCTCTGCTTGTATCCTACTTATTTTTCTATTTACCTTTTATGTTCTGCTCTTTCTGTCTCTCCCTTCTACCCTGAGTCTCTCTGACTTTCTCTGTCTCTGTCAGTACTCTTCCCTTTCCTTCCTGCATTGGCCACTGCCCTTTCAGGTCTGGGCAACAGGGTCTCAGGGCTCTCATGAGAGTTATATCCGCAGTGTGTGGCGGCCCAGACCGGAGGCAGACCCCCTCACAGGACAGCTCTGGCTCCGTCCGGCAGAGGGCGGTGGTCGGGGGTGGGCTGGGTGTATCTCTGCACTTTTCCTGGGGCCCCCCCCCCATCCCTTTAAACGGTGGTGCCAGGAAAGGGAAAGACTTGATGGGTTGGGGGCAGTTTGACAGCAATGGAGAGGGGTTTTTTGGAGGCCTCCCTGGTGCCCCGAACCCCCTGCCCCAAGGGAGGGACGCCTGGGGAGATGGTCTCTTCTCTCGCACTGACGGGGCTGCCTTGTCCCTCAGGTTGGTGGATGACCGCTGTGTGGTGGAGCCCGCGGCGGGGGACCTGGACAACCCGCCCAAGAAGTTCCGAGGTGAGACCCCCATCCCCACACCAGCCTTCCTCCCAGGCTGCTGGGTCCGGGGACTGGGACAGAACTCATTCAACCCCGTCCGGCGCCCACGGGCCGGGTTAGACGAGGCGCCGCCCCGCAGCCCTCGCACTGCTTTCTGTGGAACCCCCCATAGGCTTGCACTACCATCTTGGCACAGATGGCCCCTGCGTTCATTTTCTGGGGGACCGCACCCCATTTCTCAGGGGCGCACCCACTCCTGGCTGGGAGCCGTTCTCCCCGCAACTCCCCGCCAGCCACAAGGCCTTCTTTGTCTGCATGACGGGGCATTTTCTGGGGGAGCAGGGGAGGGAAAGAGAATTTCCTCAGGCTTTAGGAGGCCCGGGGTGAGGGCTCTTCCTTATGCTTCTGTCTCTTCATCTGCGTGGTGAGGGGATTGGAACCCATGATCCCCGGGTCCCTTCTCCTGACCCCCACTGTGTTCCCAGCCCTGGGCAGGGCTGTGTGGATGACTCCGGCCCTAGGGGAGTTTGTGGAGCCCCAGCCTGGCTCTGCTGAGTGACTTTGGGCAAGGGCCTTGGCTCGCAGGGCCTCCGTGTGCTCTGTGGTCAGTGGGCTCCTCAGCCCCTTCCCACAGGCCCAGGGGTGCTGAGGGAATTAAATGCTGTCCTGCTGTCACTGTGCCCAGCCGGGGTAAGGTGTTATTGTTGTGATGACCTGGAGGCTGAGGCAGACAATCAGACAGGTCCTGGGTGCGGTGGGCAGGGTGGGAGCAGGCAGGAACATGCCGGGCTGCTTCCACCTTGTCTGCCCACGTGGCTGCTCGTCTGGGGAGAGATTAGCTGGGATTGTGCTCGAGGGGGATGCTGGGAGGGAAGCGGGGTTTAAGATAATCCTGTGGCATCCCTGGCCGTCTGTCTGCAGGGGCCTTGCCCCGTCCATGGGAGGGTGGAGGAGATGGGGGGGGCCCTCCCAGCCCGCAGAGGGGCCCCACGCTGGCTGTTCTGCTTCTGTCATGGGCCTCTGTGTGGGGCTTTGTGTGGGGTCTTAGGTCGGGCTGTGCCCGGATCTGTGGGAACAGCCTCTGGCACTGGACTTCCCTCACCTCCGTAGACCCCTCAGCCCTGCACCGTCGGGGCCTCGCTGCCTCTCTCACCTCATCCCCTACCCCCTGCCTCCACCGGGGCAGGGATTCTGGTTGCTTTGTTCACTGTTTTATTTGCAGTGTCTGCCACGTAGTGGGGGCCTGGTACACATCTGAGGAATAAACGCAGGCGTCAGCCCCTCCTCAGGCTTCCTCCCGCCCCTGCCGCCCCTCTCAGGCCTGGCTGCTCTAGTTCCCATTGATGTGACCCATCCAGAGTCCCTCAGTTGAATCCAGCCTCCAAGGCATTGGGCCCGGGCTTCAGGGGTTTCAGGGTGCTCGTGCGGGCCTCCTGCTTGGAGGTCCAGCTCTGACCATGCCTGCCCCCTGGGTCCTGAAAGCGGAGACCAAGCATGGGCCTCTCTCGAAGTAGGAGAGCTTTGAAGCCGCTGATGGAGGGGCAGATTTCCACTCTAGCCAGGGGATTTAGGTACATTCTTGGGAGGAAGTTAGTAAGGGTGAGGGTCCCCAGGGTGGGCTGAGTCAGGGCAGACAGTGGACTGGGGCTGAAAAGGGGAGGTGTGTGCATGTGTCAAAGTGTGTGCGGTCAGCTTTGTGGTGTGACAGGTGGTGACAGGGAGGTGAGTGTGGCAGAGGAAGATTTGCCCTAGAGTTCCAGTGGACAGAGTTTGGGGCCAATTTTTGACAACAGAAAAGCCACTTAGTAGAACAAATGCTCCTTTGACTTCTCATCCTCCTCTCGCATTGCTCCTTCCCACTCTCTTCTTTCTCTTCCTCTCCATTTTCCCAAAGCCTGTGAGTGAGGCCCTCCCCAAGATCGGGGGGTTGACCTGTGGTCCCTCTCCGAGAGCTCTCAGCCGGTTCAGAGATGTGGAGGAGGGGACTCAGCCTCCAGCCTCCTCCCTGCCCTCTCTGCCCCAGATCCTGGCCTGTGGTGTCTTGATGAGGCAGGCAGAGGCCCCTCTGAACTCCCTGGGGCCCTATTTGGACCTGAGAAGAGTTGACCTTCTGGGACAGGACCAGGTCTCTGTGCCGCCCAGCGGCTGGTGGGTACAGTTGGAGTGTTAGAACTTGGGACAAGAGACATGGCCTCCAACTTCTTCATTTTGAGACAAGAGAAAAGAAAAGCGGAGCTTGGCCTCCTGCCTGGGAGTCCTGATTCTCTCCTGTAAATACCCTGGCACCGGAAGGAGGGCCCAGCAAAGGCGTGGGGGCCATGGCAGCATGTTAGAAGTGGGCTAGATGTTGTCAGAGATGGCCGTGTCCCGAGGCCCCCCGAGTGCTGTCCTGCCATCCTGGGGTGGGCCCAGCCATTGCTGGGAACTTTGGCTTGTCCCTCTTTCCCGCTGTAGCTTGGGTGTCCTCACATGCTGACCCTGGAGGCCCCCAGGCTGAGCTGGCAAAGCCCAGTGAAGCGCCCAGCCTGCCTATCAGCCCCTGACTGGGTACTCATTTGTGGTTTCAGCTTTAGCCATCTTCTGAGGCCATTCCAAGCCCTGATATGTTCTGGGAATTCTTTCCTGAGTCTGCAGGGCCTGGGTGGGCCCCCAATGTGTGGGGCACTCCTTTCCAGCCCACCATCTCTGACCTCTGCTTCACTGTAGGAATCTTGGGGTTATGCGCTGCTGACCAGGCCCCAGGGTCTGGGCATATTCCCTCCCATGAGCCCTTTCTCTATCTCCTCTTCCATGCGGGGCATGGGGAGACCCAGTGAAGGGCTTGGACAGCTCTCACCTCCCAGTCTACCTTAGGGAAGCTCAGAGCCCATACCCCCAGCTATAGTGACCCCAGGAATGTACGTAGGGGCCACTTACCCACCCAGACTGGTGTGGGGGGGGTGGTGCCGGGGGAGGAGGCCGATCAAGTGGCCTCCCTGTGTTTATATGTCTGGGTGCCCCCCAACTCCCCCAAGCCTATGCTTCTGCTCTACCTGTCCCGCCTTCCAAGCCCAGTTTATTGGTTTGGGTTTTTGTTGTTGTTGTTGTTATTATTAAGACATATTTCAGCTCTACACAGAAGTAAAGAGAGCTCTGTCAAATCCTTTTTGTCATGTTCATTTCAGAACTTGTCATTTTTTTAAAAATATTTTATTCATTTACCTTAATGAGAGAGAGAGAGAAAGAGCTCCCGTGCAGGCAGGGGGAGGAGCAGAGGGGGAGGGAGAGGGAGAGGGAGACAATCTCCAGCAGACTCTGCCCAGAGCACAGAGCCTGATGTGGGGCTCAATCCCACATCCCACCACCCTGAGATCATGACCCGAGCCAAAACCAAGAGTTGGATGATCAACCGACCGAGTCACCCAGGCACCCCCAGACCTTGTCATTTTTAAAGCCTCTTATGCCTGTAGCTGAAGCCCTCTGGGTCTTCTCCCTGATCCCTTTCCTCTCCAGAGGCAAATGCTCATCAGAAATTGGTGTGTATTTCAGGAGCCTGTTTTTATACTTTTGCTGTTAATCCATAGGGCCATAGTCACGAACAATACAGGGTATTACTCCTGTTTTTATAACCCCGTATATTAAAATCTTTCTGCACAGTTTTCGTTCTGCACCATTTTTGAGATTTCTCCACATTGACACATGTGCCTCTAGTTCATCTGGTTAATTGCTATGTAATATTCCATTGGGTGAATAAACTGCAAGCCATTTATCGGTTCTCCTGTTGATGGACAGTTAGCTCTTCTCCAGCCTCTGGCAGTTGCCGGCCATGCTGGGCTGAGCGTTCCCATCCACGTCTCCTTGGGCTCCCAGGCGTGTTCCGAGGGAGGGGGAGTCCTGGTGCAAGGAAGCTCTTCTGAGCCTTCCTCCAGGGCTGTGCGAGCCCAACCCCCACAGCCTGTGGGTGCGTCCCCCCTGCCTCCACATTCTTGCCACACTTGGGTCTGTCCCACTTAAATTTCTTCCAGCCTGCTGGGTGTGAAATGGCATCTCACTGTGGTTTTAATTTGCATTCCTCTGACGACTAGTGAAATGGAGCTTCTTTCCGTGTGTTTACTGGCCCCTTAAAATTTTGTTCTCATTCCCCCCACCCCCCCACCCCCCACCCCGTTTTATAAAAGTAATGCAAATACAGACTCCAGGTTCAAGGTGAAAGCCGTGGTGGCCCACCTCACCCTCTGGCACCTTCTGTCCCCCCTTTCTAGGGGCAACCATATAGAAAAACAGACTAGGTAATTTATTCATATGATTAAAACATCAAAACATTGTACAAATAGGTGGAGAGGGTCTGCTCCCACCTGCCTGGTCCCCCCCGCTCCCCTGCTCTATGGTCATCCCTTCAGGTGACCACTTTCCTGAGTTCCTTATGCATCCCCCAGGGTTTGCAAATACAAACGTATATTCAGGGCTTCCCCCCACTTTTCTTACACAAAGGTAGCATTCTATATACGCTCTTCTGTTTTTTGTTGTTTTTACTTTATAAGTCTTACTACGGATCCTACTGGAGACCTTTTCATATTAGCATATAGAGATCTTGAGCTCTCTCTGTTTTTTCTTTCATTTAGACACCCATTTTTGTTCCGTATCCTGGACAACTGTGTGAAAATAGTGTTTCTACAACTTAGCGGGTTTGAAACATTTAGAAAGTATTTATTTATCTTTATTTTTTAAATTAATTTATTTATTTGAGAGAGCAAGAATGAGAGAGAGAGAGAGAGAGAGTACATGAGAAGGGGGAGAGTTAGAGGGAGAAGCATGCTCCTCGCCGAGCAGGGAGCCCGGTGCGGGACTCGATCCAGGGACTCCAGGATCATGACCTGAGCGGAAGGCAGTCGCTTACCAACTGAGCCACCCAGGCGCCCCAATAAAGTATTTATTTATCTTTAAACTGTGGTAAAGATCTCTAACAGAAAGTTTCCCATCTTTAACCATTTTTAGGTGTACAGTTCAGTGGCATTAAGCACCTTGTCACCGATAGACAGCCGCCGCCACCATCCAGCCGTAGAACTTTTGTCTTCCTATAACACTGAAACTCTAAGCCGGTTAAATAATCACCCCCGCCGGCCCCCTCCCCAACCACCATGCTACTTTCCATCTCCATCAATTTGACTATTCTAAGTACCCACACGAGTGGAATCATCCAGTACTTGTCATTTTGCAACTGGCTTCTTTCACTTAGCATAATGGCCTCAAGGTTGACTCACATGTAGCGTGTGTCTCTCTTAGGGCTGCAGAGCGTTCCGTTATGCGACTCGCTTGGAATGTATTTCACCAGTCCCCTCTGATGGGCGCTTGGGCTCTTCCTAATCTCCCTCTTTCCCGAGGCTGCTGCAGCGAAGACCCTTGTCCCTTGACATTTTGTACAAACGCTGGTGTGCTCTCTGGAAGGTCGGACCAGCGGCAAGGTCGCTGAGTGGAGGGGCTGGGGGTGGCTGAGATCAATGTCCTAGGAGAATGCGGTCCCTTTGAGCTCTTCATTGTTTCTTCAGCGCTCCCGGGTCTCACCGCGTGTTGCTTATTCCAGGAGAATGTAGCTCCCCTGGGCCGCTCCTCCACTTCCTCTGCCCCATCCTCCCCAGGGCGCGGTCGCGATTCTCCATTGTCACCTGCATAAACCCGGGTGTCACGCATGGCTCCACCTCGGTTTCTCAGCAGCCGGCAGCCCCCGCGTCCCTCCCTCTGCTGCCAGACGCACTTTCAGGTTTACATCAAGACCCAATATCCTTGCCTTCTCTTCTGGAACCACAAGGGAGTCTTCTGTGTTTTGTTCAGTAGGTTGAGTCTAAATGTTGAAAATGATGGGGCGCCAGGGTGGCTCAGTCGTTAAGTGTCTGCCTTCGGCTCGGGTCCCTGGGATCGAGCCCCGCATCGGGCTTCTCCCTCTCCCACTCCCCCTGCTTCTGTTCCCTCTCTTGCTGTGTCTCTCTCTCTTTGTCAAATGAATAAATAAAAAATCTTAAAAAAAAATAAATGTTGAAAATGATTAGAAGCAGATGTTTACACGATTTACACAGAGCTTGGACCTTACTGTGACTGTAGAACTTTATTCCCTGGGCTCCGTTCTCACCTCCAGTCTTCGGCACTGGTGCTTTTCAACCTTGTTGGAGCGGCGGAACTATTTGGGGGTGCCTTTATAGATTCATATTCCCCCGCCCCCCACCCCCACCCCCACTCCCACCCTCATTCCAGCCTGCTGAATAGATGCAGGACCTGTTACTTTAAAGAGAAGGAGCACCAGTGGGGGGAGGGGCAAAGGGAGACGGAGAGAGAATCTCAAGCAGACTCCCCGCTGAGCGCAGAGCCAGACACGGAGCTCCACCTCATGACCCTGAGATCATGACCTGAGCCGAAACCAACAGCTGGTCGCACAGCCGACTGAGCCACCCAGGTGCCCTAGGAGTTTGTGTTTTTTAAAGCTCCCCCAGTGGCAGTGGCTTTTGAAGTGTTAGGGAACTTTAGTTTCAGGGAAGGTCACTGGACTTTGTTTACTACGTGAATATCTTCTTGTCTGCAGCCCCACAAGCCTTGTGCCCCCTCAGCAGAGTGCATGTCGCCCAGCACACACAGCCCTGACTGTTGGAAACCTCCCTGGGCCCGGCCTCCTGGCCACCCTCCCCTCCTTCTTCCTCTCTGCCCTCCTGCCCTGGGGTTTGGTGAGAAGAAAGGTTCCAGCCCCTTCTGGGGTTCTGACAGGGCTGCCTTTGGGCCAAAAGCACCATAGAAGTATGGAGGTGTGCCACAAACATTGTAGAGGACTCAAGTCATTTATTCATTCAGCAAACATTTCCTGACATGTACTATGGGCCAGGCCCTAAGGGAGGATCTGTGTGAGAGAGAGAAAGACAAATTCAACAAGTCCTAGGGAGTCGGTTTCCAAGACAGAGATAGAAGAGTTGGGAGCTGGGAGGGGTCACGTCTGGCTTCCTTCCCAGTCCTGGGATGCTCCAGAGCAGTGTGTTTCATTCAAACACAGGCTCTGACCCATTAGTGGCTGTGGGAAATCCCTTTAGTGGGGCTCCACCATCCTTTAAAGACCAGAATAGAATTTGAATGCGTCACCATAGTAGGGGTCGTTCCTGTTTCATTCATTCTTCCTTCAACTCCTTCCTTCCTGTTAAATGAGTTCGGTGAGTTTTAAATGTGGTTATTGAAGCTTTCTTATTTCTAGAGATTCCATTTCGTTCTTTTTCAGTCTGTGATGTTACTCTTTATAGTTTCCTCTTCTCTGCAGGGATCCTCAAGCTTTCATGGATTTAAGCAGGGTAGGCATACTGTTCTACAGATGTTGTCTGTGCCTGGAGTCTCTTCCTGTCTGTTTCTACTGTCTGTTTGGTGGGTTGGTTCTCTCTCATGACAGCTAGTTCCCGAGACTTCCTGGCTAGCTTTGACTGTATGCTTGCTACTGCATATGAAAAAGTTGGTATGAGTGGTTGTGGACCAGGAGGAAGGTACCTTCCTCCAAAGAAGGTGTGCATATCCTGTTACCAGACCCGTGGGGCTCCACCTGTCCAAGACTGCCCGAAGCCAGACTCGGATTTGGGGTTTCCTGCACCATCCAGGGGATTCCAACAGGGTTCTAGTTTCTGGAAGGAGGTGTTCTGCCTCGGGTTCAGCCTTCACTTGGGGGTGTAGTCCTTTGGGGTCCCAGCTTACTGAACGGAGGGTCTCCTGATAGACTCCTACCTTCCATGGACCTGGCCTTGGATTCCTGCCTCCTGTCACCTGATGAAGCCATCCACATAAAAAGTCTGTTTTCTGGGGCACCTGGGTGGCTCAGTCGTTAAGCGTCTGCCTTCGGCTCAGGTCATGATCCCAGGGGCCTGGGATCGAGCCCCGCGTTGGGCTCCTTGCTCAGCGGGAAGCCTGCTTCTCCCTCTCCCTCTCCCCCTGCTTGTGTTCCCTCTCTCGCTGTGTCTGTCTCTGTCGAATAAATAAATAAAATCTAAAAAAAAAAAAAAAAAGCCTATTTTCTGGAATCAGTGAATATCCTCAGGGTGAAAGTAGCTTGGGTGTTTCTACATCTTTCTAACTTCCCTTTGATCTTCGGCTCGGGCCCAGTAATTCTTCACTATTTTTCAGTTCTCTCAGAAGCCTTAAAATAATATCCATTGGAAAAATCCGGTTGTGTGAGTTGTTTTCTGGTTGGATTGGTCAAAGATATTATAACCACGGTTCTCAGCCCCGTCAGAGCCTGCCCTGCTTACCAGGGACAGAAGCAAGCCCCCATGTTGTCTCATGAAATGGTGATCCAGAAATGTCTTTCCTCGGTGAGTCAGTTCAGAAAAGCTTGAGAACTTCTGCTGTAGGGCGACCTGGGGCAGCATCTCTCTTTTCTTCTGTTCTCCTTTCTGGATTGGGAGTGGTTGGGTGGGGGTGCAGGGAGACCAGGGAGCTCACGATCCCCCAGGCCTGTGGGCTCCAGGCTCACGCAGACCCAGGGTCCTGGCCTGCCCCCTCCCTTCCCAGCTCGCCAGACCCACAGTGTGACTTGCTGCTCTCACTTCCCTGTCCCCTCCACGTGGCGCCCTCCTGCCCTTCCCTCCACCTGCAGTGCCTCATCCCTCTCCTCCCTCCTTGGCTATAAATTCAGGTCCCATCTCATCCACACGGGAGGAGAGGCGTTTCTAGATTCATGCGTTCATCCAGCAGGAATTCGCTGAGCCCCGGGCTAGGCTCTGGGGACGCGGTGATGAGCCCCACGTGGCCCTGCCCACCCGCAGATGAGCCTGTCAGAACCAGAGCGTGCTTTAATATTAATAAGTGGAATTCAAAAATAACACAACCGATGCATATCTATATTTGTGTCAAATAAAATGGGGGGGTCCAGGGCCAGGGTCTGAGGGAGCCTGGAGCTGGGGGGAGGGAGCGAGGCCAATATAATGTCCTAAGGGCGAGAAAAAAGAGACATAAAAGGAAGGCAGTTTCTAATGAAGTAATACGCGTCTCAGAAGTGGATGTCGGGCACAACTAGAAGGCCCAAGGACGCAGTCGGAGCTTGCCTGTGAATCATGACTAGGGCAACCACAAACACAAGCATCTGGCACGGCCACCAGTGATGCGTTCTCCGAAACAGGAAAAAAAAAAAGAAAGGAAAAGAAAAAACCAACTCCTGGTAAAGTTTGAACAACACAAAGGACAACACAGATTCCCTCAGCTTATATCTGAGTTGCATTCCTGAAAAATTCCCTGTTTGCTGAAACCAGGCAAAAAATCCTTTGTGTTTCTGTGTGCCGCTTTGGGCCCAGAGCACTGCCCGCAGTGGTCCACCGGTGAGTGTGTGGCAGGATGTTCCTGCAGGCGTCGTGCCGGATGATCTTTATGGTGCCGGTGTCCAGCATCCCTGTCCTGCCCACTAAATGCTGGCTGTTACCTCTCTCGGGACCACCCCCCTTCCCCGCTTTGCCAAACAATCCCTGGCGTGGGTCACTGCTCTGACCGGCTGGAAACCGGTGGCCTCGAGGTGGTAAGTGGGGGGCCCTGGGGGGCCCTGGGTGCGCCAGCCCAGCCTGAAGAAGCAGGAGGACTTCTTGGAGGGGGTGACACCTGAGCTGCTTCTTGAGGGCTAAGCAGATGCTTGTGAAGACCTACTCTGTCCAACGAAATGAGTGCTTATTTCCAGAATCAGTGCCCGCTCCTGCTGGTGGTGTCGAGGTGGGCCAGGCAGGGCAGGCCTTGGTTACCCTATCCACTTACGGAATTGTTATTTCCCCCGCTCCCTTCAAGGAAGTTTCTCTGAACTTGACTTAGTCTCTTTTCCGGATGGCACCAGGGGGCTGCGTGCTCATGGGCTGGATAGAAAATCCAGTTTTGCCTTTGTTTTTTTTTTTTAAAGATTTTATTAATTTATTTGAGACAGAGAGAGAGAGAGGGCACAAGTGGGGAGGAGGGTCAGAGGGAGAGAGAGAAGGAGAAGCAGACTCCCTGCTGAGCAGGGAGCCCAACTTGGGGCTCGATCCTGGGACCCTGGGATCATGAGCTGAGCTGAGCTGAGGGCAGACGCTTAACCGATGGAGCCACCCAGGAGCCCCCAGCTTTGCTTTTAGTTCCTGGTGGCTGGATGACCAGCTTTGACCAGAGCAGGCACCTAGCCTTCCTTTGGAGGGCAGAAGAAAAGGGCCAGAAGGAAGGGCGCCACAGCATAGCCATCCGCCCTTCTGGGCGCCGTGCGGCTGGAGCCTGTGCAGGCGTGGAGGCCCAGCCCTGCAGCATGAGGGGGGTCTTAGAGGCCATGAGCCCGACCCCTTGTCCAGGCTGTGATTCCCTCCTGTGACGGGGAACTCATTGCCTCGCAGCGTAGCCCATGCCGTTGGTAACCCGGCCCAGCCACTTGAGCCAGCCCTTCACCGTGACCCAGAATCCTCCATCCCCTGCTGCCACACTTCAGAATAGGGTTTTCCAACTCATGCTTCCTTCGGATAAGTAGAAACATCGGCACCCTCTCTGGAGTTTGGGCTTACGAAAATCATAGGTGTTTTGTCTGCTTTCCAAAATAAAAATCGGAATAGTGAACCTGTTTGTGGAATTTTGAGGGGTCCGGTCTTAGGTCAAGGTCCCTGGAAGCAGAGCCTATGGAGGAGGGGTCTCCGGAGGACAGAGTGAGGGAGGCTTGCTCATTCAGGGCAGAGGAAGAGCCAAGCAAGGATGTGGTTTCAGGGCGATGCTGCCGGCAGCTGGGGAGTGACCAGCACCTCGCAGAGGTCACCCCCAGAGGCCAGACGATTCTGAGATGCTCCTGGGGGGCCGGGGAGGGGGGGATGTAACTTCCCAGGCATCTGTGGGCAAGATGGCAGTGGGTCAGAGAAGGATGCAGGTATTAGCTGTCAGCCACCAATGTCCACAAAAGCGGGCACAGACGGGGCATGGGTGGGGGTCCAAAGGCCTCTGATAAATCTCTCATGGGGAAGAGGGCATGTGTCTGCCTCCCAGGTGAGATCCTGCCCTCATGCCTTCTCCCAAGTTCTTCGGGGTTCTTCCAACCACTACCTCTCCATCCAAGTGGGGCAGGAGGGTGGAGAGGGATGGAGAGAGCGGAGGGGGGATTTGGGGGCCAGGTGGCAGGCCGAGCGCCGCACGAACTGATCTCCCCTCCCTTGCCTGCCCTCCCGCAGACTGCCTCTTCAAGGTGTGTCCCATGAACCGCTACTCGGCCCAGAAGCAGTACTGGAAGGCCAAACAGACCAAGCAGGACAAGGAGAAGATTGCCGACGTGGTGCTGCTCCAGAAGTTGCAGGTGGGTACGTGTGTATGTGCGTCAGGGATCTGGGTGCGCCAGGGATCTCTGCTCATCAGAGCCAAAGGGGCCCCGTGGCTGAGTCCAAATCGGTGTGTGCGGTTGTGAATGAGATGAGAGAGGGGAAGTAGAGTGCCTTCCCGGTGATCCACTCGTCTATATGACCCTTGGTGCCGATTAGAAGGAGGTGCTCCTTCCTCCAGGCTGGTGTAGCCCTCTGCCCAGGGCACATGGCTCAGTGAGTGAAATGTGGACTAGATTTCAGCTCCCACCCAGCCCTTTAGCTGGGCACCATGGTGCAGTGAACAACCTGTACAGCTGTCCATGGAGTTACCAGTAGTTCCTGGTGACAGTGGTTCCAGGGAACCTGACTTGAGAACCAGTCTTAACCTCCTCCCTCATTTTATAGAGTTGGATCCTGGGGCCCTTAGAGGGGGCTGGGCTGTCCATGCTTATCCAGTGAGTTTGTGGTAGGGCCTGAATGGCCCCTGGTCTCTGATCCACCTTGGGCTCGTTGGACACCTGGACAGTGCACAATGTAAGGGCCTGGGTGGTTGCTCGTGGGCCTCTTGGGGGCAGTGGCTCACTTGACATCCTAGATAATCCTCTCTGGACAGACCTCAGGGCCTCAAGCCCAGTCCCCATGGAAAAGAAAGTAGGAGGCTTTGGCCGTGCTCAACAGCTTTGCAGCCTGTTTCTGAGGCCCTCCCTCAGGCCTGGTGCGCCTCTCCCTGTCATGTAAACCTTGCTTCCTCGTGTTCCCTTCCCTGAGGAGGTGGGTGTGAAATGGGGGAAGGGCAGGCCTAACCCCAGAGCTGTGAACTGGGCTGGAAAGAGAGGACCGCCTGAGCTCTGTTATAAGTACCCCATCTTTCTTCCTGGGCTGGGGCTGTCACAGGCGTCCTTCCTGCTGCCGACATAGGCCAAGGCTGAACTGGGGATCTGGCCTGGGTGTAGGGTGTTTCCATGTGCGCAGACACACACACGTGTGGTCATATGGTCACACACTGTAGATTTGTGGGAAGTCACGTGGTATGGGGCGAGTTTCCCCCACAGCCACCCTCGCCCCAGCCTCAGTCATGAGACCTGGGTAATGGGGCAGAGGAGCCAGTACTTTCAGGGAGTGCCATTCTGATGGAGGAGACAGAGCCCTGTTTCCAGGAACTCCCAATCTGATGGAGGAGATAGTCAGTCTGTCCTTAGGCAGCTTCCAGGCTAATGTGACAGAAGTGCCTGAAAAGGGCCCTTAATGGGAAGTCAACCAAACCCTGAGGGCCACTAGGGTAGGATCTGTCAGATCTGGGTGTGGCCCACCAGTGAGGGCTCCCTGAAGGCAGTGGCTAGGAGCCCATACAGTTTTGGGAGGAGGAGGTGGAGGAGGAAGAGGAGGAAGGAGCACCAGGCACATCTGTCAGGGTTTGGGCTGGGGCAGGGGTCCTGTGTTGGGGGCATCAGGACTCTGCTATGATGGGGGTAGTGAGGCACAGCTTAGGTTGTCTGCTGGTGATGTCAAAGGGCATAGGGAGCTCAAGGGCCTGCTGGCATGTCCCCTCCCGAGGAGGTGGGGGGGGAGGGGCAGGGGATCAGGGTTCCCCTGGGCTGCGTATTCCACACTCTGAGTATAAGTCCCTCATCAACAGACGGGGAGGGGATAGGCCACATGGCCTCTGGGGGAGGGGGTCACCCTGGGTACAGTGCCAAGAGCTGTGTGTGTGTGTGTGTGTGTGTGTGTGTGTGTGTATGCGTACGCACGTGTGGGGTAGGGGACGTGGCCCCGCAGGACTGCTCCTTCCGAGCCTGCCTTCCACCTGTCTGCGTGCGTCTGCACAGCATGCAGCCCAGATGGAGCAGAAGCAGAACGACACGGAGAACAAGAAGGTGCACGGGGACGTGGTGAAGTACGGCAGTGTGATCCAGGTGAGACCCACTGGCAATCGCCCCCTGGAGACGCTGGGCTGGTGTGGGGGCGGGCGGCAGTTGGCATGCCCTCTGGGGCTTGTGTCCCAAGCAGGTGGCCTGGGGACTGTCTCCGTGACTGTATACTGCTTCTGTGTGTGCCTCCTGCCCCGAGTAGTTGTGCCCATGCGCGCGTTCTCAGCACACTGGTCACCAGCACAGATCCTGGAGTCCGAGTTCCAGTTTTGGCTCTGGGACCTCGGGTGCCTCTGATTCCCCATCTGTAAAATCAGGCTGGTGATAGTACTTCCTTTTTGGTCGTTGTAAGATGACATGAATTAATACAAAGTATTTAGAAATGCTGGTTTACTTCTTTTGTGATCACCCGGGTGCCTGACTGGGGGCGTGTGTTTGTGTGTGTGGTTGCGCGCATCTCAATTTGTGTGTTTATGTCTGTGTATCTGACACTGTAGGTGTGTCCAGTTGTGACCAAGGTCCAGTGGGCCCCCCAGAGCCCCCCTCTTTGCTGGGCTGGCCTCAGAGGGCCTGGAGCCTTCACCCGCCCCCCAGAGCCCCCCTCTCTGCTGGGCTGGCCTTGGAGGGCCCAGCGCCCTCACCTGCACCCCACCCGCCCCCCAGAGCCTTCCTCCCTGCTGGGCTTGCCTCGGAGGGCCCGGTGCCCTCACCCGCACCCTGCCCGCCCCCCAGAGCCCCCTTCCCTGCTGGGCTGGCCTCGGGGGGCCCGGCACCCTCACCCGCACCCCGTCCACTCCCTAGAGCCCCCCTCCCTGCTGGGCTGGCCTCGGGGGGCCCGGCGCCCTCACCCACACCCTGCCCACAGCTCCTGCACATGAAGAGCAACAAGTATCTGACGGTGAACAAGCGGCTTCCGGCCCTGCTGGAGAAGAACGCCATGCGGGTGACTCTGGACGGAACGGGCAACGAGGGCTCCTGGCTCTTCATCCAGCCCTTCTGGAAGCTGCGGAGCAACGGCGACAATGTAAGGACCGGCCAGGGCTGGAGGGGTCGGCTGCGGGGGGGCCAGGCTGCAGCTCCAGAGTGGCTTCTGTAGGGTCTCCGATGTGGGGACTGGCTGAGGTCGTGCCCATTTCTTAGAGGGGCAGACTGAGATGAGAGAGAGGCCTGCAGGTCTGGCCCTTCCCATCTGTGCCCTGTTCTGCCCGCGCCCGTAGGTGGTGGTGGGGGACAAGGTGATCCTGAATCCTGTCAACGCGGGGCAGCCTCTGCACGCCAGCAACTATGAGCTCAGTGACAACGCGGGCTGCAAGGAGGTGAGTGGCCGCCGGGGCCCCTGAGGGCACAGACATCCCCTCCTCGCCCTGCTCTGGTCCTCGGTCCTCAGGTGCTCTGCTTCTGCCCCATGCAGACGTGCCTCCTCGTGCTCTGACGGGAGCTGGGCTGGTCCGCCCCTCACCCCAGGCCTTTCCCCACAGCCTCCAACCGCTTGGGGGTCTGGCAGGCATCAGGGTTCTCTCGGCCCTTCCGCAGGTCAACTCCGTGAACTGCAACACCAGCTGGAAGATCAACCTGTTCATGCAGTTCCGAGACCACCTGGAGGAGGTGTTGAAAGGGGTAAGGACCTCCCACCCCCACAGCTGCCACCTGTCTGCTGGCTGCCCGGCCCCTCCCCCGCAGGGCCCCCTTCCCCCACCTCCCTGTACCCAGCTCTGCTCCTCGCCTGACCCTCCCTTCCATGTGTCCCCTTCTCTGGCTCTGCACCCTCTTCAGCCTCCCTCCACCCCCCAGCACCCCAGACCCCCGCGCTCCCCCACAAGCTGGACTACCCCTTCTCTTGTCTCCAGACTCATAGTCTCCCTCTCCATCCTTTCTGGGTCCTGGCGAGCCTCCGTTTTTTTCTCTTACTAAGGGTGTGCCAGTGGACTAGGGGTCCCCGTCCCCTCACCTTGGGGGCCAAGATCCTTTGAGCACCCTGTCCCTTCCACCACGCTGGCTCCGTAGCCCCGGGCCAGGTGCCCTGCCCTTTGCCCTGTGGCCTCTTAGGCAAGGGTCTGAGGCTGCTGAGTCAGGGCCTGCGCCCTGGTTCCAGACCCACTGGCGTGGGTGCTAGGACACAGGGGTTGGCAGGCGCTGAGGGGTTCAGCCTGCCGGACACAGTACTGCTGGGGAAATGCCATGGTAATGACTTAGGGAGGGAGCAGAGCGAGGGGCAAGGAGGGCTGGAGAGACCGCTGGACAAGCCCTTAAAACAAGATGTGGGGAGAGAGGGGGGCTCAGAGGTTTAAGTGGGGTGTCGGGGTAGAACGAGCCTATTGGGGGGTAGGTCGTATATAGAAGGGCAGATTTGGGGGGTAGCAGAGAGGGTGGGGCTCCTCAGGGGAATTGGCAGGCACCTGGCCATGAAAGGGACATATAGGGACAGGTGACAGGTCTGAGAGCAGCCACCTGAGGAGGCTGGCTGCCCTGTGTTCATTGCATCTTCCCCTGCCGAGAAGCCTGCAGTGTTCCCCCTTACCCTCTGCTCCCAGGCGGGCTGCTCTGTCAGACTGTACTGCCCCCGCAGGCTGCCGCAGCCCCCTCCCACCTCCCAGGCTATTTCCGTCTGCCCATGCTCTGTCCAAATGCCTTTCTCTCCCTCCCTGAAGCCTGCACATCATCCACATAGCAATCAAGCCTCAGCCTGTGTGCCACCTCCTCCCGGAAGACTTCTCTGATTACACATTCCCGCTCCCAAATCTGTGTGGACCTTAGAAAATGAACCATCATTGGGCCAAACCCCATGGTGCGGCCTGGACTGGTTTCGGTGACTGTCATGGCTTTGATGTTAGAGGCCAGGCAACCTGGAAGTGAGATTTGAGTGTGCAGAGCTCACCCCTTTTTTGGCTCTCGCCCTGTACTGCGTGGATACAGAGGTCATGAGGTTCTGCCAAAGTAACTGGCTTAATCTATGTATCTTCGCTCGCTCGCTCGCTCGCACATTCACTCCACAGGTGGGCACAGGGTAGGAAGTGTGGTGGAAAGGTGAGAGCTCCGGAGCTGCACCACGGATTCATGTCCCCTTTGCCACTAGCTGTGTGACCCTCGGCAGGACACTTAGCTTCTCTGCCTGGGTCTCTCCACCTGTAAAATGGGGATAGTGATATAGGTACCCGGGCAGTCGTGTGAGGATGAGGTGAGGAAGTCCACGTAAAGGGCTCACGCAGCGGCTAGCACGTGGGAAACGTGCAGTGTTTCATTATACAAATTATAGCCCTCGCAATTTCTGCAAGTATCCCCACTTTGCACAAGAGGAGCCTGAGGCTCAGAGATGGTAAGGGACTTATCCAAGGTCACACAGCTTGGGAAGCAGAACCAGGGTCCAAACTTGATCTCTGTGTCCAAAGCTCCGGAGATGAATAGGCCACAATCTCTGCACTCCAGCTGTTCCAGGCCTGTGGGAGCAGAGGAAATGGGCAAGAATTACCCATATTCAGGCAGAAGGGGCCCTAGGGAGGTGCAGCCGTGCCCCTGAGGGGACCCCAGGAGGTTATACCCCTCCTGCATTCATAGAGGGGGTGACTTGAGATTGGCCTTCAGAGGTCAGGTGGGGTTACTAGAGGTACGAATCAGGGAAGGAGATAGCCAAGGGTGGGCTTGACATCGGAGGCTGGGGAAGGTTCTGGATAAGAGCATGTCCCGCCCCAGTCATCTAGAGGCTCTGGATTTGGGGTGTGGGCAGAGCGCCTGGCTGAGGGGCTGGCCCCTGGCCCTGGCCACCCTCTGGTGGGGCTCAGCACGCATCTTGCCCTCTGCTTGCTGCTCTGAAAGGAGCAGGAGGGGCCGCGCCAGCCGTGCCTGCATCTGAGGGTCCGGGGCGTGGGGGGTGGGGCGGGGCGGCGGCAGGGGACTGGCCCCCCAGTAAGGTCCCGGCCCGTCCTGAGCCCGTGACCCATGGCTGCAGGGAGATGTGGTGCGGCTGTTCCACGCGGAGCAGGAGAAGTTCCTGACGTGTGACGAGTACAAGGGCAAGCTGCAGGTGTTCCTGCGCACCACGCTGCGCCAGTCCGCCACCTCGGCCACCAGCTCCAACGCCCTCTGGGAGGTGGAGGTCAGAGCTTGCTTCTTACCCAGGACCCAGCCCTCCTCACCAGCCCTGGGCCCCGCCCCCTCTTCTTTAACCGTCACCCTGGAGGGTAGGAGGTATAGAGTCGGGGCCGGGGGTGGGGGGCGGGGGGGGCGGGGAGTTCCGGGTGCTTCTTACCCAGAGCTCTCCAGGCCTCCCCAGGGCCCGAGCTACCGCTCCCTGGCCAGTCTCCCTTTCCTGCCTCACCCCTGCACCCCACAGGTGGTCCACCATGACCCCTGCCGTGGGGGAGCTGGCCACTGGAACGGCCTGTACCGCTTCAAGCACCTGGCCACAGGCAACTACCTGGCCGCCGAGGTGAGTGGGGAGGTAGAGGGTGCCCTGGGAGCTCGGGCTGCGTGGGCATGTGGGCGCACGGGAGCCCGTGAGCCGGTGCACGTCTGCACACATAGACACACGTGTCTGTGGACCCCGGCTTATCTGCACTCTTGCATTAAACAAATACTATCAAATAAGCGCGTGCCTGCAAATAAGCCTCATGAACATTACTGTACCCCTACTATGTGCCATGAGCTGTTCTGGGCACTGGGGAATCACCAGCGAGCCAGGTTCCCACTCCTCGTATAACTTACATTCCGCGTGTCTGTCTGTCCACAGAATGCAGGCTTGTGTATACTAGGGCATATTTTGTGTGTGTGTGTGTGTGTGTGTGTGTGTGTGTGTGTGTGTTGATCTGTGGGTCCATGAAGAGGGGCATGAAGGGCAGGGCCTGGGGGCTCTCATTGGTGGCTTCTTCAGGAGCGACTTGGGCTCTATTAGTGCTGGGGTGGGCACCCCTGGGAGGGTGGGGGCTCCCTATGTGGACCTTGTTTTGGGCTGGGGGTCATGTGAGCATAGCTCAGTGTCCAGTAGCTGCCCCCATCTTGTGTCTCTGTCCAGGAGAACCCCAGCTACAAGGGTGATGCCTGTGATCCCAAGGCAGCAGGAATGGTGAGGACCAGAGCAGGGCTCCAGGGCCTGGGGAAGAGGGAGCGGTGGGGGTTGGCCAGGAAACCCTGGGAACTGAGCTGGAGGGAGAAGGCCTCTCAGGTGGGATCCCAGCTGGTTTCGGGGGGCCCGAGAGGAGGGAGGTGATTCTGCCTGAGCTGGGGTCCTTATCCCAGGGTGCTCAGAGTCGTGTAGGTCGCCGGAACGCTGGGGAGAAGATCAAGTACCGCCTGGTGGCTGTGCCCCACGGCAACGACATCGCCTCCCTCTTTGAGCTGGACCCAACCACGTTGCAGAAAACCGACTCCTTTGTGCCCCGGTGAGTAGGTGCCGTGTGCCCGGGGGCTGATGGGGGCACCCAGGCTGTGCCGTCCTAGCCCTGGGCTGCCTGCATCCCACACTCCTCCGTCCTCCCGAGCTCCTCTGGCCTCAGGACCTGCCTGTCCCGCGCCTCTGGGGACCGAGCTCTCAGAGCTGTGGGCAGCTGACCACCACCAAACACATGCCATGTGCCGGGCCCTGGGTTCAAAACGCCTTCTCTCCAGCGTTCTTTATCAGGCACCTGTCCCCGTCTCTCTGCACACTCAAGCACAGGCTGCATGAGTTTGTCCACGGCACACGGCGGGGCGGAGGGGAGGGACCTGGGCTCCCTGGTCTTTAAGGCCCCCCAACCCTAGATGCTAGGATGTAACATCAAGATTCCCGGGTGTCAGTCGGGCTTTGGCATTTACTAGCTCTCTGACCTCAGTCCCTTTGCCCTGACTGCCTGATCTGTCAAGCGGGCATATCAAGTTACCCATAACAGGGCTGATGGGAGACGTAATGGAGTCATTCAGTGTAGGCCCACCAGCCCTTACCTGAAGCTCTTGGGGCCAGGTGCCTTTTGAGATTCAGATTGTTTTTCATTTCAGAAAGGTAATTACATTTCATAATCAGAGATAAGAGTGTTTCTGCTCTGAGACGCATGCGTCTTGACGCGAAGTGGGATCAATAGTCTATATAGTCTCATTTGTCCAAATGAATCTTGGTTTCAAGTTTACAAACAAGCCTGGGCTTTCGGAGCGCTCTGGGTTTGGGAGCGCAGGCGAGGCACATGGGTCGGAACAGCACAGAGCCTGAGGGCTGCTTGCTGGCCACTCTCCTCGGGCTTGGGCTCCTCGCCCGGAGGGGACCGGTTCCCCTGTCCCATGGCGGTGGAGTTGGGTGGAGATGTGGCGCCAGTGTGGGGCAGGGCAGGCCGACAGCGGGGATGTGCTCTGAGGCCCGCCCCCTGTGCCCTGCCCCCGGTCCCACCTGCAGGAACTCCTACGTCCGTCTGCGGCACCTGTGCACCAACACGTGGATCCAGAGCACCAATGTGCCCATCGACATCGAGGAGGAGCGGCCCATTCGGCTCATGGTGCGAGCCGGCCGGGGCTGCGGGGCTAGGGCCTTGGCTTGTCCCCAGATGCCCTGCTGACCTCTTTTCCCTGCAGCTGGGCACCTGCCCCACCAAGGAGGACAAGGAGGCCTTTGCCATTGTGTCTGTGCCAGTGTCCGAGATCCGAGACCTGGACTTTGCCAACGATGCCAGCTCCATGCTGGCCAGTGCCGTGGAGAAACTCAACGAGGGCTTCATCAGCCAGAATGACCGCAGGTGGGCCGCACGGCAGGGTCCTCAAGGGGTCTGCATTTCATGAACCCAAGAGTCACAAAGCAGAAGCCGGGCAGGCTTGGCTGGCTGGGGTCGGGGAGACAGAGGTGGGGACTTGTTCCGGCAGGTTCTGGTGGACCCTGGGGCCCTTACCTCATGTACTGCTCATGTACTCCCAGAACTCACCGTGATGATGGGTTGAGGCTCACAGAGGTTAAGAGACTTGTCCACGGTCACACGGCTAGTAAGTGGCAGGGTCAGGACGGAAATGCAGAGCCCTTCACCCCGAACACCTTGTGCCCTGTTGTTACCTTTCCAGATCGGAGTATACTGAGAATCTTTGTCTCGGGGGCATTTTAGAATCCAGGGTGGGTGGGGCGAGGTGTGTGTTTTGAGAGCCTTTTGGGGTAAAGCTGAGGAGAGAAGTTGAAGGCCGATGACAGGCTCTGTGCTTTGGATAGCAGGGTGGGCGAGTGACCTGATGAGAGCGTGTTTGGGGCAGGGCTGGTTGCCCGTGAGGGGCCGTTTCCCAGTGTCGGTGCCTCACACTTGTCATCACTGGTGTCCCTTCATGAAGGTTTGTCATCCAGCTGCTGGAGGACCTGGTGTTCTTCGTCAGCGACGTCCCAAACAATGGGCAGAATGTGCTGGACATCATGGTCACCAAGCCCAACCGAGAACGGCAGAAGTTGATGAGGGAGCAGAATATCCTCAAACAGGTGCGTGTGCACATGTGTGGGGGAGGGGCCGGGTGTCCAGAACAGGAGCCTTTTCCCATCTGCCCTGGAGCTTCCGTCTCTCTGCAGCTTCTCTTCACCCCTTTTTAGAAAATGAGTATTTGTTGAGCACTGACCACATGCCAGGCACTACCCTAAGCGCCCTACACGTACTGGCTTGGTGGATCCTCTCCACCGGGGGAGGTACTGTTATTACCCCCATGTTACCTGTGAGGGGACTAACGCATAGAGGTTGGAGTAACTTGACCCTGAGTATGCAGTTAGGAAGCACCAGGGCAGGATTTGAACTCAGGATGTCGGGTTGAGAAGTTATGCCTTTTTTTTTTTTTAAAGTAAGCTCTACGCCCATGTGGGGCTTGAACTCACAACCTGGAGACCAAGAGTCGCATGCTCTACAGATTGATCCAGCCAGGTGCCCCAGAACTTGTGCTTTAAGTTTTAAAATAGGGTAGGGGAGCCTGGGTGGCTCAGTTGGTTAAGCGGCTGCCTTCGGCTCAGGTCATGATCCTGGGGTCCTGGGATCGAGCCCCACGTCCGGCTCCCTGCTCAGCGGAGAGCCTGCTTCTCCCTCTCCCTCTGCCTGCCACTCTGCCTACTTGTGCTCTCTCTCTATCTGTTGAATAAATAAATAAAATCTTAAAAAAAAAATAGGGGGCACCTGGGTGGCCCAATCAGTTAAGCGTCTGCCTTTAGCTCAGGTCATGATCTCAGGGTCCTGGGATTGAGTCCTGCATCCGGCTCCCTGCTCAGCGGAGAGTTTGCTTCTCCCTCTCCCTCTTCCCTTCCCCGCTGTTCCTGCTCTCTCTCTCTGTCTCTCAAATAAATAAATAAAATTTAAAAAAATATTTTTTCTGGGGCGCCTGGCTGGCTGAGCCAGTCTGTGGTGTGTGACTCTTGATCTCAGCCCCGTGCTGGGTGTGGAGATTACTTAAAAAAATATTTTTTCTAAGTTTTGATTGTGAAACTTTTCTTTTTTTTTTTTTACGATTTTATTTATTTATTTGACAGAGAGAGAGAGAGAGCATAAGCAGGGGGAGTGGCAGGCAGAGGGAGAGGGGGAAGCAGGCTCCCCGAGGAATAGGGAGCCCAATGCGGGACTCCATCCCAGGACCTCGGGATCATGACCTTAGCGGAAGGCAGCCGCTTAACTGACTGAGCCACCCAGGCGCCCCACATTAACGTTTTTCTGATGAGGCAGGCTTGCGTCTGGTCTCTCGGGCTCTGGCCACACCAGCCCGGCCTGCCTTTTTTCTCTTAACTTCAGACCCCTGAGCTGTGGCAGCCCCGAGCTCTTCCCCCGGACGCTGAGCCAGGCCCAGGATCTGAGCTGGGATTAGTCATGTGGGGACGGGTGGCTGAGGCCCACGGTGGGATCCCAGCCCAAAGAAGGGAGTGGGGGCTGGAGGTGGGGCCGATGGTGGATGGGCTGGGGTCTCAGTCCAGCTTAGAATCAGCTTGGGGTTCATGTCGGTGTGGCTTTGGGGCAGGGTGACTTTGGGGCCGAGGGTTCCTGGGATAATGAGGAGTGCAGGCGGGTATAGGGGGATCGCTCCTCGTGTTCTCCCCCAGATCTTTGGCATTCTGAAGGCCCCTTTCCGTGACAAGGGGGGTGAGGGCCCCCTGGTGCGGCTGGAGGAGCTGTCAGACCAGAAGAACGCCCCCTACCAGCACATGTTCCGTCTGTGCTACCGGGTGCTGAGGCATTCCCAGGAGGATTACCGCAAGAACCAGGTGCGCTGCCTCAACCCGCCGGAGCCTTCCAGGCCCTGGCGGCCCCACTCACCCGCTCACCGGCTTGCTCACCCCCTCACTCCTGCTTTTGTTCACTCAGCAAGTAGTTTCGGAGGTGCACAGCCGCTGTGTGCCAGGCACTGTTTTTGGCCCCGCGGATACAGCAGGGAACCAGACAGTAGGGCCAGCTTCGTGGGTGTGCAGTCGGGCTCCGTGCTCGGAAGGGCCTTGAGCTGGGTTTGATGCTCTGCTGTGGCCATCTTGAAAGTCTTGGCTTTTGAAGAAGGGTCCTGCTGTCTCATTTTGCACAGGGCCCCACAAATTATGCAGCCGGTCCGGCCAGACAATATCCTCCCTCACAGAGGCTTCACTCTGGTTGGGAGACAGGCTATGAGCTGAAGAACTCTGTTGTGGAAACCCACTCAGCTGCCCAGAGCGAGTTTCCTCTCCCAGACCTCCACCCGGCTAGTCGGAGTCCCCTGCCTGGGATGTGGGTCCCCATCCCCAGGTCTGGGGCGGTGTGCTGGAGCAGAGCCGGGCTCCCCACCACTCAGCTCGTCTGTTCTCCAGGAGCACATTGCCAAGCAGTTTGGGATGATGCAGTCCCAGATCGGCTATGACATCCTGGCGGAAGACACCATCACCGCCCTACTGCACAACAACCGCAAGCTCCTAGAGAAGCACATCACCAAGACCGAGGTGGAGACCTTCGTCAGCCTGGTGCGCAAGAACCGGGAGCCCAGGTGAGCCCGCCCGCCTCCCCTGCTGTGCCCGCTCCTTTCTCCTTCCCGGTGGTCCTCCCAGGGTACAGAGGCGGCGGGTACTGCTGGTTAAAATAGTGAAAAACCATTGCCTCCAGCGGTAAAGTGTCACGTGTCTGAGGGCCTGGCCTCTGCAGCCCCTCCCTGGGACCCTTCCCAAATGTGGCCCAATCTTGCAGCCAGGGGGTTGATGCCCGGTTCAGCAGAAGCCCCAAGACCCTCCTCTGGTGACAAAGTCGATGCCTGTGTTGAACCAGTTGTCCTTGTGCCCCCTTTACCCTGATCCCCGGGAACCCTAGGCAGCCTCCCCCTGCCCCGGGGTGATCAGCGAGACGCCCATGACTTGTCCGTCCCTGGGCAGCGGGGCCCATCTCCCAAGCAGTAACTGGTTCCGGGGAGCTGGTCTGCCAGCTGGGGAAGGGGGAGGGTTGGCTTCATCCCCACCAGGGAGCAGCCTCTGAGTCCCCTCCCCACCCCTGCGGCCACCACCCCAGGTTCCTGGACTACCTCTCTGACCTGTGTGTGTCCAACCACATCGCCATCCCCGTCACCCAGGAGCTCATCTGCAAGTGTGTGCTGGACCCCAAGAACAGCGACATTCTCATCCAGACCGAGTGAGCCATTGCGCTGTCCCCTGGCCACAGCCCGGCCTCCGCCCTGCTCCCCTCCTCCTCAGGCTCCTTAGAGCTTGGGCCCCGTGTGCGTTCAGGCTGGAACCGGCGCCCCTGCCTGCTGCGTGCCCAGCTCTGTGCTGGCTCCGTGTGAGCAAGGAGGCCTCGGGGAATGAGCCAGAACCTCTGTCCTTGAGAAGCTCGTGGTCTGAGGAGTGTGTTTGAGCTGGCACTCAGCCAAGCTCCCAGAGGGGTCTTCGTGGTGGCACATGCTCGTGGAGGGCTCTGGGCATGGCGTCCTGCCCCGGCCCCCCACTCCCTGTGACGGCTGGCCCTGGTTCACAGGCTTCGGCCAGTGAAGGAGATGGCCCAGTCCCACGAGTACCTGAGCATCGAGTACTCAGAGGAGGAGGTGTGGCTCACTTGGACCGACAAGAATAATGAGCACCACGAGAAGAGCGTGCGGCAGCTAGCCCAGGAGGCGCGGGCGGGCAATGCCCACGACGAGAATGTGCTCAGCTACTACAGGTGCCTCTGGGCCCAGCTCCTTCCCGTCCTTAGCGCTTCCGGTGCCCTTGGGCCTCCTCAGAAGCCATCAGCCAGTCCCCAGCGGCTATGCAGCCTTCACCGGGGAGGCTGAGCTCAGTCCAGGGACGGGCCTGAATGAACCCCAAACCTGTCTCCACACATAGTTACTTAAAAAATAAGATTACTAGATAACACTTATCCAATGCTGGCCATATACCAGGCCCTGTTCGAAGTGTTTCACCTGGCCACTCACTGACGCCTCACCATAGCCTCGTGACTACTGTCACCCTCAGAGCTGGGGAGACAGGCACAGGGAGGTGAAAGGACTTGCCCAAGGTCACACCTCCTTAGTGGTGGGCCACGGGTCAAACCCAGGCCGTCTGGCGCCAGGGCCACGGCAGGTAAGGCAGGGCTCTGAGCAGGAAGCCGAGTGTAGGCCAGCACCCCATGCAGAGCAGGGCTGTCTGCGGGCCTCCTTTCGGCTGCTCTTCCAACCGGGCTCACCCCTGCATCCGCTGCTCTGCAGAGGCCCGTCCCCCTACTACACTTCCCTCCCCTGACTCTCCCAGCCTCATGCTCAGCCAGCCTTCCTCCCGTGAAGACCTGTCCTGGCTGAGCCAGAAGTGGTTTCTTCCTTTGCAAGGAGGGGAGAGCTGCAGATGCTCACTCAAAGTTGCGTCTTTTCTGTTACGCTGGCGGGTGCCTGGTTTGACCTAAGTCCCTTTGCCACTTTCCCAAGGCCTCTGCCAGCCCAGGCCCAGGTGCTGGTGGCCCACGCTGGCCTGCACCTGCCGCGGGCTTACCCTCCGCCGCGCCCTTGCAGGTACCAGCTGAAGCTCTTTGCCCGCATGTGCCTGGACCGCCAGTACCTGGCCATCGACGAGATCTCCCAGCAGCTGGGCGTTGACCTCATCTTCCTGTGCATGGCAGACGAAATGCTGCCCTTTGACCTGCGCGCCTCCTTCTGCCACCTGATGCTGCACGTGCACGTGGACAGGGACCCCCAGGAGCTGGTCACGCCGGTCAAGTTCGCCCGCCTCTGGACCGAGATCCCCACAGCCATCACCATCAAGGAGTGAGATGGGGAGCAGAGGGTGGGCCAGGCGAGGCCAGGGTGGCAGGATCTCAGCGACCCTCACGCCTCACTGCCTACCCCCGCAGCTATGATTCCAACCTAAACGCCTCTCGCGACGACAAGAAGAACAAGTTTGCCAGCACCATGGACTTCGTGGAGGACTACCTCAACAACGTGGTCAGCGAGGCCGTGCCCTTTGCCAATGAGGAGAAGAACAAGCTCACCTTCGAGGTTGCTGGGCAGGGTGGGCAGCGAGGGGCTGGCGCTGGGGGAGTTCTGATTGGCCCCCTCAGCTGCCCCCAGGGGCGCTTTGGGAGCTCCATGACCTCACTCCCCTCCGTGCCCCAGCCAGTTCAAGGAGCCCGCATAGACTGCCGGGACTCCCCAAGTGGAAAGCTCCTCCCCTGCTACCTGGGAGAGGGTTGCCTCCCGTTGGTCCACTCACCGCTGCAGGCCCTCATGGGTCGCAGACCCCTGCGGGATGCACCCCCCCTTCCTGCATTTCCGCCCTATCCCGCCCCCGCCCCCCAGTAGCCTTCCTCGCCGGCCTTGCTTCCTCATTAGCTGAATGGTGCGGCTGCGTCCTCACTGCCCCGCGCGCCCAGAGGCCCTGCGTTTTCCGAGGGCCTTCGTCACCTCCTCCTGACACCCGCTTGGCCCTACTTTCCCTTTCTGGCCCCGCCCCGCTCATCTCGGCCCCGCCCCCTCCCCGCAGGTGGTCAGCCTGGCGCACAATCTCATCTACTTCGGCTTCTACAGCTTCAGTGAGCTGCTGCGGCTCACTCGCACGCTGCTGGGCATCATCGACTGCGTGCAGGGCCCCTCGGCCATGCTGCAGGCCTACGATGACTCAGGCGGTGAGGCTTAGTGGCCAAGGCCACTCCCCCCCGCCCCAGCCCTGGCCTTCCTCGGTCTCCTAGTGCCAGTGTCCTCTCTGATCAACCCCCTGTGCAGCCTGTCTCCTGGCCCCTGCTGGACCAGAGGTCCAGGCGCTGTGGAGACCCCGGGGTCTGGGGGAGTTGCCTTGCAACACAGCTTGGCCCTGAGGGGAGATAATGAGGGAGGAGGGGAGACCCAGGCCCTGCCTGAGGAGCTCCCAGTCAGACAGAGGAGTGGGCATAAACTCCTCTAATCAAAAAGCGCATAGTCTGACACCTGGTGTGTAGTGCTCCCCACACGGTGTCCTCTGTCCCCCGTGCTCTGTAGCAGCATCTCAGGATGCCCCACAGGAGAATTCTCACTGGTCTCCCCACACAGTTTACCTTTGCTCTGGCCAGCCCCTCTTCGCCCAGATTTGGCTTAAAGCTCACCTCCCCCAGAAGCCTTTCTGGGTGAGCCCTGCCTCTGACAGACAGAGAGTCAGAGTCAGACCCAGGGGTCCTGCTGTGCACCCCCGTGACCCCCCGGTGCTTCGCACTCTGCAGGCAAGAACGTGCGGCGGTCCATCCAGGGCGTGGGCCACATGATGTCCACCATGGTGCTGAGCCGCAAGCAGTCTGTCTTTGGTGCCCCCAGCCTGTCTGCCAGCGCTGGTACCACCGAGTCGCTGGACAGAAGCAAGTTCGAGGACAATGAAGACATTGTGGTGATGGAGACCAAGCTGAAGATTCTGGAAATCTTGCAGGTGGCTGGGCCAGGACAGCGCTGAGAGGTGTTGGGAATAGGGCAGGAGAGTGGGGCCCGGGGCAGGGAGGCTGGGGGGGGTGAACCCCTGCTCAGATCACAGTATCCAGTACTGGAGGGCTTCCACGGTGATTGGTTGTGTAGCCCAGTGGTTTCCGAAGTGTGGTCCTTGGACCAGCAGCATCGGCCTCACCAGGGAACTCAGAAATGCATGTTCTTGGGCCCCGCCCCAGACCTCTGTATGGAACTGAGGCACCCGAGGCAGGCCCACAGTCTGCTGTGACAAGCCTCCCGGGTGATTCTGGTGTGCACTAAAGCCTAGCTCCGTCCCTCCATTGTACAGATGAGGAAGGGAAGGCGGGGAGGGCACTATACTGCCATCCTACAGAGATTTTGGAGCAGAGCTAGAGCTTTGAGGGCCCATTTCCTGGTGAGGCAGACATGGTCTTTCCTGTTCCGGGTCTTGTCTGAGACCCCCTAGCAACACTTGGAGAAGGGGCTGGTAGGACCCCGGGAGTGGTAAGAATGCTTGCTTTTGCTTAGCTGCCACCAGAGGATGGGAAGGGTAATGCAGTGGCCTCCACGGGGACCCAGTCTGGGCAGGGCCTGGTCAGGGGAGTCAGACCATTCCGACTCCTTCTAGGAGCTCCGGGCTTCCAGATCGGCATCCTGGGGTGTGGCCAGAAGCTCTGTGCCCCATAAGGATAGAGGCCAGTCAAGGGTCTCTGGGAACCCTCTGCCCTCACCGCCCCCCACACTGGCCTCCCCTGCTGCCCCCAGTCTTCAGTTCCACACCCCCCTGCCCTCCAGCCCCGGGCAGAGCAGGATGGGAGGACAGAGTTGGCCTCTGGGCCTGGGGAGCTTCATTCTCTTTGCTGTCAGTGGCCTCCCTGGGAAGGAGGGACTGAGGGTCTCTGCCTCATTTGCAGAGGAGGTGTCATCCCTCATCACTGGGGCAGGAGTGGAGGAGAGGGCACTCTGGACCTCCCCGGGGAGAGGAGTCTTGAGTTTTTAGGTTGTGATGTCCTGTAGTAGCTGGAACATCTTTACCATAGACCCACCCCTGAGTGCTAGAGCTCATTCTGGGTTCCCCCTCCCCTCTCCTGGGGCACGACTGGCCTTCCGACCTCAGCCCAGTCCTCACCCCATCCCTCCCCGCTTCTCCAGTTCATCCTCAACGTCCGCCTGGACTACCGCATCTCCTACCTGCTGTCCGTCTTCAAGAAGGAGTTTGTGGAAGTGTTTCCCATGCAGGACAGCGGGGCTGATGGCACCGCCCCGGCCTTCGACTCCACCAGTGAGCCCCCCCGCCCCGCCTTCCCCTGCCTTCAGGCTGAGGCTGTGTGACTCGTCAGGGGTACACATTAGTGGGGCGGAGGCTGGGGGACGCCCCGGAGCCAGCTCCCCAGCCCTGCCTCTGTTTCCCAGCCCATTTGATTGCCATGGGGAAGAGGCGAAGGCAGACATCATTCTCTCCATCTCCTAAATGGAGAAACTGAGGCCCAGAGAGGGGCGGGGACTTGCCCGAGGTCACAGCCAATGAGAGGCTGAACCAGACCGGGACCCAGGTGCCCTGGTGCCCAGCTCAGAACTCTTGCTCGCCCCCGTGGGGCAGTGGAGCTGCTCTGGTCCCTGCCCTGGCTGGCTCCACCCCCACTCTGGGAAGGAGCGTGCAAGCGGGGCTGCCACCCAACCAGTGCTCCCTCACCCCTGTGCTCCTCATCTTTCCTGGGCACGGACCTGCCATCTGCCCCCACCCACCCACTCTTGCTCCCCACAGCTGCCAACATGAACCTGGACCGCATCGGGGAGCAGGCGGAGGCCATGTTCGGAGTGGGGTGAGGCCAGGGATGAGGTGGGGGGGTGGTGTGTGGGGTTGGGTGGGCAATGCTGATGCAGGTGTGAGAACCCCCCCTCCTTGGGGTCTCCACGGCTGGGCTGGGGCTGGTCCCTCCTCCTGGGTCTGCAGGACCCTTACCAGGCTCTGGGGCGGGGGTCTCCTTGGCTGTCTGCAGGACCCTTACCAGGCTCTGGGGCGGGGGTCTCCTTGGCTCTGTGCTTTTGCCCTCTCATGCCCTGGTGATACAGGGGCCACTTGGGCCCTCGTGTCATCCTGGTCATTCCCCTGCCCTCACTCAGGGCAGTTGTGGCTCTATTTGTGCATCTGGACTTGGGCTGGAGGGGAGCAGGGGGAGGTGTGGGGGAGAGCCCGCTGTACACAGGGCTAGGGTGGGGAGGGGTCGCCCTGGGAGCTGGGGGCTCTTCACCATTTCTGTGCCACGCCCTTGGCATCTGGTGAAGCCCTGGGACCTGGGCTCAGAAGGGCATTTTTAAATTCATAAAATAAAGCACGTAAATTACAAAGGAAACCAAGAGCTTTGAGATGCAGTTATCAAAATATTGAAGAAAACAAATTTGAAGTGACAGTTAGCTATGCGGCTCTTTATTAACACATTAAGTAACGAGCTGGGCCGGGGGTGTAATTAGTACCGTGATTTCGAAGGCGCGACGCATGTGAACGGGATTCACAATTTCTGTAACAACGGTAAGGTGATGGGAGAACATCTGTGATTGGTATTGGTGACAAAATCACAGGTACCGCTAATTTCTCCTCACTGAAGGAAATGCTGCATTCTAGTTAGAGGTTGGTACAGCCGAAGATGGGAACTTTCCCCACCCCCATTCCTGGCCCCAGCCAATCTCCACGAATCTCTACGATTTCTTGGGGTGGTGGGGGGGGTTGCGTGTGGGTCCCCTGTGAAGAGTCCCTGCTTCAGCTGCATCAGCAAGGGGAGTCCTGCGGGACCTCAGGGAACACGGGATCCCTCGGGGAGCTCAGGGCAGTGGTTGGTGACACCCTGGGGAGAAGTCCTCACTATTTGGAGCAAGTCTGACACCTGGTGCGGCATCCGCTAGTGGGTGGCTGGGCGTGCGCCGTTCCCTTTGGGCAGCGGGGAGCTCGGTGCCCAGCGTGCACTCCCCTGGCGCCACAGGAAGACCAGCAGCATGCTGGAGGTGGACGACGAGGGCGGCCGCACGTTCCTGCGTGTGCTCATCCACCTCACCATGCACGACTACGCGCCGCTCGTCTCGGGGGCCCTGCAGTTGCTCTTCAAGCACTTCAGCCAGCGCCAGGAGGCCGTGCACACCTTCAAGCAGGTGCTGCTCCTGTCTGAGCCCCTGGTCGGCCCTTGGGGAGCAGGAGGGAGGCCCCAGGGGGCTTTCCGGGGCGGGGGGACTACCCTGAGGACCTCCTGGCCCGGGCACTGGGGGGTTAACCATGAGCAGAGAGCTTGCAGCTCAGGGGAGCTCAAGATACTTCTTTGGGGGTTCTCGGCCTTGCTGAACTCCTGAAAGGTGAAGGCCAAGTGTTGGTCACCTTTATGACCTCTCAGTCTGACTCAAGGCTTGTCGCTTTTCTTTTTTTTTAAGATTTTTTATTTATTGACTTGAGGGGGGCAGAGAGCTCAGGCAGGGGGAGCAGCAGAGGGAGAGGGAGAAGCAGGCTCCCCGCGGAGCAGGGAGCCCAATGCGGGGCTCGATCCCAGGACCCTGGGATCATGACCTGAGCCGAAGGCAGACGCTTAACTGGCTGAGCCACCCAGGTGCCCCGGCTTGTCACTTTTTATGAGGCAGACAGCACTTTAGAGTTTACAAACGATACCATGTGCGCCTTTGCTAAGTGCTTCAAATCACTCCTGGCACGCAGTCAGCCTTCACTAAGGTGACTGGTTCTGTGACCGTGATGTCGTGTGATCTCGACAGCTCCCTGTGAAAGGCGCTGCCATTTGTCGAGCATGTGCCAGGCACTGAGCCTTGGCCTCGCATTAGTGGACTTCTCGCAGTGGCCCCTGGCAACATGGTTACTCCTCTCATCCCCGTTTTATGGAGGGGGGCATTGAGGCCAGGGGGGCTTTCCTCCCTTACCCTGACCAGAGCGAGTGAAGTGGGAGCCAAGGGACATGGCTGTCCTGCAGCAGGCGCTACAGGTCAGTGCTGCCAGTATTCTTTGCCCTGCCCTGTTTGGGGTCGGAGTGGCCAAGTGATAGGCCTTAGCGGCACCAGTCAATGAGCAACTGAAGCCAGCCAATGGGGCAGCTCATGACAAGCAGTGCGGGGAGGCCTTCGGCCATCCGGGCAGGCTTCCTGGAGGTGGCGGACCGTGGCCGGCAGCAGCATTGAGGAGGAGCAGAGGCCTGGAAGAGGGCAGGCACCGGGGGGTCTCTACGAGGCAGTGGACCTGAGGTGCCCGTCTCACCAGGCATGCCCATGGTCAACCTTCAGGTGCAGCTGCTGATCTCCGCTCAGGATGTGGAGAACTACAAGGTGATCAAGTCAGAGCTGGACCGGCTGCGGACCATGGTGGAGAAGTCAGAGCTGTGGGTGGACAAGAAGGGCAGCAGCAAGGGCGAGGAGGTGGACACGGGTGCTGCCAAAGACAAGAAAGAGGTGAGTGGGGTGGCAGGGAGCTGGAAGACCAGAGCTCCCAGTGAGGGCTGGGCCCGGCTGACCCCTGCTCGGTTCCCTGTGTCCCCAGCGGCCCACAGACGAGGAGGGTTTTCTGCACCCACCCGGGGAGAAGAGCAGTGAGAACTACCAGATCGTCAAGGGCGTGAGTGGCCTGGGGCCCTGAGCCCCCCCGCCCCCGGAGGCTCCGGGGCCTGGCCTCTCCTGCCTCCCCACTCTGCCAGCCACTGGCCCTCAAAATACACATCTTCTGCTTTGCCTGCACATTAAAGACAGCCCTGCCCAGGTCCAGATGGAATTATTTTAAAGCTGAAGGAATTTAATGAAATTCCATTTCACAGTCATATTGTTCTATTTACTTTTACGGGTGGAATTAGGTTTTTAAAAGTGCTTCCCTACCTTGTTGCGGCGATCTGACTCAGTGAATGTGGCCTCCTTCCCCCTTCCTGTCCCGGATGTGAGCTGGGGCTTGGCCAGACTTGGCTGGGGACTTCGACCAGCCTGAGTTGGGCGCGGGGAGCCGGGTGGCGGGGAAGCTGGAGGAGGAGGGCAGGGGTTCTGGGCTCACCCCCCACCCTCCCCAGATCCTGGAGCGGCTGAACAAGATGTGCGGCGTGGGGGAGCAGATGAGGAAGAAGCAGCAGAGGCTGCTCAAGAACATGGATGCCCACAAGGTCATGCTGGACCTGCTGCAGATCCCCTATGACAAGGTGGCCTTTGACTTCTGACCTCTGACTCCCCGGGGCAGCTTCCCCCCTGAACCCTGACCTAACCCAAACCACGCACTAATCCCGAATGCTGACCTAACCCAGCCTCACCCCTGAATCTTGACCCTGACCCTAGCTTCTATTTCCCTCTCTGGCCTCTTCCTGATCATTTCAGGTTCATTGTATATCTTTTTTTTTCCCCCAAAGATTTTATTTATTTATTTATTTGAGAGAGAAAGAGCTTGAGAGAGAGAGAGAGATCACGAGCAGGGGGGAGGGGTAGAGGGAGAAGCAGGCTCCCCGCTGAGCAGGGAGCCCCACGTGGGGCGCCATCCTAGAGCCCTGGGATCATGACCTGCGCCGAAGGCAGATGCTTAACTGACTAGGCCACCCAGGTGCCCCATCGCCTCCTTGTCTTGATCCATGTTGAGCCTTATCTGACCCCAGCCTCTCTTTGACTCATGATGTCAACTCAGACCGCATACTGACCCCTGACTTTGATTCCATACCCTAGCCTCACTCTGACCTCTTACCCTGACCTAACCCCGGGCACACCCTGGTCCCGGACTCCAAATTGAGCATCATTTCAACCTTTGACCCTCCACGCCTCCCCTCAACTGACACACTGGCTCTTGAGCCTGACACCCAGCCATTCACCTGACCCCGACCCCTCAACCTTGCTCCCCCACACTGGCCTCACCTCAGCCTCTGCCCCTCAGCCCTTCACACATTCCCTTTTTTTTTTTTTTGAGAGAGAGAGAGCACAGCAGGGGGAGGGGGAGGGGGAGAAGCAGGCTTCCCGTGGAGCAGGGAGCCCGATGCCGGGCTTGATCTCAGGACCCTGGGATCATGACCTGAGCCGAAGGCAGACGCTTCACCAGTGCCCAACACACATTTCCTTCTCCTGACCTGGAGGCGCAGCTTTCACCTTGAACCTGGCCTCCTTGTGGTCCCAATCTCAAGCCCGGACCCCCGGCCACAGCTGCTGGAGCTCAGGCGCAAGGCCCAGCCTCACCTTCCTCCTCCTGTCCCGGTGCCCAGGGTGATGCCAAGATGATGGAGATCCTGCGCTACACGCACCAGTTCCTGCAGAAGTTCTGCGCCGGGAACCCGGGCAACCAGGCCCTGCTGCATAAGCACCTGCACCTCTTCCTCACGCCGGGGGTAAGGGCACGAGGTGGGGGGGTGGCGGCGGCGGTGGGGAGCGGGCCCCGGATCCCCCTTGGTGACAGCCACCCGCCCGCCTGCCCCCAGCTCCTGGAGGCAGAGACCATGCAGCACATCTTCCTGAACAACTACCAGCTGTGCTCGGAAATCAGTGAGCCCGTGCTGCAGCACTTCGTGCACCTGCTGGCCACCCACGGGCGGCACGTGCAGTACCTGGACTTCCTGCACACCGTCATCAAGGCCGAGGGCAAGTATGTCAAGAAGTGCCAGGACATGATCATGACCGAGGTGAGGATGGGGCTGGGGGACATGTGGGGGCTCAGGCGGTGGGACCAGAGTTAAGTCAGACAGGGGGTCACGAGAGGGACCTGGCCGGTGGAGGGAGGACTAAGGCCACAGAGGCAGGTCTAGGAGATCTCCGATAACAGGCCTGAAAGAACTCACACGCTCATTCCACTATTTATCCTTGTATTTTCACGGATTTAAAAATCATGAGGCGCCTGCTGTGGGCCAAGGAGCATGATGTACCGGGGGACATCAGTGGGGTGTAAACTCGGGGCGGGGGACCACATCCTGTGTGTTTCTGCACGGGCCCCGGCGTCTGGCACCCTGCAGGTGCCTGGTAGACCTGTTGGCCGAAGGCATGAAGTAGGAAGGGCCGAGTCTAAATCTGGAACAGACGTGGTCTCTGCCCAGGAGCATCTTACAGCGCGGTATGGGGGCGGGGGGGCGGGGGGAGCACAGTAAAGGGAGATGAGGGACCTGATGAATGAGGTGCCCTGCACCGGAAGTGCTGTACAGTGCGGATTATTGATTGCTGTTATTATTATTACTGTGAATAACATAATCACTGACACGAGAGGATGCAGCGTGTGCTCTGGGAGCTTTAAATTCCACACTGGGAGCCCAGGGGAGGGAGGGGGCATGGGATTAGAAAGGGCTTCCTGGAGGAGGCACCTCCGAAACAACCCCGAGTGGGGTTTCTTTCCTTAGGGGAGGAGGGGGCACTTTTTCTGGGTCCAGGGTTCGGCCCTGATGGCAGGTGGCCCGAGACATCAGCCTACAGCCCCGAGGGCCAGGCAGGGGAGGGTTTTCCTGAGTGTCACGTGAGGGCTGGGGTCAGAGTCCCAATCTCTCCCTGGTACCCCCGGGGCCTGCTGGACTGGGGCATCTGATCGGGCACCCCTCCTGCCCACAGCTGACCAACGCAGGTGACGACGTGGTCGTGTTCTACAATGACAAGGCCTCACTGGCCCACCTGCTAGACATGATGAAGGCCGCCCGGGATGGCGTGGAGGACCACAGCCCCCTCATGTACCACATCTCCCTGGTGGACTTACTGGCTGCCTGCGCTGAGGGCAAGAACGTCTACACGGAGATCAAGTGCACCTCCCTGCTGCCCCTGGAGGACGTGGTGTCTGTGGTGACACATGAGGACTGCATCACCGAGGTCTGGGCCCTGGGACTGCTGGCGGGGGAGAAGGGGTGGTGGAGCCAGGCCTGGGCAGCCGTCAGTCTTGCATGGCAGGGCAGGAAGGGGGAGGTAAGGAAAGTGGGGGCGGGTAGGAGGGACGTGGGCTGAGGAACAAGGGGGAGGTCAGGGGAGAATTGGTGGAGTACAGAGGAGGAGAGCCTGGGCCGGTGGCCCTGCTCAGGCCCCTGACCTTGCTTCCGCCTGCGCAGGTGAAAATGGCTTATGTGAACTTCGTGAATCACTGCTATGTGGACACGGAGGTGGAGATGAAGGAGATCTACACGAGCAACCACATCTGGACACTCTTTGAGAACTTCACCCTGGACATGGCTCGGGTCTGTCCCCCGGGGGGTGGGGCGTGGGCTTGTGGGCACCCCGTGCTGGGCAGGGGTGTGGTTGGGAGCCTGGGCAGCCTTCCAGGGGCTGGGTGTGGAGGGGCCCCCAGGGCATCTCTCTCTCCTGCCCCAGGTGTGCAGTAAGCGGGAGAAGCGCCTGGCTGACCCCACGCTGGAGAAGTACGTGCTGACCGTCGTGCTGGACACCATCAACGCGTTCTTCAGCTCTCCGTTCTCTGAGAACAGCACCTCCCTGCAGGTGAGGCTCTCCTGCGTGCACAGCTCTTGTGCTGGGAAGGGGGAAGGAGAATATATATTCACGTCTGCTTGTGGCGCATAAAGACGTAGCAGAAGGACATAGACAAGTGCGTTAGTCACATGTGCTATGTAACAAATTACCCCCGAAGTTAGTGGTTTAAAACAACAAACGTTTAATCTCCTATAACTTCTGTGGGCCAGGGATTACCATGGGGACAGTACCCTAGAACGGGAATTCCTAAATTGACTTGGTGTGATGGGTCCCAGGGTGGCAGGGGACGGCTGGCAGCACGTACCCCCCGAAGACAAGATGGTCATGCCTACCATGGTGGATAGCAGAGCCCGAGCGGTAATCCAGAGGGCCCAATGCCCAGAGATCTTTGCTGTCGGCTTAGTCAGTCTGGTGCCCCTGGGACTGAAGTCTTACCTGCAACAGCAGAAAAGCTCTAGGCTAGGGAACAGAAGTTTGTCTTAAATCACTGGAAGAGTCATGGCTCCTCAGTCGATTCCCAGATTCCCAGACTTCCTAGCCCAGGGCCCCTTGAAGGCAAAAGAGGCAGGTTCCCTGGAGGGGGGAGCCTGCGACAATACCTAAATCATAATACCATAAATCACTGGATGGACACAAGAACCCAACAAAGGGGTTACTTATAGGTAGAGGGACTGAGGTCCTGGTCTCTCAGCAAGGGTGGGTTCATTTTGACACACATGCGTTTGGGCCCTGGGATCTCTTTGGGACTATGAGTAATTTGTATCAGCTTTTTCCACCTCTCATCAGTCCCAGGGCAGAGGTGGGAAAATGGGCTGATGGGATCAAGCTTGGGGTGAGACTTCTCAAAGTAAGCCTTTTTGTAGCATACTTTGGGTTTTGAACCATGGAAGTATATCACTTTTTCACAATAGTACTTTATTTAAAAAATTGTTTTTAAAGGAAGGAAGGGGTCAGCAATAGGACTCTAAGCCCCAGGTCTGGACCTTGGGGAATTCTCATAGGGCTGCCACGTACAGTTGGGCAGGTTGTGCACTGCTGAGAGGAAAGGGGGTGCCTTTTCTCTTTGGCACAAAGACACATGGTAACTATTGGATGCATGTTCCTCCATCATGCCCATTCTCAGTGGGGCCTGGTCCCTGGGCCTGGGGCTGCCCAGGGTGGAGGGTGGGCCAGGCTGTAGCAATAGGCTTGTTGCCTCTTGCAGACACACCAGACCATCGTGGTGCAGCTGCTGCAGTCCAGCACACGGCTGCTTGAGTGTCCGTGGCTGCAGCAGCAGCACAAGGGCTCCGTGGAGGCCTGCATCCGGACCCTCGCCATGGTGGGTGAGTGTGCCAGGGGCACTGGCTAGCTCCAACCACCCCTCCCCTCCCTTCACTGCAGCAACGCCTGCCCTCAAAATAAACACGTTATTCCTAAGCTCGCCCATCATCTGCTCCCAAGTAGTTCTCAGCAAGTTCTTCTCAGTGTCTAACTGGCATCTTAGCAATCGAGAAAAGCTGTTTTCTCTGAGCTTTGAGTCATTTCCCCAGAGGAGAATGCTGGGTGACAGCCCGCAACCAAAGTTTCTTTTGCTTGCAGATGGTTTCAGGCAGAAGGGAGGCCTGTAGGTGGTTAGGGAGCGCTGGGGAAGAGGAGAGAGAAGGTGGGAGAGAGGAGGGGAGGGCTCAGGGTGGAGCCAGGGTAGAATCAGAGAGGCAGAAACTCCCTCTTTTTACCCCAAAAGGGGAAGAGGGCACCCCAGTCCAAGTGGGGGCCAGCACATACCCCAGAATCTCGGTGAGTTCACCCTGTCCCCCAGTACGGCAGCCCAGAGCCTAGCCACTCTGGCTGGCCGGGCCCTCCCCACCCCCCACCTGCCCTCCAGCACCCCCTTGTCTCCGCGCCCCCCCCCCCCCAGCCAAAGGCCGGGCCATCTCACTGCCCATGGACCTGGACGCGCACATCAGCTCGCTGCTCAGCAGTGGTGCCACCTGTTTAGCCGCCGCCCAGCGCAGCGCTTCTAACTACAAGGCCACCACACGGGCCTTCCCGCGCGTCCCGCCTGCCGCCAACCAGTGGGACTACAAGAACATCATCGAGAAGCTGCAGGTGAGGGTGGGGCTGCCCGGTGTCTGCCATGGGAGCTGCTTCGGAAGGGTGGTTCTGGGGAAGTGGTCCCTTCCTGTGCTGTCCGCACTCCCCAGGAAAGAGGCCCCTGCTAAGGGCAGGCCCCGGGAAGGGGACTGAGGGGCATCGTTCCAGGGGAAGCCAGGAGAACCCAGGCCTCTGCTAGTAGGGTTGGTGCTCATGAAGCGGGGTGGGACACCTCTCAGTCCTGACAGCGCCTTCTTGTTTATGCGACACGCTCCTGGCCGCTGTCTACACACTTCTGAGGGGCTGTGGTGGCTCACTATCCCCACATGGCAGGAGGCCGAGGCCCAGAGAGGGGAAGCGGTTTGCCCCAGGTCACACAGCTGGAGGAGGGGCTGGGAGAAAAGCTAGGGCTTGTGGCTCCCAGCCAGGGGCTCTGAGTGGACAGATGACCTGCACTGTTCAGGGTGGTTCTGTGGACGCAGGGCCCCTCAGACAGGCTTGGAGAAATCCGTGGGGCCATTCAGTGTTGGGGTGGGTGGACTGGCAGTCCAGCCCCACTCATCTCTTGGGCCTGGGCGGCCTGCACCTGGCCTGGTAGTGACTGTGCCGTGCCCACCCCAGGACATCATCACGGCCCTGGAGGAGCGACTGAGGCCCCTGGTACAGGCCGAGCTGTCAGTGCTGGTAGACGTCCTGCACTGGCCCGAGCTGCTCTTCCTGGAGGGCAGCGAGGCCTACCAGCGCTGCGAGAGTGGGGGCTTCCTGTCCAAGTGAGCCGGACGCCGGGCCGGGGAGGGGGGTGGCGGGGGCGAGGCCGCCGGGGACAAGGCAGGACCGGACAGCCCACAGGGCGGAGGGCTGGGGCAGGGGAAGTGGCTGGAGGGAGGCAGCCGAGGCTGCCCCCAGCGTGCCCTCCTTCCTCACGGGCCAGGCTGATCCAGCACACCAAGGACCTCATGGAGTCGGAGGAGAAGCTGTGTGTCAAGGTGCTGCGGACCCTGCAGCAGATGCTGCTCAAGAAGACCAAGTACGGGGACCGGGTGAGTACCCGGGGGAGCTGGACACCCTGGGAGCCCAGCCGGCAGGCCCGGGGTTTCGGGGCCAGCGTGGGTGGGCCAGTGGTCCAGGGGTGAAACGCGCCACTGCGGGGCCTTGCTCCTCCCCCCTCAGGGCAATCAGCTGCGCAAGATGCTGCTACAAAACTACCTCCAGAACCGGAAGTCCAGCTCGAGGGGGGACCTTCCAGACCCCATGGGCACTGGTCAGTACCGCCTCCCCGCCGCAGTGCCTCTGCGTGGCCCACGTGCCCAGGCCCTGGGCCCTCCCTTCTGTTCCCCTGCCCCCCCAGCTCCCCTCACATGGGTTCCCCAACTCCAGGCCTGGACCAAGACTGGTCAGCAATTGCGGCCACCCAGTGCCGGCTGGACAAGGAGGGGGCCACCAAGCTGGTATGTGACCTGATCACCAGCACCAAGAATGAGAAGATCTTCCAGGAGAGCATTGGCCTGGCCATCCGCCTGCTGGACGGTGGCAACACTGAGATCCAGGTGTGGAGTGGTGGGGGGGTGCTGGGGGCTCACCTCCTGGGCAGGGTGGTGCCTCCTGCTCAGCACAGTGCGACACGTTGCTGAGGCTGCCGGGCTTGGCTGCAGGGCTAGGTGCTGGTGGCCTGCACTAGTCTGGCTATGCGGGGGCGGCTCCACCTCCCATAACTGCCCCCGTGTCCCCTGGCCTCTTCCTACCCACGTTGACCGTCCCCCTCAAGCCAGGCCTGAGCCTGACTCCCCACCACGCTGCTCACGTCAAGTCCATCATTCCTGCCTCTCGGTCTCTGCTCAGGCTTCCTTCCCTCCTCTTCCACGCTCTCCTCGGCCTCTGGTGCCCAACCAAAGGACTGCCTCCTCTGAAAAGTCCCCTATGATTGCCTTATCCCCATTCATTCCTTCCTTCATGGCTTTTTTTTTTTTTTTAAGATTTATTTTTTTGAGAGAGAGAGAGGCGGGAAAGGGCAGAGGGAGAAAGAGAGAGAGTCTTAAGCAGACTCCGTGCTGGGTGCAGAGCCTGGTGCAAGGCTTGATCTCACGACCCTGAGATCATGACCCGAGGCAGAACCAAGAATCAGACGCTTCACCGACTGAGCCACCCAGGTGCCCCTCATGCATTGTTTTAATAAGTCTGCGCTCAGTGCCTCCCGAATGCCTAGGCACTAAGGATTTAGCCGTGAACAGAAAAGACAAAATCCATATATCCTATGAATTGGTCCTGTATCCTAGTGGGGACAACAGCCAATGACTATAATCTCTCCATGGCCTGGAGAGCATGTTGGACAGTGCTAATGGAGGCGAGGGGCATGGGGGTGCTGGGGCAGGGATGGGGTAGGCCCCTGAAGAGGGACCAGTGCAGCGAGGGCCCAGAGGTAAGCCTGTGGACAAGAGGGGCGGGCTGCACCGGCAGTGCCAAGAGAGGTGGCAGGCCATCAGGTGGCCTCGTGGGCGCTGGGCGGCGGGGCCGCTGCAGGGTGTCAGGCAGAGGAGGGACAAGGCTTAGACTTCCGAGGGGCAGCTCTGCTGCTGTGTGGGCAGATGCAGATGGTGTGAGGAAGCTTGTGCAGGCCCCCAGCATCGCAGCGATGGCAGTTACCAAGCCTTCCCCGCTGCCTCTGATAGCCTTGACCGCCCCTGCACCAGCTGCAGTCCCAGGGCACACCTAGGGACCTGTCTGCGGCCCAGCCTTGTCCCAGCAGCATGGAGAGAGCGCTCCAGGGACTCACCAAGGGCTGCTTAGCACCAGGCCCAGGGCTGAGGCTGTCCCCCATGTCACCGTACCCCCCAGAAATCCTTCTACAACCTGATGACAAGTGACAAGAAGTCAGAGCGCTTCTTCAAAGTGTTGCACGACCGCATGAAGCGGGCCCAGCAGGAGACCAAGTCCACGGTGGCCGTCAACATGAATGACCTGGGCAGCCAGCCGCGTGAGGACCGGGAGGCGGCAGACCCCACCACCAAAGGTCAGAGGTCACAGCAGTACAGGATGGGGGTGCTGGGCCCGGGTCAGAGGGTGCAGGGTGAGGGTCCAGTCCCTTCCAGCAGCCCCAGCCTCACCAGGCCCCCCCCCCCGCAGGCCGCGTAGCTTCCTTCTCGATGCCAGGCTCCCCATCCCGCTATTCGCTGGGCCCCAGCCTGCGCCGGGGCCACGAGGTGGGCGAGCGCGTACAGAGCAACGAGATGGGCACGTCCGTGCTCATCATGCAGCCCATCCTGCGCTTTCTGCAGCTGCTGTGTGAGAATCACAACCGGGACCTGCAGGTGAGTGCCTGCCCCTGCCCCGCCACCCGGTCAGCACGTGGACCGCCTGCCCTCTGCCCGTGGGCCACTGCTCTGCAGGTGGTGGCAGAGGGCACGGTCCCCCAGGGCCGGCCTCTCCTCCCCTGCGAGAGCTGTGCCATGCCCACCCTCCTGTGCCCTGCAGAACTTCCTGCGCTCTCAGAACAACAAGACCAACTACAACCTGGTGTGCGAGACGCTCCAGTTTCTGGACATCATGTGCGGCAGCACCACCGGCGGCCTGGGGCTGCTGGGCCTTTACATCAACGAGGACAACGTGGGCCTGGTCATCCAGACCCTGGAGACCCTCACTGAGTACTGCCAGGGCCCCTGCCACGAGAACCAGGTGAGCTGTCGCGGCGGCGCCAGCAGCCGACAGGGCGTGTGGCCACGCCGGTGCAGGGGGCAGGCTGGGCAGGGGAGAGACGGAGGCCTCCGGAGCAGCCAGAGTGCTGAGGGGCCTGGGCCCCGTGTCCCCCCTCTGCCTCCTGCCAGACTTGCATCGTGACGCACGAGTCCAATGGCATAGACATCATCACGGCGCTGATTCTCAATGACATCAGTCCCCTGTGCAAGTACCGTATGGATCTGGTGCTGCAGCTCAAGGTGGGGCCCGTGGCAGCCCACGTGAGTGTGCATGCGATGGGTGTGCACATACCCATGCGACATGTGTGCTGAGTGTGCATACTGGGGTGTGGTGATGGGTTTAATACACACATACAAATGAGTGTGTGAGCAAACGGACTGCATGTACACTCCGGGAGCAAACGAGTTCTGGGTTTACCTGAGGGCCGTGTGTGTGTGTGTGTGTGTGTGTGTGTGTGTGTGTGTGTCTGCTCTCTGGGGGATTGTGTGCACCTGCCGCGGGGTGGGGGTGAAGGCAGCGGGGGTGGGGGTGGTGGCTGGCTTTGCAGGACGCTTCTCAGCAAGTCCTGGGGGACAGCGGGGAATGGGAAGGCCGTGGCGCATCGTCCGGGCTGGGAGAGGCTACTGTGGAGTAGACAGAGGAAGGGGTTGTTGGGGGGCATGGTGGGGGCCCTCAGACTGTGGCCTGTCCCCCTTTCCCCACCTCTCCGCAGGACAATGCCTCCAAGCTGCTCTTGGCTCTGATGGAGAGCCGGCACGACAGTGAAAACGCGGAGCGAATCCTCATCAGCCTGCGGCCCCAGGAGCTGGTGAGGCTGGGCCAGGGGTCAGGTGGGAAGGCGTGAGTCGGTGGGGTGCAGGGGGCGGGGATTCCCTACGCCCCAGGAAGACGGCGTTCAGACAGGCACTGCCCCGCCAGGTGGACGTCATCAAGAAGGCCTACCTGCAGGAGGAGGAGCGTGAGAACTCGGAGGTGAGCCCACGGGAAGTGGGCCACAACATCTACATCCTGGCGCTGCAGGTACCAGCCCCGCCCCGTGGCCCCGCCCCCGGCGGTCCTGCCCCCCCCCGTGGCCCCGCCCCGTGACCCCGCACCGCCCTCTCACGCAGCTCTCCAGGCACAACAAGCAGCTGCAGCACCTGCTGAAGCCGGTGAAGCGCATCCAAGAGGAGGAGGCCGAGGGCATCTCTTCCATGGTGGGGGCCCGGGGACTAGGCTGGATGTGGAGCGGGGCTTAGATGCAGGGGCGGGGCTGGGCGAGAGACTGGATGGGCTGGTATCTGGGGGTGGGGCTAGGGATTGAGGGCGGGGAAGCGGGCAGAGCGGAGATCCGAGGGCCGGTGGGACTCGGGATGAGGCCGGGGGGGCGGGGCAGGAGCTCTGGGCGGAGCGGGACCGGGGGCGGGGCCTGAACCTGAGTAAAGAGCTCGAACTGGGGGCTGGGGGCTGGGGGGTCGGGGGCGGGGCTCAGGGCGGGAAGAGCCAGACTGGTGGCCTGGGTGAAACCTAGACGTGTAAATGGGAGTGAAGCTCTGGGGCGGGTCTGGAAGCCTGGAGCCGGACAGCAGAGGGTGGTGACTGTCCTCTGGGATTGTCTGGACATGGCTCTCCCACTATCCCCTCTCAGTTTGGGGCTGCATCCTAGTTGGGCCGGGCTGGGTCTGGTCTGTTTGGGGAACCCTCGAGCAGGTAGGGCTGGGTGGCAGGTCTAGCAGTGGGGAATTGCGGGGCCTGACCTCAGCGGCCCCTCTACCCCCAGCTCAGCCTCAACAACAAGCAGCTGTCCCAGATGCTCAAGTCCTCAGCGCCTGCCCAGGAGGAGGAGGAGGACCCCCTGGCCTACTACGAGAACCACACGTCCCAGATAGAGGTGGGGCCGGAGGGCAGTAGGGGTGCCGTGAGTGAGGGCCGTTACCCTGGTCCTTGGTGGTGGTGGCCTAGGTGTGACCCTGTGCCTGTGTGCGCCCAGATCGTGCGGCAGGACCGCAGCATGGAGCAGATCGTGTTCCCGGTGCCTGGCATCTGCCAGTTCCTGACAGAGGAGACCAAGCACCGGCTCTTTACCACCACAGAGCAGGATGAGCAGGGCAGCAAAGTGAGCGACTTCTTCGACCAGTCCTCCTTCCTGCACAACGAAATGGAATGGCAGCGCAAGCTCCGCAGTGAGGACCCCAGCGGGGCGGGAGGGCGAGGCCAGGCCTGGAGCTGCTCGGTGATGCCCCTTGGGGACGCCCCTTACCTGCTGGTAGTTGCCTCACCCACCCCACCCCTAGGAGGGCTCCAGTGACGTTTTCTGAAGTGGAGCCTGGAGCTTGTGCCGGCGCTGGGGGCCCGTGCGGGGTGGGTGGACAATGTGAACGAGAGGCCCCACTCACACCAGCCTGCCATCACCCTCCTCCCCCAGGCATGCCACTGATCTACTGGTTCTCCCGCCGCATGACCCTGTGGGGCAGTATTTCCTTCAACCTGGCAGTTTTTATCAACATCATCATTGCCTTCTTCTATCCCTACATGGAGGGCGCATCCACAGGTGGGGACACAAGACTGGCAGACTGAGGCCCTGGAGCCCACCATGCCCCCTCCCTGGGTTTGGGCAGAGCCTTGGGGCCAGCCAGGCTCTTCGGGGACCAGATGCAGAATGGGGAAAAGCACCCCTGCGCTGCTCTTGGGCTCTGCACCTCATCCTGGGGAGACACAGATGTGGTCCCGTGGGATAGACAATGTCCTTGACTTCTGGAGACAGTGCATGTCTCTCGCTCTGCCTCTCTCTGTCTCTCTCTCTCTCTCTCACACAAACATGAGCCAGAGGTCAGATATGGTAGCAGCAGCTGAATAGGGCCTCCTGCCTTAAGCCTAGACAGCAGGTGTGATGGTGCAGGAGGGGCCCTAATACCAGGTGACTGAGAACTTTATAGGGAAGGTTTCCAGGAGGGGGTGGCTTCTTGGGGTGTGTAGGGGCTGGGGCTGTGGTGGGCTTCGCTGACCAGTGCTCACCCCTGTACCCTGGCCCCCAGGCGTGCTGGGCTCCCCACTCATCTCCCTGCTCTTCTGGATCCTCATCTGCTTCTCCATTGCGGCCCTGTTCACCAAGCGCTACAGCATCCGCCCCCTCATTGTGGCACTCATCCTGCGCTCCATCTACTACCTGGGCATTGGGCCCACACTCAACATCCTGGGCGCCCTCAACGTGAGTGCCGGAGGGAGCCCCCATGCCACCCCTGCGCTTGTGGCGCGGTAGGACCTCACACTGGCCGGCCACCTCCCAGCAGCCACTGCTCTGCCCTATCCCCCTTGTCCTTGTGATGGGGCAAAGCTTGTTAAAGACCAGCGCTCAGGGCTGTTCTGTGCCTCCTCTGTCTCCCTAGACACCCTGGGGCAACTGGCATTCAGAGCCAGCCAGCCAGGAGGCACTTGGGGGCACCAGCTTCGGGGCTGCTGTGTACGCGGTAGTGGGGCATTGCCCAGAGGCACTGTCCACACTGTAGACGTCAAGGATTTGTATGTTATGACAGTTCCTGACAGCTGGAAATAAAATGTATCTGGAGCAAGGGGGAGGGGGGCAGTCACCTTTCCCTAACTTACCAAGTCACCGTAAAGGCTAAGGTTGGTCTGTCCCACTCCATCCTCCTTTACCTGTATCTCACTTTCTTCCTGGAGCCAGGGACCCCAGGGGCTTTTCCCCGTTCTATCCCAGGAGCTCAGATACATTTCTGGAAGCATGTTCATTAATGCCGAGCCTGCCAGGCTGAGCAGGACCGGCTCAGATCCGCTCCACAGAAGGGCTGACCTCTGAGCTGGGCACTGGGCAGGCAAAGCAGCAGGGAGTGGAGATCCGGGGCGGGTGATGGGACCCTGATCCCCATGCCCTGTACTTGCCCCCAGCTGACCAACAAGATCGTCTTTGTGGTGAGCTTCGTGGGCAACCGAGGCACCTTCATCCGGGGCTATAAGGCCATGGTCATGGACATGGAGTTCCTCTACCATGTGGGCTACATCCTGACTAGTGTCCTGGGTCTCTTTGTCCATGAGCTCTTCTACAGCATTCTGGTGAGCGTGGTGGGGGCTGGGGCTGGGGCTGGCAGGGGTGTGGGGGCGACTGGGGCTCCCCTCAGGCTGCTAGTGGTTCCCAGCACCAGTCTCTGTCCAGTCCTCTGGCTGCTGGGCTTGGAGGGATGGATTTCCAGAGTCCTCCTCTACCTGACCTCAGCCTGACCTTCGGGGCCCTGCTAGCCACTCCTGACCCCCATCTGGCCCATCTCCCCTGGAACCAGACTACCTGGGTTTGTGTCCCAGCTCGGACACTACTAGCTCTGTAATTTTGGGCAAGTTTTCTTGACTGCCCCATGCCTCCATTTCTGTATCTATGAAACAAGGATAATTAACAGCACCTGCCTTCTAGAATAATTGTGAGATTGACATGAGCTTAATACACAAAAATCATGTAGAATGCATCCTGGCAGGTAGCAAGCACACTTTAAGAGTTGGTCATCTTTCTCCCCCCGCATGTGTGGATTTGCCTGCCCGTTCACCCTTACACCTTCTCCTGGGCCACACTCCCTTCCCTTGGCCTTAGAACTCCGCTTCCTCTGAGCAGCCTCCCCGACAGGCCCACTAGGCTGGTTCCATGTGCCTAACACAGACCCTTCTGGAGGAGCTTGTGGGAAACCACTGGGAGCGGGGCAGCCCTAGGATCCAGTGGTACCTGCGGTCCCTCATGGCCCCGTCCCTCCCCTGCAGCTCTTTGACCTCATCTACCGTGAGGAGACGCTGTTCAACGTCATCAAGAGCGTGACTCGCAACGGCCGCTCCATCCTGCTGACCGCCCTGCTGGCCCTCATCTTAGTCTACCTCTTCTCCATCGTTGGCTTCCTCTTCCTCAAGGATGACTTCATCCTTGAGGTCGACCGGCTGCCCGGCAATCACTCTGGAGGTCTGGCGTCCCCTCTCCTTGGCTGAGGGGGTGCTGAACAGATGACCTGTGTCCGGACCAGGCCCTGGGAGTGCTCCCTGCCTCAGTTTCTCCTCTTGGGTTCCGGGGAGGTCCAGCTCACACCGATCTGCCTCCCTTTTCCCTGGCACAGACTGAGGGGGTGGGAGAGCCTTGGTCTTTGGCTCCCTAAGGAGCCTCTTGCTTGCAGACCCTGGCATTCATGTTAAACTCGGTATTTGCTGGGGCTGCCTGTGTGCTAGGCTCAGGGGTGCAGACCCCCCCGTCCTGTCCTTCCTGCACAGCCCAGTGGGGGCAAGGGCACGAAGACCCCTCACTTGTAGCCCGGCAGAGTCGGGAGCTCGCAGGATGGGGGAAGGCTTCGTGGGGGATGTGATGCTGGGGACACAACCAGGGGAATGATAAGGCCTGCCATGTCCTTATTCTGGTGACCTCCTCCGTGTCCTCTCTAGCCAGCCCCCTGGGGATGCCACATGGAGCTGCCACATTTGTGGGCACGTGCAGTGGGGACAAGCTGAATTGTGTCTCAGGGGTGTCGGTGCCTGAGGTCCTGGAAGGTGAGGGCAGTGTGTCTCGGGGGCCTGGGGGAGGGGGCGTGGAGGCAGGGGCCTGGCCTGGGTCTGAGCACACACTCTGCGTGTAGGGAACGAAGAACTGGAGAGCACGGAGCGGGCCTGTGACACTCTGCTGATGTGCATTGTCACTGTCATGAACCACGGGCTGCGCAACGGTGGTGGCGTGGGCGACATTCTCCGCAAGCCCTCCAAAGACGTGAGCATCGCCTGCCTCGCTCCCCGGCCCTGGCCGAGTCAGCCACTGTGAGGTCCCGCCTGGCAGAGCGGCTTGCCCGCCCCCCCCACCCAGTCTTCAGTGTCGCAAGCCCCCACTCTGCACCCCCTTCCCCTGCTCTCCCACAAGTCAACGCGCAGTCATGTGGTTGTTGAGTTTCCCACCACACTCCGCTCACACATCCCCACCAGCTCACCCTAAGTTGCTCTAAGGAAAGACTTTGGCAACCAAGCTTTGTCCAGGCTAGGGAAGGCGTGAGTCAGACGTTGGGCGGATCCCCGGCTACACCGGCTTCATCTGGGAGGCAGAGCCCTCGCCCACAGTAAGGGTGCGCAGGGTGCGGAAGCTGAGTCGGCTCCACGAGGAGGCCTCGGGATTTGACTCAGGCAGCCAGGCGTTCCCAGTAGTCGGTCTGTTCTCAGTCACATGGGGGCGAGGAGCCGCTTCCTGGCCAAAGTTTCTAGGATGTGTGAGGCCCGGCATCCCCAGGGCAGGGCAGAGGAGTGCAGAGCTGGCTGTGCCCCCAACCAAAAGTCGGGCAGAGACAAGCCTCCACCTGCAGCTTTAGTGCCCCACGCCAAACTCCTCCCACAGGGCTCAGGCCCAGCTGGTGTCCTGAGTCCGCTCTTTTCCTCACCCCCAGTCAGGGCCTGCCCTGCCGGGAGTGAGGCTGGGTCGGCTTTGCCGCCCTCAGGGCCCTAGGAGCCAGACGCCGTCCTTCCCCTGTGCTGAGGGCCAGGCCTCCTCAATCACGGCCCTGACCCCTGCCTGAGTCTGGCCTGCCTGGGTGAACTGGGCCCAGCCTCCCTGCCTCACCACCCCTGCCTCACCCCTGCAGGAGTCTCTCTTCCCAGCCCGTGTGGTCTACGACCTCCTGTTCTTCTTCATTGTCATCATCATCGTGCTGAACCTCATCTTTGGGGTGATCATCGACACCTTTGCCGACCTGCGCAGCGAGAAGCAGAAGAAGGAAGAGATTCTCAAGACCACATGCTTCATCTGCGGTGAGGCCACCATTCTTGGCCCTCAGGGGCCGAGGCGGGGCCGGGGCAGCTGCCATTTGGCCCTTCCCTGGTCCCCGTGGCCCCTGGGGCTGACGGCTCCGTGGCTGTTTGCTCATCCTACACTTGGGGAGAACAGGACTCTGCCTGAGCTTGGGGTAATAGAAGGGAGTGGGGAAGAGCCTCAGAACCATTCCTCCAAACCCTCTCGGTTTACAGGAGAGAGACCAAACTCTCGGTCTCCGTCCAGAGCTCTTCCCACTCCCGGTATGAGGTGCTAGTCCCCTCGCCACAGGCTAAGCAGCAGGCAGCACCTGCGGGACAAAACCCTTCTCAACGATTCCTGCTTCCCCCGGGCTCGGAAGGCCGGCTGCTGCCGCGGTCCCCAGCTGCCGGTCCCCAGCCTCCGTGGCGCAGGGCTGCAGCTCGGGCAGCCGGGGCCTCCACGGCCAAGGGGCGGGGCGCCTTAAATAGAACTGACCTAAATGGGCCAGGGTGGGCTGTCACACGTGTTCACCAGGCCCATCAGCCTGAGACCAGATGCCCCCACTGCACTGAGAGGCCGTGTCTGCTCGGCCAGGTGGCCCCACGGTGGCTCTGGGAGGCTGACGGTTTCGTCCTCACCCCCCGCACCCGCAGGTCTGGAGAGAGACAAGTTTGATAACAAGACAGTGTCCTTTGAGGAGCACATCAAGTTCGAACACAACATGTGGAACTACCTGTACTTCATTGTGCTGGTCCGTGTGAAAAACAAGACGGACTACACGGGGCCCGAGAGCTACGTGGCCCAGATGATCAAGGTGTGGCCCCAGGGAGGAGCGGCCGCGGCTGCTGGGGAGGGACAGCAGGGGACAGCTGGGGACACCCGTGGACACCTGTGGAAAGGGCGGCCTCACCGGAGCCCTGCCAGCTGCCCGAGCTGCGGAGGGGCCTCTGAGCTCTTCTGCGTGGGCTCTGTTGTCAGGAAAAGCCAAGGACGTGCGTGGTGTCCCCGGGGCCTGCGGGCGCACGACACTGAGGAATCGGGAGAGCAGGGCAGACGCTGCCCCTGGTGGCTGCTCAGTGGACCATTCGGAGGGAGCCTTGTCCAGCTCGGCAAGAGGAAGGGCAGCTTCCCAAAGCTTTGGATGGCCCAGGCTGAGAGGGGGCCTGGAAAAGCTTGCAACTGTCAGACTTAGGAGGAATCAGAGTTAATCTGTCCAATTTCTGTAGTGTGAAGGGAGTGAAGACAGTGAAGAGTAATAAAAAAAAAAGGTCTTGTAGTGTTTCGGGAAAAAGAAGCCCATCCGTTCCATCAAATGTAGTGCATCTTCAGATTACTGCACAACGGATAAATTGCAGGATAAAGGAAAGACCTATTTAGTGGGGGGGGGGGAGGGGGAGTTCTATTGGTTTCTTAAGTCTATAATTTGAACTGATCTTTGAGTACAGGTTTATCTGTTGGTCTGAGAACTCACAGCTTGTGACAAGGAGCTAGAAACCTGGTGGCCCCCTCCCGATCCCCCCCGCCCCCGTCCCGGGCAACGTGGCCTTGCCTCTCAGACACACATCAGCTCCCAGCCGTCCTCAGCAGAGCCTCCCCTCCCCCAGCGCGCCATGTGTCTGACTCGCATCTTCCTGGGGTGCGGGGTGTGTGGGGCGGGGCAGAAGGAAGGAAGGAAGGAGCTTCAGGGTCTGGTGCAGAGGCCCTCCACCTCTCGCAGGGTGTCAGGACAGTAAACAGATGGTGCTGGTATCAGTGAGACTTAAGGCCGTCTAACGGAAGTTAGCCTGTCCCAGGGCACTGGCCTCTTGACGCCCTGCCGAGGGTTCACTGCCCGCCCTCTCGCTCCAGGAGGACCCCAGTCGGTTCAGATTTTCCCTGACACATCCTTGGGGAGTAATCTGTCCAGGCTGTGACAGCAGGCTCCCCATCCTTTACTGCTTTTCTAAATGAGGCCTTCCTAGGCTGGGCCCCAGCTTGCTCATCCCGCCGGGGATCTTTTTCAGAACAAGAACCTGGATTGGTTCCCCCGGATGAGAGCCATGTCCCTAGTGAGCAACGAAGGGGAAGGGGAGCAGAATGAGATCCGGATTCTTCAGGACAAGCTCAACTCCACCATGAAGCTGGTGTCCCACCTCACTGCCCAGCTCAATGAGCTCAAGGAGCAGGTGTGTACCCAGGCCTATCCTGGCCTCACCCTTGGGGTCCCGTACTGGGCAGCTTCAGACCGTCACTAGAGGTCACAGCCCAGCCTGCCACAGGGGAGTGGGGGAGGGTGCTGGGGCCTTCATGCTCCTTCCTTTCCTTCTTGGGTCTGGGGTGGAAGACAGGTTCCGGAGACACTCTCCCCCTGCCATGGAAAGCTAGACAGAGGTTGGCAGCCCCTGTCTGTGAGCCCCCCGAAAGACAGGGCCAAGTGGACCCTTGGTAGAGGTGTGAGGGGTCCTCCCCCTCGCTCCCCCCCCCAGCAGCTGCTAGGGAGGCTGAGGGGTTCAGTGGTGTTAGGGGAGGTCAAGGCATCCTTCCACTTCTCAAGGCCCCCTGTTGCCCAGAGCATCCTCCTCTGCCATCTGGCAGTGGCCAAATGAGGTTAGGCAGCCCCTCTTTTAGGTGGGGTGGTTCCCCAGCTGCACCGCATCAGGGGTTTTTGTGACGCACTAATCGAGGACAAGGGTTTGGGGCTGACATCCTCAATGCACCCTGGGGGGCCTTGGCCTGCTGCCAGCGCTAAACAGCAGCTGGGCCCATGGGGCAGGGGGCCGGGGGCGGGCACCAGCCCCTCCCCAGTGCCCACGGAGGGAGGGTGCCGGGCGGCCTGACCGGACGTGTGGGCCCCCATTTAATCCTAGATGACAGAGCAGCGGAAACGCAGGCAACGCCTGGGCTTTGTCGATGTCCAGAACTGCATGAGCCGCTGAGGAGAGCCACTGGAGGCCCCAACAGGGGATGGTCACCACGGACAGCTGTGACTGGAAGGCTGCCCCTTCCCGTGGGTCAGGTGGCCCAGCCAGCCCGCCAGCCTCTCTAGGCCAGGGGCCCGCTTGGCCTCCAGCCCCCACTCTGCCGGACACCCCGGAGCCGTCCCAGGTTCTGGCCAGCGTGGCATGGGGACCCACAGAGCTGACAGTCCCGCCTAGAGCCGTTATCGAGGACTCAGAAAGTCACTGGGACTCAGCTTACCTTAATGCCTTAGAGGAGGAAACGTCATCTTGAAGGACAATTGCTTTGTCCTTCAGCAGTAGTACTGTCCACAGCAGTAACTGACATTCCTCTGTGTTCCTCCTTGCGGGTCGTTAGGAGTGGGGTCGCCTCTCTCTTCTAAGCACTACAATTTGGCCTCCGCCCGCGCCCGGGGAAGGTGCAGTAATGCTGTTGTTACTAGTGATTTTAGTGCTCTGTTACTTAACTTATTCAAGGGTGCCGTGCCCAGCCCTGGCCATGGCTGCACGGCGCCCCCTCCGCCGCCGGGCCTTGGATCTGCTGTGGACAGCACGGAGACCTCACTGTCCAGGCCACCCCTCTGGCTCGGCCCCAGGGAGACTGTGACCCGAGGACAAAGAGCCTTGCTCCTGGGACCTGCCCCTTCCTAGCAGGCCTGCTGACAACAGTCGCTGGCCCAGATGACAGGGCCCGGGTGTGTTCGAGTGGCTGGTTTTTGACTGCTTGTTTTATCTCTTGGTGTAACATTTTACAAATCCTTTGGCCTGAGAACTAATATGTTAATTGCCTTAAATAAATTAATAGAACTCTAGTCCGTGAGAAAGGAATGCTGTTTCCTATGCTCCCCAGGGGCTGTGGGGGTTCCTGTGGCACACGGATGGGGGACAGAATTCGAGCCCTTGCCCACCAGCCCGGCCTTGCTTCGGGCTCTTGGTAGATGGCCGAGTGCGTCCCATCTCACAGCAGTGCCTGGACAGAAGTGGTTTCTGTTTTATTGTATGTACTTCAACACATACTGAGGAGTCCAGGTACAGATGAGGTTAAGAGCTCACATTCGCTTCTTCCCCACAAGGGGTGCCGTCAGCCCCTGCCCTACCTACCCCTTCTCTCGGTTCTGTGCTTGCTGGAAGAAAGCTCAAGTGGGGAACATGAACATTTACAAAAGAGCTAAGGTTCCAGGGAATAAGAAGGCGACCCTGTGTGTGGCCCTGGCCAGGGGGCTTTCGTCCCGTGACCTCCCACAGAACCCGCGCAGCATGCTGAAGCCGACTGCAACCCGAGGCCCCGCCTGGCCAAGGCCCGTCCGTAGCTCTACTCAGGCCCTTAAGCCAACCTGGAACACGGGTTTTCTGCAAGGTCAGGGGCAGAGGACTGGGCTCCGTCCTTCTGAGTCAGTGGGAATGAGGGCCAAGCAGTCTCTTCTCATCTCTCCGCCACACCACCTCCTGCTGCTCTGTTTGCAACAGGATGCCTTCTTCAATATTTACCGCTATTTTTGGCTCTCCCCCAGGAGCTCCTACAACAAAAGGGAGCCTCAGAATCTTGCCAGGAGCCAGCCAGACCCCCACTGGCAGGTGGGGCTCCTGTGGCTATGCAGGAAGCACCTTGCCCAGAGGCCCCGTCACCTTCCCTTCCCAGCTCCAGATGGAGACCCGCATTTCCTCTCCTCTGGACACTTCCCCACCCTGACTGGTGGGCGGGGTGGACGCTCGATGGCACCCTTTCTCAGGCAGAAGCTTCCTTTAGAGAAGCAAGGGCTTCCTTTTTGCGAAGGCTAGAGGAGATTCCCAAACCGTGAGGATGGGGAAATCAGGGCGGTTTTATTTACGATGGCAACGTACAAGACTCCACTCTTAGGTGCGCGGGCGAGATAAGGACCGAGCCCAGGCCTTCTGCTTCTCCTCGGGATTCCTGGGGGCAAACTTCTCCTGCAGCTTCTTCCACATGCCTTTATTCATTTCCTTAAACTCTTCCAAGGTGTCTGCGAGAGGGGAGGACAATAAATAAATAAACAGACTGAAGTCGGCAATTTGACTATGTAAATTGGCCCCACAGGCTTTTGCCATCCGAGCACACCTTGACTTTTACACAGTGTGGGCCTGAGAGAGGGAAGCGTGGCCCCAACTTCTGATGAGCAAATCAGATGCACTTGCAGAAAAATAACTGCTCGCGTGGAGGGAGCACCTGTGCAGCAGGCCCCACGCTCAGCACCCTGTGCCTTACGGCGGTGGGACCTGGGATCCCTACCAATCTCCTCACTGGGAAACAAATGATTTAACTCTGTTAGCCTCAGGTTCCTCATCTGTAAGGTGGAGATCAAAACGCCTGCCTCCAAAGTTGTGGACTAAAGGAAATAATAGAAGAATCTGCTTGGCACCCGGCCGGCACTCAAGAAAAGCCACCTTCGTAGCTATGAAGGCAGCAGGGGGTCGGCTGGTGAGAGCCAGTGGGGCCCTTGTTCAAGAACACACGCGCACACATGCGCACGCCCCACAGGAACCAAACCCAGCGTTCTCAGTCTGGGCACTATTGACACCTTGGGCCAGATAATCCTTGTTGTGAGGCTGACCTGCTCACTGTAGGATGTTTAGCAGCAACTTGGCCTCTACCCACTAGATGTCAGTAGCAGCCCTCCTACCCGGCTCCTAGCTGTGACATCTAAACATGTCTCCAGACGTTGTCACAGGGCAATGTGGCAGTCCCCCCCCCACCCCCACTCCGCGTGGAGAACCACCGGTCCAAAGGCTCTCCAGGGCTAGAGTTCTATGCTGCCTAATTTTATCGTATTTTAAATTTAGATTTTCACATAGTATTGTTTAAATTTCATAGCCTAGATTTTCCTTGGTTAACAAAACTTCTAGAGAAAAAGAAGAGCTTTTCTGAACAAAAAGGCAACTTCTATTTATCGTCAGTGGGCTCGACTAAATGAGGACACACACTCTACTTCAGCCATGAGCCCAACATCCCACCCTGAAACCTTTCCAGAAGTCTAGGTTTTCTTGTGGGCCACAAAGTGGGATGCTGAGGGGTCCCCGCCCACTTGCAAGGCACGAGGCCTCCTTCAGAGTCTCCTATGACCCCAAGCCCAGGGGAACACACTTGGGCCCCAGACCTTGGCCACATGTCAGACTCGCCAGGCCCTCAAACACTGTAAGGTGTGTATTCTTGCCTTGTCAGAGGAAACAGTCCGTAAGCTTGTGCCATAGAGTGGCAACAAAAACACAAGGCTTATTGTGAAAACAAATTTTCAGCAAATTTCCCAGAGCTGAACTCCTGGCCAGAACAAGCTACAGCCACAGGCCAGTTGTGGGAAGTCTTCCAACTCCCCGTGCTTTGCTGCAGTCTGTCACACACACCGCCCCCCGCAACTCGCAGAGGTGTCCAGGGGCTAACAAAGAGGGTGGAAGCTGGGCCCCTGGAACGTATTTCCATTCTAATTTCAAGTTCAAACATTGCTCAAACCCTCTGGGGCCCTCAGAGTGACACGGTACATCAATGCTGGTAATTGCATGGGCCTAGGGACAGGGGAATACATTTCGATACATATTTTTAAAAACTGTTGATAAAGTAATTCTGCCTCGCCAAAATATCGTTACCCCAGTTTTCCAGAGTACTGTAACAAAAATAGGTTCAGAGTTGACATACAATAGCGGTGACACCACCAGGTTTTAATCTGTTCAGAAGGTAAGAATTCTCTGGATTCCAAATCTCCAAAACTTAGTTGCTGAAAGGCTGCCAGAGGAATAGGAAAAAGAAATTTCTAGAGTACCAGAAGGCGAATGTTTCAGGGCCATGCCCTTGCAGAAAAGGTTAGCCTATTGTTGTATACGGTATCCTTGGCAATAAAAATAGTAATTTTCCAGAACTTGCCTACTTCAACCCAGGCTCCCCTTGCCAGTACCCCCAACTCCCCCTTTGGTGACAATGGAGATGGGGAAGTAGGCAGGGGACAGCTAGGCAGGGTATTTCCTTTCCTGTTAATTGAGGTCCATCAACAACTCCCAAACGTACCTAGTTAAACCGATATCTAACCCACAAACCATGTCCCCTGGGTCAGATAACTCTTCGATGGATATCCCCATACAAGTTTATTGAATGGCTTTTTGTTTTATTTAAAACCCTCATTGTTTATAAAGCCCCCTTAGGACCATAAAAATAAAATTATTTTCCTTCCATCCTGATTTCAACTACTTCCATTTGGCAAATATGTATTCCCCTGTTCCCTGCTGCCCAGCCTTGAATTTAAAAGCTCTAAAGATGGATTTTCTTTTTTTAAATAATGCCTTTGACTTTCTCCATATTCTACGGCCAAAAAGCATGAGCCCCGAAGCTTCAGAATTTCCTCTGGGCTATTCCACAAGACTTTCCATCAAGCAGAGCGGTGTTACCAGACAATTCCCCTTGGCTGCTCAAACTCAAAGAATCATTTGCAAACTGACCGGAAAGGGCAGCTGGGCTGTCAATACCTGTGGACAGGATCAGCTTGTATTCTTCCACGGACAGGCCACTGAAGCTCGTGTCTCTGGGGCGAGGGTACTGGTCACACGGGGCAGAGAGGACAAGAGAGGATGGGGAGGGATTAGTTCTGCAGCATAACATCAGACACCTGACGATCCTGGAGAAGCCTTGCTCTCCCCGCACAGTTCACCAGTTGCGGGGCGGGGCGGGGGGGGGGGGGGGGGGGGGGGGGCGCCTCTTCAAGCCAGAGGCCCGGCTAGAAGAGCAGTGCCACCTAGAGGCCAAAGACTTGGCCTTGCTTGACGGGACCCAGGAATACTCCCAAAAAGTAGGCTGTGTGATTCAGGAGGTCTGGGTGTGCCCCCCTCCCCCATTCTGCATTTCTAACCAGCTCCCAGGGGGATGCCCGCTCAGCTGCTCAGGGACCCCACTTTGGGTTGCGAGGATTTAGAAGAAATCCCTTTTCCCTGTAGGCTAGGCATTTGGCTGTATCTCTGGAGTTACTGAACACATTGAACACATTGTTCAAACTTGGGGAAAACCACACTAAATGGAATTTGACAGTAATCACATCAGGGCTGAGGAAAAGCCCAACTTTGTCTGGCAGGACTTTCCCAAAGCACCCATCTTTATCACCAGAGTGTGGGGAAATGCCAGCTCCATCAGAGTAGATGGGAAAATACATGTAAGGCCCAAGAGTTGTCAGACACACTCCGAGCACACACTGGTCTATAAAACACATGGCTTTTATTCAAAATCATAAATAGCTTTTATTTAGGTGACCTAAAAGCCTCTACCAGGAGCCTTTGTTGGCTTGGTTGAAATTACTGGTTACATTTGAAAGTAGCAAAACCACAATTCTTTACAAAGCACTGTATAATCAGATTTTCACTCACTCTCATTGGTCATTTCCAGTCGAAGGGCTGGGGATATAAAAAAGACTGGCCCACTCACCTTGTGTTTGTAATAGTTTGAATGGAGTCGTGCTAGGCTCTCATACATCTGATCACAGGCCTCAGGCTCTGCAATCTGAAAAACAAAGAACCCCCCAAGGAAGTAAGCAAACAAGCCCCGTCTCCCATGCCTGTCTGTACCACCAGGAAGGACCCCACTTACACAAGGCATCCAAATGAAGCAGCCTGCAGCTTAGCACTAGCCTCTCCACTCCGTGGGAAGCAAACTTGGCCTACAGCTCCAGTTATTAGAAAGCTACTAGAAATCACCTTTCTGTAATGGTTCCACCTCATTAACTCCTCAACCTGCAGAAAAACTCCATCAATCAACTGGCAAACAAACATTTGCTGAGCATCTGTGACTTGTGGACCACCACACCAGCTGCAGTGGAAGCCACCACAATGAAAATATAGTATCAGAGGGGTGAACCTCAGGGCAGGGTGGGCTGCAAGAAACTGGGGAGGGGGGATTCCCGTGCTCAGCATACGGCGCAAGTGAGCCTAAGCTGGGTGCTGAAGGATGCGCAGGAGCTGGGGAGCAGAAGGGAGAGTGGAGAGGCCTTCTCGGTCAGGGTACGGTGCGAGCAGGAGGAGGCATGGACGCTGTCTATGTTTCAGACCAGACCAGTCTGGCCGAGGGCCTGAATATGCAGGGAAGAGCCTGGGTGGGAGAAAGAACAAGAGCTTTTGAGTTAAACCTTCAATATGAAATGTATTAAATACTCTTTTATGAAAGGCAAAAAATAAATTGGCTGAGCTTTCATCTGTGGTGAGCAGTTACAATTTCACAAGGAAAGCAACATGAAGAAGGCAGTGGTTTAAGATGAGATGGTTGACTTGGGGAGAATCCAAAGGGAAGAGTCCAATTAAGTCCTGCTAGAAAGGACAGGGCTTGAACACTGAGGTCTTGCGAATAGAGGGGGTGGAAATCAAGACACACCCTGGTGTCCTTGCTGGAAACTGTTGGAAAGTTGGACACATGCAGATGCGAGGTGGTTTGTCCTCGTTCATCCCTCTTTTTAGTTATGCCTTCCTTCTGCTCTTGCTATCATTTGTCTACGGTTCCTTGCATGATTCTGTCAAGAATTCTGAAAGCTCTCCAGAAAAAAAACTTTCTTTTATGTTTTCCCCAGAATTCAGATGATGGATTTTTCCAACTTAAATCCTTTCTCGAAGGAGGCAAAGCATAAATAAATCAGTAGTTAAGTGTTTTAATAAGGCAGCTCTGCTTCTGCCTCTGTGCGTGTCAAATGAGATCCCCACTTCACAGCCAACAAAAAAAATACGACCCGTCATGTAGTCTTACTTGATCTGTCCCTGCGTTCAGGCCACTCATCACGAGAATGCTCAGGTAGCCACATCAGAAGAGAGAGGATTCTGGGCTGAGGAGGTAGCCAGTGTTCGCTGAATAATAATCAAAGGCATTACTTGGGTGGACTGGCACTGAGGGCTGAACAGAAAGAAGGGATGGAAAAATGTAAGACCAGGACTGGGTTCTGACCCCTGTAGGGTAGCATTCTAGGGGCGGGTGGGGAAGTCCAGCTGGAACTGAATTCTGCAGCATGCGCTTCGGAGGAAAGCATTTCCAACATTATGGCTTCAGCGGAGCATGCATAACCACGAGCCAACATGGAAGGTAGGAGAACAGAGGCTAAGAGACACAAAAGGAAACAGAATAACACCAGCACCAAGTTTTAAATATTATGTCGATTATCAAAAGAAAATCGTCTATTTCATCTTTTGCTTGCGGTCTTCATTCTTGTGTGGATGGGTTCACTTACAAATTTAAAAATCACACACCAAGGGGTGAGGGGCGCCAGAGTGGCTCAGTTGGTGAAGAATCTGCCTTCAGCTCAGGTCACGATCCCGGGGTCCTGGGATCAAGCTCCGCATTGGGCTTCCTGCTCAGTGGGAAGCCTGCTTCTCCCTCTGCCCCTTCCCCTACTTGTTCTCTCTCTGTCTCTCAAATAAATAAATAAAACCTTTTAAAAAAAAGTCACGCACCAAGAACCTGCAGTGTGCTTGGCCCTGTGTGTGAGCAGGTGTCTGTGGCTGTGGAGAGCGACGGAGTCACACTGCCTGGCTCGGAATCCTGGCTCCTTCACTTATCAGACACGGGATGCTGGGCAAATCATGCAATCTCCCCCTGTCCCCCACACTTTAGAAAAAATTTGCCACATTTGCTTTATCACTCTCTCTATATATACATATTTTCCTTCTGATCCATTTGAGAGTAAGTTGGAGCGTGATGCTCCTTCATGCCTTAATATTTCAGTATGTTTCCTAAGAATAAGGGCATTCTCTTATATAACCATGGTTCAGTGATCAAATTCAGGACACCTGACATTGATGCAACACTTTTATCTAGTTCATCATCCATATTCCAATTCTGTCAATTGTCTCAGTTATAATCCTTATATTAAAAAAAAAAAATCCTTTTGGCCTGGGATCACTTACGGCATTTATCTGTCGTGTAGCTTTCTCCTTTCAGCTGGGACAGTTCCCTGGCCTTTCTTTGTCTTTCAAGCACTGACATTTTTGAAGCGTACCCGCCAACTTAACCTTTCTTTTAAAAAGAAAAGATAATAATAGTCCCTATTTCTGAGGGCGGTGTGAGGAAAAATGAGGTAATGCCGACATTGCTCTGAAGTTGGGGCCTGGAACACTGATCAATGTGAGTGATTTGCTTTTCTTAGTATTATTGGTAGTGAACAGTTGTAGCAGGAAACGCAGGCCTCCACCTCACAAACTACAAGAGAAAAGAGCAGAGTGTTCAGGACAACCCCCGAGATGGGTAATCCTGGCGACAGCACAACGAGGGCTGCCGTGGACCCTGGCCGGGGAGACCGGCCGGCCGGAGGGCCATGGCTGAGGACGAGCAGCGGCTACCAGAAGGAAGTGGGGGCTCTCCAGGCACAGGGCCAGCTAAAGCACATGCCGGGGAAGAGGCAGCGAGCGAGGGCATTCTGAGTGGATCAGTGTTGCCCGTGTGACTGCCGGGGTGTGGCCAGGGATGGAAGTATCGGAGGCGGACAGGATCGCCCCACCTGACCATGCCACCGCCTCTGACGCTGTTGGCTCCAAGTGGCCACCAGGCACCCCACGGTCAGCTCGGCGGGGACGAGACACTGACCCCTGGTCTCCGCCCAGTGAGCACTCATCTGCGGCACCTCTTTGCCCGATGGCCGCTCATCTGGACCTTCCCCTCCTCCCACCATCCGGCCACCTTCCCAACTGAGCCCTTAGCAACGGCGTTCATGCCCTCCTCACAGCTCTCCTGGGCTCCCACCGCTGCTGAAGGTCACCGACAACGGCGCTTCCTGACCAAACCCCCAATCTGACCTGGTCCTCGCCCTTGGAAATCTTGCCCACGCGGGTTCCCCTCCTGCCTCTCCTCCGACTTCTCTAACAGTGAGACTTTGCCATGGGGCTACTCAGCCACCTCCTACTCTACCCTCGAGGTATAGTCCTCTTTCTTCCTGTCTTTACCGTCTCTGCAGGGGCAGCAGGGCAGAGGATGGGCCCAGAGCGAGGCCGGGGTCACCTTGCAGAGCACTGCCCCCAGGAGGGCAAAGAGCATAGGGTCTGAATGCAAAAACAATGGGATCATCCGAGCTCCCTCAACCTCTTAAAATTCCTCCAGTATTAATGACACAGCCTCCTAGATATTTTACATAATGCCCGGTGCTCCACTAACAATCCGAGAAGGAACCAAACACCTAACAAGAACCAATCCCCCAAAAATGAACTTGTCACCCAACTTCTTATTTGAGGCCAGAAGGTGTGTGTATGAGGCTGTAAGAGCAGCTCGGAGGAGGTGATGAGAAGCAGGCATGCCAACTTCTAGCCAGTTGTGACTGCCGAAGGGCAGAAGCAGTCCCGGCCAATTCTGGGTCCCCGGGGCACATCCAACCTAAGCTCCGCAAGGAAAAAAGTCTTACTTACCACTTAAAAGGATTATCAATAGAAGTATCTGTCTGGGGCGCCTGGGTGGCTCAGTTGGTTGGGCAGCTGCCTTCAGCTCAGGTCATGATCCCAGGGTACTGGGATCGAGTCCCGCATCGGGCTCCCTGCTCGGCAGAGAGCCTGCCTCTCTGCCTACTTGTGCTCTCTCTATCTCTGTCAAATAAATAAATAAAACCTTAAAAAAAAAATCTGTCTGATTCCAGAAGCCTTGCCACACTCCTATATCCTATACTTTATTCACAGATTCCAGCACAAATGTGTCTGAATTTGGAAAAATACAGTTTTCCTGATGAAACGTACTGTGCACTTTTAGAAATATTCTTATACACAAGCTTTAAATTACCTGATTTTGCATTCACACCTAATGAGATTACAGGCATTTTAGGACTAACAGCAGCTCTGGGTTTGAAAAAGGCAGCAGTAGGACATTATGAAAAATTCAGCTCTGCTCCCTAAATGTGAATAAAATAGATGTTCAACTGACATAGTGTCCTTTATGGCCCTATTTTTGCTCCTTTTGCATTTCCCCTGCTCAGTCGTCAGTAAATTTCTCTTTACCATATTAAACTTTTAAACATACAAATCTACATCAGTGCCGCAGGCACTGATTTTGATTTTCAAAATTGAATTTTGGGTGGTGACTGCAATTGGTACACACAGCGGCCCTGATTCTAGTCACACAAAGGGACACAAGGGGACGCATAAGCACTTTTGGGGAAGGGTGTTGCAAATTGCTTTGCTAATTAAGGTAGAGCTGGATTCGGTCCAGGAGGATCTATGAGAAAAGGTTTTCATGCTTGGTAATGAACTTCTGAAATGAGTTCATTCCGTTACGGGAGCCTGTTCCCTTCAATTCTATTGCAAATCTATTTCTTGAGCACCTACTATGCAGAGTGCTCTGTGAGTGGGCTGTGAGGGGACATAAAGACCCAGCCTCGGCCTTGGAGAAAATGGTAATCAAGCCGAGGGGACAAGACAGGCGCGTATTAAAAATCAAACACGGCCCCGGGGCAGTGTGTAACTGAGTGCCAGATTACAGGAAATCAGGGGTGGGAGTGGGTCACCCGGCCTGGCTGACAGGGCAGACGTGGCAGGGGTCTTGAGTTTCACTGCAGTGACAGTTCACAGAGAGGGGGAGCCAGAGTCCCGCACTGCGGGAGTTCGGCCGCAAGGAGCTGGGCCTGGGTAGAATGGGGATCAGAGTAGCTGCAAGCATGCATGAAAAAGCAGGGGACAAGGATGTTCTAGGCAAAGCAGGGTCTTAAGCTGAGCCGAGGAGTGCTTCAAGGGCCTGGGAAGGCAGCAAATCTTGGCAAGCCATGTGTGTCTGCGGGGTGGTGTCCACAGTGCACTAGATTCTCAAAGGTTAAGAACCACTTAATTATGGCCAATTTGGGAGGCAATGAGGGGCCAGGGCACGTGCTGCGGTGCGGTGAGAGGCAAAGCAGGCTGGCACCAAGGATCGGAGGGCGGTCACACACCTGCCTGCCACTCATCCAGGAGGCAACAGGCAGACCCACAGGGCTCCGAGTAAAGTGAAGACCCACTGAAAGTGGTCCATAATTTATCGCTCTAGCAGGATGAGCACTTCAGTCTTTAACCAAGCACAGAAAGCTGCCATCCCGTGGTCTAAACACTACCTTAACTCGCTCTAGGTCCGCCTGGAACTGGGAGACGAGAAAAAAGAAAAAAGAAAAAAGATTCCCTCTCAGAGATGATTCTCCTCAGAACTCCTGTTTCGCAGCGGGTTCAATATTATAGCTAAAAATAGCATAATCTGTCCTTAGGCCGTGCCTCAGAAACTGGCCTTCTAGGGGCCCGCATATGGTGGTGGGCACCGCTGAGGTGGTGTCCCCGCAATCAGCACAGGCCAGGCAGTGTGGCTCCCTGCCACAGTGAGGAAGCCTAAAGACCGGGGCTCCGCCAGATGACCGAGAAAACAGAATTATATACAACCCTTACATTCTCCCCTGAGAACTGGAAATTATCATTTACATTACTGCAAACCCAAGATGCAGTTCAACTTTTTCCAAACGAGGCTGAGAGAATTTAAACCCGGGTATAATGCAAGAACTCACTGGTGGGTGAGCCCCTTCCTGGGTGGCCGCGTTTCCAGGCTGCTCCTCAGAGCTGTGACTGTGCTAGATTAGTAGGTGCCGGTGTGCAGTCAGGGATCCTTCAGGAAGCTGCTCGTGCACCTAGAGAACTCAATAGAAGGACTGGCCCCTTTCCCTGTACTTAAGTCAACAATTAGAGTTGTTTTGCCACCTTCCCCCATGATGTGATTCTTTTATTAAGCTCTTGGTGCTGCAGGAGATGTGTTTTCTTGAAGAGACTGTATTCAGCGGGGGCAAAACCCATAACCATTAACTTGCAAAAAACTGCACAAAAGGATGGAGGGTAGAAGAGGTGGTAAGTGTGCTCCTGCTTCCCACCATCACCTCCCTCTTGGTGGGTTCTGGGTGGACCATGAGACTCCCCAAAGGGCAATCTGAAGTGGAATCAGTGGAGGCGGAGGTTTCTGTACTCCGCCTCGAAGTCTGAATGCCTGATTTGCTTTCTAGTGAGTACGGCCCTTCTGCACTGGTATCCCACCTGAGGGTCATCTTTCTTCCGATCTGTACTAGGGGGTCATGGCTGGGGCAAAGAAAAGCAGGTGGGTAAACACACATTTACTTCTTTGGCAAAACTGTCACTCGTTTGAGCAGGGCAAGAGGGAAAAGGGGTGGCTTGATGTTCATGGAACAAGAGGCCTTTTTAGCAAGAAAGAACGTGGAAGAAATGGCAGCTGAGGAGAGATGAGGCACCAAGGAGGCAACGCCAGATCAGGACCAGGACGGCTGGGCCTGTTGCTTACTTGTCTTACCACTGACTCCCCAGGGGACCCCAAGTAAGTTGTTTTAGGTTTCTGTTTCCTCATCTGTAAAGTGGGAGTAAGTGATGGCCACCTTCCTCAGCTGCGCTTAAGGACTAAACTAAATGAGAGTATGCATGCAAAAGCGTGCCGGAGCACTGTTCAGTGTTATTGTTAAGATCCAGGAGGTCAAGAGGCCAAGACTGCCTGCCTCTCTCCTCTACAGGAACAAGGAGGCTGTGGAGCCGAACTGCCTCTCCGTCTAGTCGGGTCTTTCTGGCCACTGACGTAACCAAGGGGGAGCTCCCCACCCATCACCCAACTGGGTCTAATGCTCGCTGCCTGCTGCCGGCTTAATGAAGAGTCTACCGGAACCACCTTTCTTTCTCAAGGTTTATAAATGATCCATGATCCAGGGTGTCAGTGGGAGTGACTCACAGTGCTGTTCTCAATTCTAGCAAGGGGATGCTCCCTCTAAAAATTATCACCAAGATTTACTAAGCCCAGGGGCATTCTCAGGTGCCATCAGGATGAGGCACCATGACAGTGGTCCTGAGTAATGTGCCTGCTGCCACCATGATATACTGGTTCACTCTACCAGGGATGCATTCATCAGCGGCTCCAGAACCATCATCAGAGCCATGACTTGCATCTAAAACCACGACTCAAATCTGTGCGGGCCTTCGACTGATTAGAACTATCTCCCCAGGTGACGACAAAGGATGACAACTCCAAAAGAGAAAGCTATACCCTCCTTTTCTGGGCCCTCTTACGCTAAGCCAAGTAGGCGAATGTCACACTCTCTCACCTCCCCAAGGCTCCAGCCTCTGTCAGCCTCCTCGCTGGCTGCTTTCACCACCTGAATTTCAGTAGACTAAACTGCACGTCTACCCGACTGTTAAGTTTCTTGACAGTAAGGACAAGGCTATGTCCCTCTTCTGGAGTTCCTAAGGTTCCCCCCACACTGCAAGCTCTCAAATTCTCACCACTCAGGACACAGAAATATTCCTTCTCACTCTTCGCTACTTCTTGCCACCTACTTCTGCCGCACCTGCAACTGTATTCAAATGATTTTTGTCTCATGAGTCATAACCGATCATTTAATCGCTTCATCCAGACATTTACTGGTTGTCCTTTATGTGCCAAGAACTATGCTAGACACTGGGGGGAGAAAATAAATGGCACCCTCTCTATTCTCAGGAGGCTCACACTAAAAATACGTAGGGAGCAGAGCCCTAGAAAAGTCTATGGAGTTTGTAGAGTTGGGACTAGATGCAATTCCTGCCTTCGAGATCTTGGTATGCTGGACCAGTGAAGACCACTGTAAAAGGTGCGTACGTGTAGCACCCCAGCCCCTGCATCCCCCAAGCCCCGAGCCAGACACTTCATCCATGCCCGCCACCCCATCTGAAATCTGGTTTCCAGGACACCCCTGGGCATGTTCTTGCTCCATTAGGTGGGCTGGCTTGGCTCTTTGTTGGGCTAAGTTGCAAAAAAAAATATGTTCCTGCTCTGACAGGGTCATGGCCAAGTCTGGCAAAAGTCATTTCTTCAGGTTGTGTGTTTATGTATCACATTTCCTATCTCTGACCTCTTGCCTGAGCCCCAGGCTCAAATATCTCACTGCCTACTTGACATTTCCACTTGGAGGTAAGTCCACTTGGCATCTCAAATTTAACACGTCTAACACTGAACTCAAGATGTTCTTCCCACACCCCACCTGCTCCTCATCTAGTCTTTCCCATCTCAGTAAACGGCACCTCCTCCCACCCAGTTGCTCAGGCCAAAAAAATCTAGGTGTTCTCATTGGTTTCTTTTTTTCCCTTTACGTCACATCCACTATATTAGCAAGTCCCGTTGAAGCAACCTTCACAGTGCAACCCGAATCTAGCCACTCCGTCTCCTGTGCTGCCTCCCTCATCCAAACCACCATTATTTCTTGCCAGAGTAGCCTTTTCTCCAGCCTCCTTGTTCCTATCCTCGCCCCTATAATCCATTCACCACATGCAATCAGAATGATCTTTTAAAACAAATAAATTGGGGGTGCCTGGGTGGCTCAGTCGTTAAGCGTCTGCCTTTGGCTGAGGTCATCCATCATCCCAGGGTCCTGGGATCGAGGCCCGCGCTGGGCTCCCTGCTCAGCAAAAGCCTGCTTCTCCCCTCTCCCACTCTCCCTGCTTGTGTTCCCTCTCTCACTGTCTCTCCCTCGCTCTGTCAAATAAGTAAATAAAATCAAAATAAATAAGACAAATAAATTAGGTCACGTCAGTCTTCACAAATTCCCCAATGGCTTCTTGCTGGCCTTATGATAAAATCCAACTCCCAACCAGAGCCTGTAAGACCCTACTGCACCTGGCCCTTGTCGTCCTCTGACCTCAACTCTTAGCAAACTCCATCTCACTCACTCCCCTTCAGCCACTCTGGCTTCCTTTCTGTTCCCCAACACGCCAATCTGTTTCCTGTGTAGGACCTCTGCCTGGAATGCCCTTCCCACCAAGTATACAGTCAGCTCATCTTCTTCCCTTATGTCTCGTCTATGTGTCACCTCCTGAGCCAGGCCTTCTCAGAACTAGTATTACCCTTGTATCATGCTACTATTTTACATCCAGCACAGGACTGATCTGGACTATCTTACATACGTCTACTTGCTTACTGTGTCCCAGACCAGAATGTAAACTTCAACTTCAGGTGGACAGGACTTCCGCTGTCTAATTCACTACTGTCTCCCCAGCACCTAGCACAGTTCCCAGCACATGGTGGGTGCTCATTGAATATATGCCGTGTATGAATGAGTCCCAGAGCCGCCCTAGCACCAACCTGGAGGAAAGCAAGAACGTAGGTCTACTACTCACACAGGGGCAGGGGTTGAGGTCCCAAACCTGCTGCACGGGCTTACAGGGGCCCAGGTAGCAAAGGCTTAGCTGGGGCCCTGCAGAGGTCCTTGAGGTTCAGCTCAGTCACTGCGAGGTAACAGCACCGTGTCAGGGAAGCTATAAGCCTGAGACTGTCACCATCTACGACTGCTGTGCGTCTCAACCCCGGCTGCACCTACAATCGTCTGGTGAAAGTTACAAAATACCGAGGCCAAGGCCCCAACCCCAGAGGTTCTGATTCAATTAAGGCTGAATGGTTCCGGACACCTAGATTTTTTCAAAAAGTTTCTTCAGTAATTCCAAAGTGCAGCCAGATGAGAGCACTAAGGCGAAGTTGGGGTCGTCGTTCTCTGCAGTTCCGGGAGGGGTGGGGGTACAGGAGGGTCCGCGCGCACGTGCGGCCAGGGAGGCAAGGCTCGCGCATGCGTGGACCCCACGGCTCGCCCGCTCGTGGGCCCCACCCGTGCCTCGTCCTTTCCGCCCCTCGCCCCAACCGCCACCCCGCTGCAGGCGGACCCCACAATCCGGTCACCTGGGTGTTCTCTCCCTCCCGAAAGGCCTGTGCCACCCGCTGCCGCAGGTAAGCGCCCAAGTCCCGGCCCCGTTTGGTCTCGTCCACTGGCCATTCCTCACACAGCTTAAGGAAACGCCGGTAGCGGCTGGCCGCCATTTTGGGCCCCGTTTGTCCGCGCCCTTGAGGGAGGAGTCGGCGCGACAGACGGCGCTTGCGCACTTAGGCTCTCCAGCTTCCCGGGGAGGTGGTGGGGGGGGAGGGAGGGAGGAATGAGCGTGCGCGAGTTCGCGGGCGGCCCGGCGCTCTCCAGGTAGGGGCGCTGCTCTCCTGTCTCTGCGAGCGAGGTTAATTCGGTGTCCTCCTCCTGGACCGGACCCAGCTCCCAGGGGCCAGTCAGACGCGGAGTACTCGAGGGACAGGTTTGCTTCTCTTCAATGACTGCACAAGCTCCACACTAGCAGACTTCCTCGGAGACCTCTGCTAATTTGCATAAACGAATACATTTGCATGTAAATTCAGGTGGTTATTCGATGAAGATGTGTATGAATTTAATCACATAGCACGCGCGCGCAGGTTGTTCGCCTCCCCTTCTCTCCTTTCACAGCCCCTGTCCTTGCCACTACCACTTGGTAGTGCTCTTTAGCTCTTGTTGCTCTCTCCCCAGCCCCTGTTTGTATCCCTTCAGAGCTCCCCTCCCCAAACGGGGCACGTGTCCCTGGGCGGCACAGATTTCCCAGCTTGAGCAAAGTCAGCTGGGTTGATTCAGCCTGGGAAACTTGTTTTACCAAGTCTTTTCTTATACATCTCCAGCTGCAGCATCATGTGGACTGTCATAATTTTTCTTTTCAAGATACCCCCACCAGTTTCCTTAAGAAATCCTCAGCCTGCCTTTGCTGAGCCGGGCTCTTGTCTTCACGGTCCTGCATTTAGCCAGGACCATCCCTTGCATACAACACCCAGCTTCCCCTAAGCCTCTTCCTTCTCCCTCCCAAAGTAGCCTACTTTGTAAAGGTAAATCCGGGAGACTGTTGCCTTCAAGGAGTAGACGGTTGAGTAGTGGATACACAACCCGAACACAAGTTCAAAGTGACAGGGGCTTTAATTGAAATGTTAGAGAATGCTGGGGAGTTTGGAGAAAGAAATACTACTTCTAGCTGTTCAGGGGAATAAGGGGAGAAAGATCAGAGATGGCTTCTGAAGGAGATGGCATTTGGGCTGGACCTTGAAGGATGGTTAGGATTTGGATAAGTGGGAATGCAATGTTCCTGAGCCACAAGAGCCAGGCCTGGGGCAGGAATGGGAGAGAGAAGAGGAGGGAGGGGTTTAATCTGAGGAAAGATCAATGGGTGGTTTTAACAAGGAACAGCTTTGAACTGTTCTGAAGGCCTTAAGAGACCTATTGAATGAGAACCTCTGGGGACCTGGGGTGTGCGGTGTCCACTTGAGGTAAGTGAGTTCAGGGAGTGCCTACCTGAGGTTAGGAGAGCTCAGGAGGAGTGGAAAATGAGGCTTTCAGGGGCACCCCCATCTTGTTCCCAGTCCAACAGTACCTCCCAGCTCTGTCCTCCTCATCAGCTGTATTTATAGCCACATCGTTTTGATGGCTGCCATGAGGCCTAAAGGTCAAGGATTGTATCTGTTTACTGTCAAGTCCCAGGCGCCTAGGGCTGTGCTGGGTGCCTAGAGGCCTTGTCATTCTGCCCGAGGCCTGACCGCAGCTGTGGCTTTCGCGAGCACCTGGCTGGCTGACAGTGTTCCTAGGACGCAGGGACTGAGGTCCCTCTGTCTTCAGTGAGAGGAGTAGTAGCATGAGGTGGCAGCAAATGGTTTTCACCCCACTTGAGGCACAAGTGGAGTGAGAGGTTGAGAAGAACAACTAGACATCCAGAGAACTCAAACCAGTGTCTCCTAAGGCTCTCCCTTCCCCAGCACAACGTCTTCTAGGTGGGTTGTGGTTGTCCCTCGTTCAGGCTGCCTTGCCCACCTCTCTTACCCCCACTGGAGGCTTGTTTGGTTTGGTGGTTCAGTAGTGAGGCTTGGAGTCTTACAGACCTGGGTTGTAACGTGGGCTTGCTCTTTCATTTATTCATTCATTCATTCATTTAGGACTATCTGTGTAATTTGTGGAGGCCCAGTGCAAGGTCAAATAGAAAGTTCCTTGTTAAAATATTAAGAATTTCAAGACAGGGGCGCCTGGATGGCCCGGTTGCTCGGTCAAGCACCTGCCTTCAGCTCAGGTCATGATCTCAGCGTCCTGGGATAGCGCCCCACGTCGGCTTCTCTGATCAGTGGGGAGTCTGCTTCTCCCTCTCCCTCTGCCCCTCCCCCCGACTCGTGCTTGCTTGAGTGCTCTCTCTTTCTCAAATAAAATCTTTGAAAAAAAAAAGGAATTTCAAGACAGTAACAGCAGAGCATTAAACCAAGTATGAGGCTCTTTGGAGTGCAGGGCTCTGTGTGACCTCAGAGGTCACACACCCACGAAGCAGCCCTGAGCTCCTTCCCGGTGGTGGACACGACAGGCGAGGGCCCTGATCCTGTGGGTTTTACATTTAATTGAGTGGAGACGGACAACAACCGAATAGACATACGATGATGCTAATAATAGTGCTTTATATATATTAAGTCGTGTAGTAAGTGAACAAGATAATTTCAGATATAGTAAGTGCTAGGGAGAGATTCAAGGCAGGGTGCTGGGTCCGCAGCAATTGGGGCAGGGGTGGGTCTGGGTGGTGTCGAGGAGGCCTGTGTAGGAGAGCGACCTGAGTCACACAAGGGGCAAGAGTGGCTTCCCGGCAGGGGGACCACCAGAAGTCCTCAGAGCAGCCTACCTTGGGTGGGTTATTTAATCTCTCTGAGCTTCAGTTCTTCATCTTAAAATGGGAATCCTAATGATAAAGTAACACCTAACTGACTGTTTGCTCTGTGTCAGGCACTGGTCTAAATGCCTTATACAATAGTGACTCATTTAGTGCTCCTAATGGCTCTCAGAGATAAGTACTGCTATTATCCCCATTTTACAGAGGTGGAGACTCAGGTACAGAGAGGATGAGAACTTGCCAAGGTCACTAGCTGGAAAGTGGCGGAACCTGGACTTGAACCCCAGCTGACTGACTCCAGAGCCCACGCTGTCCCCGCTCCACTCCCCATCAGGATGCTCCTTCGGCGTTATCAGGAGCTGCATGCGTGGGTCTTTTGGGATGCATTATAGTTCGCAAGGGGGTCTAGGATCCTCTCCAGTCTTGTGTTACCTGTGCCCCACACCTTCTCATGCCTGTGCGTGGTCAGAGCCAGAGTCTGGGCCCGTTGGCTTGTCAGTCATCCAGCGCCATTCCGGACACATTGATAGGTACCGCCTGGAATGTGACTTGGCAGTGCCAGTCCTCAGGGAGTTGATGACCATTTTAATACCCACCTGCTGACTGTCACTCATTCCACACTGAATGCAAGCTCCCCTGGCTCCTTGCAAGCCCCCACCAGGGCTGTACCTCCTGAACCATTTGGAATGGGTATTTGGGCTCCGTGGAGTCCTGGTAGCTCTTTATAGAAACCGGCACCAGAGCGGGAGGAGAGGAGGGAGGGAGCGCTGCTTCAGTTTTTCAAGTTATAACGATCCCAGTAATTGAGATACCTAATTGTACATTTAAATTGCTTGAAAGTAAAAATATCATTTTGTAATGCTGGTGTTAATAATGTAAACATTAAAAACGAATTAAATACTTAGCTGTATTGTGGGGCACGATTGCCTGATTTTTCTTCTTTCAACTTCTTCAACCGGAGGAAATGATTGGCTGCCATACCCAGATATGTTACCATAAAAAGTGGGTCTGGACTTGCAAGGGAGAAGTCAGTCAGTTCGTGCCCTGCGTAAAGGTGAACTGGAAGGGGCAGGCTGGTAGCAGGTTGCTGCCTTTCTCTGGAGGTGAGCTGCTTTTCAAGACTCATAGGTGTTTAAGGTGTGCTGGGGTAGGCTAATGGGGTCCTAAAGTGCAGCCCAATGTACCCAAAGCCCCTCCACTCTGTGGAGACATCTGTCGTCTGCCCTGGGCCCTGCCTCCCTCCCTTCACCCTAGTTGATGTCACCTCAGAGAGGCCTTCCCTGGCCCCCATTTCAGGAGTGGCCCTGCCATTCTGGATCCCTGCAAAACACTAGTCACTATCTGACAGCAGGCCCTGACAGAGAGTCATCTCTCACTCAATGAATCTGAGGAGAACAGACCACATCTAGAGTCTGGACCCGGGTTTCCTCACCTACCCATTCCCATCCCCCCCCGCCCCCCCATCAAACACCTGCCTCTGTGAGACACTCCTCTCTAGAGGTCTGAGGGAGAAAGGTGAAGGGCAAAATCAGGAGCAGGTAGATTTCCGGATTTGGTACTTGGATTAGCTCTCGAAGCTCCTGTCCCATTTCAGGGCAGCCTAGTAACAGAAGGGAGAAAGTTCTGAGCGATGCATAATGAAAAGGACCCAACCTGGCTGCAAGTCAGCCCGCCTGGCTGGTGCGCAACTTGGTATTGTCCCAGAGCTGCTTGTCCCTCCCTCCCTTCCCCTCTAGTTCTTGGCACCCACGCCTTCATTTTAGTTCTTTCCCTCATCTTCTGTTTTATGTTTTCGGCCACAGTGGATGCAGATTTAAATCAAAAGTCAGAAGTTTAGATCATTTTGAAGAGCTGCTGATGAGTGGTCCTGCCTTGCCATTTATTTTATGAGACTGCTTCCTGCCCTTTCCAGAACGGGCTACAAGGCTCCGTGCAGCTGGGAAGAGTGATGGGACCTGCCAGGGTGCTGCCCAGAGGCCCAGGGCTTCCTGATGACATTGCGTCATGGAAAAGCTGTAATAACATTCTGCTCTTCAGTTTCCTCTTCAATTGCACCAGGAACACCAGCGGGAGGAGGCAGGGCTGGGTGACTGTCCCCGGCTGTCCTTGGTCTCCCTGCTGGGGAGTTCGGGAGTGGGTTGCTCCTCTACAGCACCTGTCTTGAGGACCAAGTGAGAGTTCCTGGGGGGGCAGATGGGGCAGCTGAGGCGGGGAGACGGGAAGCCAGTCTGCCAGCACCCTGGGCTCCCACTCCCTGTCTGAGGACACAGCCGGGGGGAAGGGTCTGCATTGCATCAGAGCCCACAGCTCTGGCACCGGCAGGCCCCTGCTGCCCCCCACGCCCCCACTCGCTCTTTATGTCTCCCCTCCCTCCTTAAATCAGGTATCAATTTGACATGAGGATTTTGGAGGTTATAATAGAGACTGGCTAGGGTCTCATCAAACCCATTTCCTTTTCCAGGCACACAGTTAAACGACATCTCAGTCTGCTGGCATCTGGGCAGGGCCCATGGCTGGTTCTTGTCTCTGGAACGTGGGTGTGCCTCCTCCGTGCTGTCTAACTTTTAGGCCTCGTGGTCGCTTGAAGGTGGTGGAGTCACAAGTTGGGTGGTCCCTGGGTGACTGTGCGGAGCGGAGGCTCTCTCTCTGCTGACCAAACCTGATGGGAATGTTAAGCTACTGTTGCTTGGCGATTGTTTGTTATAACATTTAGCCCACCCTGACTAATACCTGTGCGTTTCTCAGTTCCGAAGAGAGCTCCCCAGCCTGTGGGAGGGGAGGCCCTTCCAGGCTTCCAGACAAGAGGAAGTCGGAGAGGTGGAAGGTTCGGAGGCCGCTGACAGTCCTCAAGTGCTGGGTTTTCTCCATTTTCATCTTAGTCTCTCCTGGTGCCTCTTCACATCAACCCCTGTGGCCAGCCCTCACCCCGCTGTTCCCTGAGCAAAATGCTTGATTCCTATTGCTGTGCTTGTCCGTAGTACCTGCCTTCTTGATCACCTCTCAGACTTGCCTCCCTTTCAAGGCACAGCTCAGACACCACCTCCATGATCACCCCACGTGGCGTTGAGCCCTCGCTGCCTCTCCTCTCCTGGGCAGCACTCTGGATGCCTGCACAAATGGCCCCCAGGCCTTGTTGAAGCACCCCTTATATTTTCACCTGAGGGTTTTCACCTTCTCATTAAGTCAAAAGGTTCTTAAGGACAATGGCATGATCCTCGTACTTCGTGTTTCTTGCGTAGGTCCTAGCACTGTGCCGTCTGTACCAGGCACTCGGAAAACATTCGTTGGTTGGGTGAATGGAGGGAAAGAAGGACAGATTAATGTAATCACAAATGAATAAGCTCCTTGGCCAGATTTTGAAGTGTCTCCACCATCTGGGCTCACTCCATTTCTCTCCTCTTCACTTTACCACTCCCAAGCACCAAATCCCCATTCTGGATGGGTTGGTCTGTCCATAGACTCATGAGCATGCTGGGCTTTTCCTTCCCTCCGCTCGGCCAGCCCCTTCCCCATTCTTGTCACTGTTCAGGGCCTAAGTGAGGTCTCACCTCCTCCAGCAGTTTCTATGATGTGTGTCGGCTGTCACATGATGTGTGTTTCTCTTTTGGCTGTGGACCGACCTCTTCAACTTAGAGGATTGATCCTCTGCACCACACAGATGAATCCTCTGTGTCCCTGGGTACTGTCTTTGTACAGTTCGTTGTCAGTTCCTGTGTGTGATTCTTGCCTCCTCAACTAGAATCTAAGCTCCCAAGAGCTGGATCTTCCCCAGTGCTTAGCAAAAAGATCGGCAGGGAAGAGCTGCTTAGTTCAGTGTACACTTGCTGGGTACCGGATATTCAGGGCCCCCTCACCTCTTTTGCCGTTTTAAAGTAAACTCCCGTTGGAGATCAGATACATACATGCTGCCATCTTCTTTTCTTCCCATACCTCTCTGTTCTTCTCCCTCTGCCTAGGTTTGCAATGCTTGGGTGGACTCATTCAGCTGGGTCAGCAAAGCCTTGTGCAAATTTCCAGACGGCGGTGACCCCTCTGAGCCCAGGAGTCTGGGAAGCACAGTCTGAAACCAGTAGCCAGCTTTGCCCCTTGCAGCAAAGCGCACTTTTGTTGGTGACATCTTCAGGGGCATGTGGGGAGTTGGTCTGGGCCTCAAGGGTTTGGCAGAGCAGGAAGAAGGCCGCCTGTGAAGGGCATTGTTGAATAAGGGAGGGGCTGAGGGAAGATGGGTCACATAGACAGGGGCCAGGAGAGTGACTGTAGCACAGTTAGCGACATGGGTGGCCAGCCCTAAAAGACTTATATTCTAGCTGACCCTCCTCCCCAAATCCTCAGGCAGGTCCCATAGCACCTAGGGCTGAGAACAGGGCCAGGAATCGGAAGCTGAGGCGGAGAGCCTCAGACTTGGTAGAACCAGATTTTTAAGCAAGGAAGTGGCCTAGAAAAAGCAGTAGTTAGGGCTCCATTTTGTCATTAGCAAATATTTAGTTTTCAGCTTACTTCCTTTTTGCCACCCAACATACTTTGACTCAATTCTCCCACCACGGATGCAGAACATGCAAATTAATCACATCGTTACCTCAGCCAAACATAATTAGGGAAGTTAACTTGCTTTGAAATCCATATAATGTATCCTAAAATTAAACAAAAAAATTTTTTTTTCTTTTTTTTTTTAGTCCAGGCCTCTTTCCTTCTGTAAGTGTGGATTTTTGGAAGGTTGATGGTAATTAGCCATGAGAATAAAATTATTTTACTTTGCATTATAGAAAGTTCAGATAAAAGGACCACTTATGAGGTCTGGTACCTGCCTTGTAGATACATGCAAATATTTGATTAGCCACCATTTCTCTCCCGGGATCCCCAAAGGATTGCAGGAAATCGGTGAACTGTTCCTGCTGTACACTCTAGTCACCCATAATTTGGAATTGCCGTACAGTGTGATGATCAGAATAAACAAACAGAAAGGGTAATAAGGCGCACCAAGTAATCACTGGTGACCTCAGCAATTTTATTAACAAATTTATTTCCCTAATTGGGTAACGTATCTTCATGCTCGACTCAAGGGCATTGTAATAGGTTTCCACACTGCAGAAGAAGGAATTAATTAGAACTGTTTGCTCTTTGTTCCATATTTACACTTGTCCACCAGTCTTGTAAACATTGCACCTGGTTTCCTCGGCCCTCCAGGCTTCTCTCTCTCCCGACTCCCCCACCCCACCCCCAAAATAAATAAATAGAAAGTGGATAGTGTAATTTAACAACAGTGGCTCATCCTTTTGCGCAGTCCACCCCCACCGGAAGCTGCAGTTCATGGTTAGAGCCGCTTTGTGGCCAGATCCGGGCAGAGGCATCACTTCCAATAGGTACTTGGACGTCTAGAAAGAGACCCTCGCTCGATTTGCCAGGGCTGTGTCTGGATTGCCCTTGCCCATTCAGACCCTGGGTAGGAAGCTGGTGAGATGGGCAGATCTGTCCCACTTCTTGACCCACCTAAATGCCTCTTAGGAAGATAAGAGACAGTCATTCATGAGCTCTGTCTGCTCTTGGGGTGGGCAGCCCATGCGAGCAGAAAAACCATACACTTGTGAACTCACTCTTCTAGTCGTCTTCAAGTAGAGTTTATGCCTCACAGCTTGCCAAGACTTCAGCGTGACAACAAAAAAGCATTTTTAAATGCAAATTCTCCAGAATCTCACTGTAATGCTGGCTTCTCCCTCGTGCCGCGGCCCTCCAGTGTACTCCACGATGGTGCCGTTTCACACCGACTGTCCAGCCTCCGAAGACCGGCATTAGCAGAAGATGCCAGAGTACGGGAATTACCTCCAGAGCTGGTTTCCGTAACCGCCATTAATATACCCTGCCATGTGTGGCTTTTCAATGTGGATATAATTATGACAAAGACATCTAACAGTGTCTGGAGTACCCTGGCTACCAGTAGGTCCCTTTTGAGAATTATAGTCCAGAAAAATCTGGATAGGCCCAACAAGCCTCATTCTCCCTCTTGAATATCCTGCAGGATCTGGATGAGGTTTTCTAGGCCAAAAATATAGCCTGGATCTGGTCCATCATAAGTGGTGTGCTCGTTCCAGGAGCCTTTGTATGTTGTATGAGCAAAGTCGATCATCCGGATGTCAACTTTGGTGAGACTTCCGGAAGAGCTGCTGTGGGCCGTCTGTGGAGCCGCCTCCTGAGGATGCAGGCCCCCCAGGGTCCTTTCTGGCAGCTCCTGCCCATCATAGATGATGAGGAGAGAGCTGGAGTAGAACCGGTACGAACTCTGGCTTCTAATGACTGAGAGGAGGGCCTGGAGCTGGCGCTGTATGGGCTCCAGGAGCTCTGTCCGGAAGCGGGTTCCGTCATGCAGGAACTGATGGAGGGCTTGTCGGAAGCCCTCGATGGAGAGTTTTCTTCCATAGTACTTGTCTTTGCAGAGAAAGTGCTTCTTATCAACTTGATAAACCTGGTAATAAAAAGAGAAAGAAGACGTGAAGAATTGCCAACTCAAGAAGAAACTTGGCAACTGCTATGGTTGCAGTGTTATAAGCTAACATGATATATAAACAGATTTCCAGGAGATGCAGGGCAAGAATGGCTGAAATGAATGGAAGGATGATCTTTCATCAAGCACCTGGGGAACTTTCACATTTTAAAATGCTTTCTGTGCAAGCCCTTAATAGGAATCCAAGCTCTACATATCCTTCACCCCACAAAGGTGACCCTCCGCCCATAAGGAAAAGCTTTGGATCGCCTTTCTTATGAATTCCCAGTGTCATCCTCCAAATCATGATTTTAAACCCTGGCTCTTGGCCTTCTTCAATTCAAATATTAGCAAACACAAGCTAGAACGCTTTAGTAGGAATCTGAGATCACAGCCAGTGGCCTTGGAAAGCCAACTAGATTCAATTTTCCCCAGTGAAGTTTATAAAGTCCTTTCTCTGCAGATTCTAAGGAAATGGCTCTTGGGGTAAAGCAGGGTTGGCTGAAGATAAGATAAAAAGGCTGGATGAGGTAGGGATGGGGTTTTCAGGCAGCCAGTGCAGCTGAGGGGAGCCTGGATGGAACGGGGAGGTTCGCAGCAGCTCTGTGGGGCTGGTGGCTTCTCCTTGGCACCAGCTCCTCTCCCCCTCCCCTGTCATGTCTTGGCCACCAGAAGGGAGCAGATGGAGGAAATGCTGCTGGGGGGACAGTGGCAGCCGCTCCCGTTTCATTCAGATGGCACAGGCAGAGACAGAGGCTGTACTGAGGCCAGTGGCTGGCATGGCCATGACTTGGCTCACTTCTGTCTGGCATACCTGGGAAGGGCAGCCCATACCTGGCCAAGACAGTTTCTCAGGTCTTTCCTGCCTTCCGATTATGTGGCATGTTTGTAGAAAACCAGTGTGGGGAAAAAAAATCAGAAAGCTATCATAGACTTGCTTTGGAGGGCTGGAGATGGGCTGTTAAATTAGCCGTCATAAATACATGACAGGCGTCACTGTCTAAATAAATCAGATCATTTTCAGAAGATTGGAGGTCCGGAGAGAGATTCCATTTACACCCCAAACCATCACACTCCATTCTCTTGAGGACTGCATTCCCAGCCTTCCAGGGGACATCTGTGCAACAAATTTATAGACTCCACTCCCAGCTTCAAGGGGTGGCAGTTTCAATTAAGGAAAGCTTTAATGTGTACCGTCAAACCAGTGTCTGGTTTTGCTTTGAGGAGATAGATGCTAAGAGCGAACGAGTGGGGAAAGTTTATCTCTTCCCGTTCTGCAGCCCCTGCCACGAGCCACATCAGAGCTGCAAAAATGGGGTAGAGTCTGGGCAATAAAAAAATTAACCATTCCTTTGCCTCAGCTGAGCAGGCTACGACCTTCCCACTTCATTAACCAGAACAGATAGCAAGAAGAAGCAGAAGACGTGGCGTAGGAAGAAGGAATGGCTAATAAGAATTCAAAGAGCAGAGTGCCTTATGGCACCTGAGAAGGAGAGGGTTCAGCTGCATCCTTCAAGAGACTGAAGAAGCCATGGAGTGCACAGAGAAGCTCTTTTTCAGTTCTCTCCCCAGCCCCTGCTCACACACTGTCACCAGAGGTCTGCTCTCAACGTGGACAGGCCCCACGTGGCCACTGGGAAGTTTCAGCTGCCGGAGACCCTGAGACCGAGTTAAAAAAAAAAAAAAAAAAATGGCAGCTTTTTGGCACCATGGTCGTGAATGGGGCTCTTACAGAAATCCCAGTGTGTCCTAGAGTGGGATCTGCCTTTCCTGTGTGGGAGGGCTGTGCCCGGCTGCCTCCTGTGTGGCTGGCTCTGTGGGCAGTGGTGTCTGCTTGGAGACACCCCTGCCCTGCAGTGGACATGCCAGGACACCCAGCCCTGCGGCGGGCCCTCTGCCACCTACCTGCATGCCACAGATGCGCACGCCCAGGCAGGCCGAGGTGCTCTGCGCACACTTCCTCATGTGGCGGGCCTTCTTCTCTTCGGACGCGTCATCTCCGTGCTGCCGGGTCCCCATCTTCAGGTCCAGGATACAGGGGTGCTTGTACCGTGACACGACATTTTCCAGCAACAGAAACCCTGGTCACGCTGAGTTCAGGAAGACTCTGTGGACACGAAGACTGAGGCCCCTATGGAGGCAGTTAGCGCGCCTTGGCGGCTGCCTGGAGCCCCCTCCTCTGAGCGTCGTTCCTTCTCCCCCAGCTCCTCACAGACAAGCCCATTGCCCCCCTTGAGAATTCAAAGTATTAGCTTTGCAGGCTGCTTTAATAAGTCCATTTATTTAGGGGGACTTTATGACTATGTGAGCTTCTTTTCCTTTTCCTTTTTGCTCTGAGGTTGGAATTTAAATGCAGGCGTGAAATCCCTGGCAGGCCGTGCCCAATTTACATTTTATGGCAGAAAATCATAAGGCTAAAACCTCGAGTCACTGAATGGGCCAATACCTTTTGGGAGAAGTGGGTTGATGTTAGCTTTGGAGATGAGTTGCAGGAATATTAATTTTAGTGGAGTAATTATGCTGCAAAAGCTTCTTAGGGATTAGGGTTGCAGATGTGTCTTAGTAAATACTGTGAAACCAGTCACCCGTTTGCAGGAAGGAGCCCAGCACTGACAAAGGGGTATTTCAAGCCTAAATGTACTCACTGAGAACATGGCAGCCTGAGGATGAGCGGGGAGCACCTCCCCCAAGTCTCCCGCTTGGGCACTTCCCTGAGGGGAGCACCACACCCCCTCACCCCATCAGCTCCATAGGAAGACATCTGTGGGGAGAATTTGGAGGGCTAGAAGGGAGGCTGGGGTGTGGGGAACCCACCCAGCCCTCCGAGCCCCCTGCCACCCCCACCCAGCATGGCTGTCATCATTCCTCTCTGCCCACAGAGACCCCCAGCCCAGCCCCTCTGCCCAGGTGGCAGCGACACAGCCAGTGGCCTGGCCACGGGCACTGTGTTCAACTTAGTTCCCAGTCTGACTTGCCCCATATTCTTTGCTTTCTCTTTTGGAGAGATCAGATTTCTTCTAGGTCCTAGGTTTGAGGGCCTGTGCCTCAACGTCTCCCTCCTATCGGTCTCTCCCCGCCCACCCCTCCCCTGGCCCCATGTCTGTGTCTTCCCCTCCCGCCCCTGTGCCCCCGTCTGTCTCTGTCACCCCCCTCTGGTCCCCCGCCCTCTGACGGGGATACGGTGCCGCTGGTTCTCCGGGTACTCGGTGCACAGGCGGGTCAGGTGGGCTTGGTGGCACTGCAGGCCCCACGGGTTGAAGCTCCTCCTCTCGGCCTGGTTCCCTTTAGCATCTTCCACCAGTGAGGAGACCGGGGCGTTGAGGTGGAAGTCAGACCTCAGGAGCGACGTGGTGGGGCTGCGGGAGAGGGAGGCGCACCACAGTCAGGGCAGCCTGGCCGGAGTCCCTGGGGCGGGGCTCTCCTGGGCTGGGCTCTGACACGGACTGTCCCTGGCTGCTCTCCGCACTGCCTGCAGGGCGTCGGAGTGCCCCTCCTGCCCCATTCAGGCCCTGGGCACCAGATCAGGCCACACTGCAGCCCTGGCAGGGCGGCTCTCCGAACCCCAGAAGAACTCCTTAGAGCATGTCGCCTCCTTAGAGGGTGGGGGTGGGGGTGGTTAAATTCACTTGTAAGCGATCTGGGTTCCGCTTGCACTATCGAGGTGATGCGGTGTGGGGACAAGCGACCCTGCCTGGAATCAGAAGGCTGGGAGTTTAGGCCGTGAGCGTGCCGGGTCGTTATGTCCTTGAGACGTCAAAAGGCCCTCAGGGCTGGGAATCCTGGGTCTTCGGTCCGCCCTCTCTCCTGTCCCCTGCATCTTGGCCTCCCCATCTGTGAAATGGAGATAATGCGTACTGCTTCCTGACGCTGAGCCAAGAGGCTTAATTAGATCTGCTGTGCTCCTTGGGGAAGGGAGGTACTTTCATTGTATTAACTCCCTTTTGTTTCCCATAAATGTTTTATAAGTCCCTGGAGGGTCCTTTTCATCCGAGAAAGGTCAGCTAACATTATCAGAGGTTCTGGAGACCTCTCTGGGACCTCGGGTGCCCCGAACTGCCTGGTCTCCGAAGTCCCACGGGGGGCTGCGTTGACCTCTCTCCTCGTCCCTTCCTGGCCGCTGAGGAAAGGTGATTTTGGACTGCCATTAGCCACTTTTCCTTTGTGTCACCTCTTCTGGGTTTCTGCATTCCCCCCACCCCCACCTGGAGACATTGCACGGTCTCAGTGAAACCGGTATGTAATTAAACAAATATGCACCGAATGCCTGCTCTGTATAGGACTCTGCGTTTGTGGCAGCTTCTGACATAAATACATCGGAGTCCTCCCTCTAAAAAACTCCGTGAAGGAAAATTCATTCCTTTCTTTGGTTGCATTGGTGTTTCTAGAAGGAGCCTTCCTGTGAATATTTCACTTCCTTGGCCCTTTTGGGGAGCTGTGGACCTTGGCGCAGGTGGGAGTGGAGCTAGTCCCTGCTAGGTTTCTGTCATACTGCCATGTGGCCCTCACCTCTCCTTGAGCGAGTGAGCCAGCTGCCACTGGGCGAGGGGGTGGGCGCCACCAGTGCCGCCGGTGGTCTGCTGGAGAGTCTGCCATAGGGCCACTGCCGCCGACTCCGTGGAGACCTTGAAGGGCCCCCGGTTCTCCTTCAGCGGGGTGGCCACCAGGCTGAGATGGCCTCGGCTGTCTCTTTGGAGGTGCACCGTGATGGTGCCTGCAGAGCACACGGGGAGGGGAGGGGGGAAACCAGACAGAATTTACCTGGTGGACACGTTGTAAGGGGTGACATCCTTTCGAATGGTAGTTTAATGGCACTGATCAACCTGCCCACTCCCCCTTCCCTAACTCCTCTCTCAAGGAGGAACTATGGGGACTGTTCCAGAATGAGCCCAGGGCCACCGAGCCTGCAGACAATAGCCTTGGGCTGGTCTGCTTCATTGCATCTCTCTGCCCTTTCATGCTTTGAACAAAGCTAGCCCTGTACATTTTGTTCTCACCTTCTGGTTCCCTGGTGCACAGTGGCACCTTCCCAGTCACAGCAGAGCTGTTCCAGTGGGGCCCAACCTGGGGTCATCGGAGCTGGTCCTCCACAAAGAGGGCCCCCTGCCTCAGGGTGGCTTGAGGGAAGCGGGGGCCCATCCCATTCCTCCCTCTGCCTCCATCATCCTTCCTCTCCCTTCCCTTTCTCTCTGTCTGACCAGCTTCTTCCAGGAAGCCCGCCTCAGAGAGCCTTCCGGGGCTCGGCCTCTGTGTTTCCTTCATTTAGACCTCTCCCGCACCCCGATCTCTGGCTTTAACACGGATGCCTGCCATCTCCTTCAGTTAGACACACAGCACATGAATATTACTGACGGAACATGGTTCTGTGGTAGAAAACAGGAGACTTGTGGGATTTCTCCAGCTACAGTCACTCCTGACCATCAGTGTTTGTGATCAAGGCATGGCAGCCTGCCATGTTGCGGCTTGTGAGAGTGGAGAGCGTGAGGAAGCCCAGTGAACAAACGGGCTAATTGGCTTCTCCTCCGGGACATGGGCCAGGTCTGGCAATTAGGTCTGGCACACGTGTCACCGGCTCTGTGGTCACCCCTTTTGGATTTCTCACTCTGGCGGCACAGTGTGGGTCTCCCCCCATGGGGCTCAGCGTCTGAGCTACGTGGGTGCCCAGCCTCGATAGAGTTCTGGTGGAGATGGAGCTGTACTCTTGCTGGTGGCGCAGGCGACAGCCCCACAGATGGCTTTGCGACGACTGGCTCTCTAGAGTCCCTGGTTCCCTGTTGCTCCTGCAGCTGACGCCGTGACTGTTCTGGTGGCTCCTTCTCCCACCAAGCCACCCTCCACCTGTCTCCACCCTGCTTTGTGCCTGCCAGGTTGACCCTGTGGAGTGCACCAATGGCTTCCTCGGCCCTGGTTTCCCAGGGGTTGGGCCAACAGAGGATGTTGGCAGGAGATGGGGTGAGGTAGGAGAAAGACCGAGGTATTTACCCCACTGGCCCCCTCCCTGCTGCAGCCGTGGTCCTGTCCCTCCGTGGCCTCCCTCTCCCTGGGTCTGTGACCCCATTCCCTTCAGGCCTAGGGGTGGTCACCCAGCCTTTCAGGGGTGCTGGTCACTGCGTGCCTCATCACCCCCAGTTCCCTTAATCCTGCGAGCGCTTCTATGTACCAGCCGTCCCTCTGAAAACTCTCTTCACTTAAACCCCGTTCAGTACACCGCTCATTTCCTGCTGGGACTCTGACCGAGAGAAGGTGGGCTGCATGTGATCAGGTCCCCTCAGATATTTATTTCCTCCCCCGGCCGCTTGGTCACTTTCTCAGTGCAAGTGGTAATTTCTGCTGAACCAGCACTCAGGGCAGCTGATTTCCCTGCTTGCGTCCCCGCTCAGGCTGGTCAGTGCAGACGCTCATTTTCAGGGCTGCTCTATAATTCAGCAAGTCGCTCTTCAGGGCCATCTGTGCCTAGCTCAGCGGTCTCTCTGGGCTAGTCCTGTCATCTCAGATTCCTGGTGCCCTAATTTCGCAGCCTGAGAGTGACATTCAGTTTTTTCCAGCTCCTTAAAAAAATTCTGTGTTGCCTCAGTTCATCTCAGGCCCCTCAATCCCGGGAATGAATAATGATACTGCTGCTAATACCGTACCCGAACCTGGCATTTTGTCGTTTACGTGAACCCGCATGCCCACCAGAGGGGCTCTGCCCGTGAGAACGGCGGGCTGATGGCAGGTCAGGAAAAGAACTGCGTTGGTCATAATCACTGCCGTGTACCAGCTTCCGGGCCTTTCGTCTGTCACCATGGAGTGATGGCAGGCCTGCAAGGCCCTTGCCTGTAGTCACCAAGACTCAGGAGATGGAATGACGTGCCCAAGGTCACACAGTAAGTGGGGGAGCTCTGGGAAAGGCCACAGCAGATGTGGCTATGGAAGAAGGAACATGCTGTAACAGGGAGCCGAGGGCTTCATCGGGAGACTCTGGTGTGGTCATGCAGTGTTTACTTGTGTGGGGATGAGGCACGCTCCTGTCTGTCCTTATCACATTTGCTTTGGCCATTGTGTTCCGTGGGAGCGAACAGAGAAACCTGTTTTGGGAGGGTCATCAGTGCAAAGGGTCGAGAGTGCCAAGAAGCCCAAGGACGTGGTGTCTACCTTTCCGTTCCTATTTCCTCAGGCAGGAGGGCTGCTGTGCTTGTTCTGGGGAGGAGGGCCCACCTGGAAGCCAGCACCAGGCCCCAGAGCCCAGCCCCCCACCGTGGGGAAAGGAGAGCGCGCTGGCCTCCATGCTTGTCCTTGGGGAGCTTGGAGCCTCCTGGCTGCTGGGGAGCCCAGGACGGTGTGCCAGCCAAGGGCGAGGCCCTTTCGGGTCTTTTGTAAAGTTCAGCTCACCATCTGGCCTTTCCCGCTGTGGGACTGTGGTGACATGCTCGCCAGAAACCAGTGTCTCAGGGAGCCCCCGGCCCCACGAGGCCTCCCTGGAAGGACAAGAAATGTGACCTTCCCCTGCTTCTCTGGGCTCCAACTCTTGTCTGATCTCATCAGATTTGAGTGTCTAAATAAATGGAGGCGAGCAGGGGTGCAAAATAACCCAAAACCAATAAGATCCAAAAATCATTTCTATTTCTCATATTGTCAGAGCTACCCAGCCAGACTTCCTGTCCCTGCCCTCTCGCTCCGTCTTCCTGCACGCCTCTGGCTCTGTGTCTCCACCTATCTGTCTTCTCTCCCACATCCTTCTCCAGCGCAGCCCAGACCTTGCTCTGAAGCCCGGGATCCATAGCAGATAGCCGCCCTGCAAACGGTTTCCAGTTGCCAGCTCTTTACTGCAGCAGCCTGTCAGTGGAATCAAGACCCCCTTGGGGCTTGGATTGGTTTTTAGTCAAGAATTGTGTTGGTCCCAGCCTGGGACCAATTTGCTTTGTGTGTCCATGGGGCTAGGCCTGAAGGGACGTGGGCTCACAGCACTCTGCCGACTCTGCCTGGCCGGGAGCGGAGGGGGGGGGGGGGAGGCGCAGGGGACAGCCAGAGCTTCATCTGCCTGCTCCCCAGCCCTCCCCAGGCACCTCAACCTGCAGTCAGGCCAGCTGGGCAGACAAGAGTGCTTACAGCCACAACTGCCATGCCCAAAGCATCTCAGCAATTTCGGTTTGGCCAAGCAGTTTCCCCAGCCTCCGGGAATATTCTGTCATGTATTTATTTTTAAGCTCATGAGAGCATTTATTCACTGGCGTCTATAATATGAATCTGGCTCATCTGTTAACCAACCAGACTTAGGAATATGTCCTTGCTCACCCAAGGCTGACAGGTATACTGGGAGGCAGAGGGACGCAGCCCCAAGATGTTGCCATGCCCGAGGAGCCCAGCAAAAGGTCCGGGCGAGCTCCCGGCATGGGGAGGCTACCCTTAGGAGTGACGTCCCTGTCCGGTGCTCCCTGATGCCATCACAGTGCAGGGCGGTGAGAAGGGAGAGGGTGTGCTCCATGGCACACAGTGGCCACTATGGAAATAGCCCCTCTCTCTGGGGCCCTTCCCAGGAGGAGAAAAATGGAGACCCTGCTGTGGCAGCCTGACCTGAGGTCACTTGTTGAGTGACTCTGGGCAAGTTATATCCCCTCCTTCATTGGGCTACAGACCCCCTGAGCACCGGCATCCGAAGAGCCCATCTTGTGGGTAGCAGTGGCTGGTGGAGCGGGCCTGGGTGGCCAAGAGCCCACACCTGGGAGCCAGACCTCAGACCTTTAATCCTGGCTCTGCCTCTCACTGGCTCTGTGGCCTCAGGCAAGTCGTGTCACCACTCTGGGCCTCGGTCTCCTCACCTGTGAAATGGGGATAAGAGTAGTGCCTGCCTCGGAAAGTTGTTAACGAGGATTGAGTTGATACAGGGAAACTATTTCCAGTTGTGTTTGGCACTGAGTGAATGCTGAGGGTTAGCTGAGACCACTTTTCTTATCCGGTGAAGCAAGAAGCCTGTGCAGCCCTTGGAGGGACCGTTTCTCATCTGAACCCTGACCTCAGCTCCCTGCTCCAGGGATCTGAGAGTGTGACGGTCCTGGTTCTGGGCCTTTCTCTACCGTCTCCCTAGATGTGCACTTCCTTAAGTGGTGCCTGGCCCTTGGCACTCCGCAGACCGCCTTCTGGCTGTTGAGTGAATCCGCGTTTCTGCACCACGGAATCCTCGTGTTTGGGTGTCACCCGAGTCTGTGGGCTCTACCTCACCCTCACCCTCAGCAGGGCTGTGTGGTCTCCCCTGTGGGGTGTCCTGTGGTTCTCTGACCTAGCCCCCTCCCGACTTGTGCGGAAACACCGTCTCCTGGGTGAAGCCCCAAGGCAGAGACTGGAGCATGCTCTGTGGCCATTGGTACATGTAGCTTTGGTGCCTTGGCTTAAGTTAATCTATCAAATTAGCAGAGCCCTGAGGCAGGCGGTACCGGGGATGGACCCGACCGGGCCTGCAAGGCAGAGTAGAGTAGGGGTCTGGACAGTAGACCAGTGCCTGAGGGTGCCCGAGAAGGGTGTCGTTCTCCCCCGCCCAGAGGAATGGGCATGTGTAGACAGGACACAGGGAAGGCACTGGAATGGGGTCCTGGAGACCACACAGCCTCTTTCACTTTCCTGCTCTGCCTGTGGCTGCCTTGGCAGTCTGTCTCAGCTCCAGAGCTGTGTCCAACAAGCGTGAGATGCTGCGGGCGGGAGGCCACCCCACGCAAGACCCTGCCACCCCTTTGCTAGGTTGAGTTCAGTTGCGAAAGGACAGACATTGATTCCAGTGGGCGCTCGGACGAGCTGGGCAGTGACCCACAACTGATGGGCAACCCTGGCCTGCGGCCCCAGAGGCCCCAGGGGAGGCCTGCACAGGCTGCATAATAGCCACCCGCCCCTCTCTGGCAGTGTGTGATGCTCATGGGTCTCGTCTCAGACTCTCGGAAGGTCTTGGCAAGGCGGGACTGAAGCGGTGCTTGGGGCTCAAGGCCTTGGCCCCCCTATCAGTGAGTCTCAATCTGGGACATGCTGAATACAGATTCCTGGGCCCTGACCCCAGGGGTTCTGGTTCACAAGTGTGGAAGGGAGCCTGGGAATCTGCATGTGAACCCCTACCCCAGCCTTGGTCAATCCCAGAGCCCACTCTGAGGAACACCCATAGAGCTAGGCCCCATCCTTCCCAGTTATTTGATCATTGAAATGCAAGTGAGTTTTTGGCTGACTGATTTGGATGCTATCGTCACTTTTACTACAGATGCTTATTCGAGGGCAGAAGCTTGTAGTCACAACATTCAAAGACCTTTAAAAGAGGTCTTTTCTCTGGGCATTCATCCCATTGAGGGGCTGGCGGCTGGCAGTCATGCCCTGAGCCCTGTGAGCCACATTTACTGAAGGCCGGGTGTGGACAAAAAGCCTGCCCCCTGGATGCTGGCCCGCTGCCCAGAGTGCCCCTGCCTGCAAGCCCCCAAATGGTGGCCCTGCCCACCCAACCTTCACTCCCCAGAACCCACCCTGGACTCAGATCAGAACACACACGCTCTGTGCCCCACTCCCCCAGCTCTACCTGGAAGGCAGCCCGTGGCCCTGGCTTGGCCACTAGAAGAGGATGAGGAATTCTGGTTTCCTAACCATGTCGGGTCCAGCTCCTTCCCGCCCTGACCCAGGCCTGAGGCCCCTCCCACTCGCCTGGGTCTCCAGAGGGAGGGAAAGGAGGCCTTGGCCTGCCCTGTCTGTCTCAGCCCTGGTCACAGGACCCAGCCATGGCACTCCTGAAGTACAGAGCAGATACCCTAGCAGAGCAGCGTGGGGCCGGGGTATCATTTGATTCCATTCTCAGTTCCTCGAAGCCTAGTGGCTCGAGCTAATTTGTAGGGATGCCAAATGGCATCAGACTCCAGGCCTGGAGGCTCGAAGAGTTCAAAGAAACTAGGACAGCGAAAGCCACCGGGGCTGTGGGAGAGGGGCATGTCTCCATGTCAGCCCTCACCTGCAGCACAGTGCCCGGGGAGGGGAGGCGACGGTGGGGTGAGGTGGGGGGGGCGGCGCGCATACGAGCCCAGCCCGGTATGGTGGGCACAGAGCCGCGGCCTGCCGCCTGGACACTCACCCTTATACTGCGGAGTGAACCGCTTCATGGCCAGAGGCAGGGATTCGTAGAACCTCTGCTCCTGGAAGATGAGGGGCTTGCACACGGTGTGCTCGTCGTACTTCATCACGCTCAGGTGCCCCCCGACCTGGTGCAGGAAGGGCTCCAGCCGCACGCCCACTCTGGCATCCCCAGCATCCGTGCTGTCCTGCACGACCATGTGTCCGCGGGAGGAAGGCCTGGGGTAGAAGAGGCAGCTCCCAGACAGGAGGCGGGGCTGTCAGGAGTCCTCAGCTCTTGCTTTCTTGGCCGGTATCACCGTCATAGCACAGCTGTCCCTCTGTCTGTCGGCCTGGGAGGGGGCCCCTGGAAAGCACAGGAGGAAGGCGGAAATGGTGTGAGGGAGATGGGGTGCTGGGAGGAGCAGAAGGACCCGCAGTTCCTAGCCACGACCCACGGGTAGTTGAACAAGACTGTAAACAGGCATCAGTCACTTCTAGAATAATCTGTCAGATTAAGAAACTGGTAATGGTGGTTGCTCCGGGGAGCCAGGATGAGAGGTAGACTTCTCTAAATACCGTCCTGTGCCTTTTGAATTTAAATATGAAAACATTTTTTTTTAAAAATCAAATAATACAACCATAGGCTTCCAAAGTGCAGAGACTGTGTCTTAACTCCTCATATCCTGTTTTCTGCCTGCCTTTGGGAACATTGGTCGCAGGCCCAAGAGGAGAGCAGAGTCCCTGCTGTCGGGGTGCTCGGCCTCTTGCAGGGGCTCAGGGGTACAGGAAAACTTCACAGCTGTGCGCGTGAGTCTGCATCATGGCTCCACGACATAATTGTCATGTGACTCTGACAAGTTACCAAACCTCTCTGGGCCTCAGTTTCCCCATCTGTAAAATGAAATAGTAAGGATACTTACCTCATGCACGTAGGACAAAATTGAGATACAGCCTGTGAAAAGGTTAGCCGAGGGCCCAGAGCTAAGTACTCAATAAATGTGATTTATCATAATTATTTCTAGCGTTATTGCCGTGGTGGTCCTACCTTCCCAACAGGTCTGGGTTGGAAGGAAGGCAGTGTTTCTCACCGCTGCTTTGCACTCGAGGGAAGTGGGGACCAGACCGGGCTCTGGTGCAGGCCAGGGGCGAGGCAGGAGGAAAGGGGGGCCTCATTCTTTACGACCTGCCGCTCCCTTTTCCTCCCCAAGGGCAGGCTTGCTGGGACTCTGGGCTGCAAATACAGCCCCGGAAGACATCCTGACTTTGTCTCAGGGGAGTGCCCGAGGAGACGCTGAGGGGAGACTCTTCCGGCCACATTCGTCCTATCCCATCTGAGAGGACATTCCTACAGGGGTGCCCATCACCACCGAGTTATTAATACTCTCTCCTCCCTGACTCCTGGCCAAGGATGCCAGCAAGCTAGGCAGCACTGGGCATGATTAATGCTCTAAACGACCTCGGTCCGGACCATGGCATGGGCATGGCCAGCTGGCTCCATGCAGGGAGTGCCTGTCAATTTGTTCACGACCCCAGCTCAGAGAGACCCTCTGCCACCCACCTGGACCTCTGGCACCAGGTGGCACTGAAAGCCTCAGCCTGACCCATTTTTCCCCCCGCGCCCCCCAGCCCCCCAGGGGTCTCTCACGTTGTCTACTGTCTTTCAGGCCACAGAGTGCCCCTTTAGGAAGGGGGAGTTGTTTTGCCTGGTATGTGCATTTGCTTTGCCGGGTGCAGGACGAGGCTTCTGAGAGCTGCCTGTGTGGCTGGAGCATGAACAGGGAGGTTAGGGTTGCCGGGCCAGGCAGCAGGGGCGGGGGGAACCTGAGGCCTAATGGCAAGGGGCCGTACTGATGCAACAGCCTAGGCCTTACCTCGGGCCTGCTCTCAGACTGCACGGAGGGAGCCCCACTTGGAGCCTGTTCCACGAGCTGAGAAGTTGGTAGGAAGCATCTAGATGCAGAGGCCGATCCGAAATCGGCACAGGGATAAGTTGATACGTGACAAGATAGCACAATTGCTTGGCAAACCCAGTCCTACTTGCCAGTTCGGTGAAGGCAAGAAGGAAGGAGAAGAGAAAAACCAAGGTGGCCCAGCACCAACCAACCGGGCGTGGCCTTGCCGAGCCAGCCCAGCTGTGCGGACACATCCAGGGGGCGTCCCAGGCAAGCCCTTGTGCTGCCACGAGGGGCAGCCCGCCACTCTTCTTCCCCACGCTCTAAGAGGGGCTCTAAGGACATCGGCGTCGCCTCGCAGTGGTGGCATGGGGAGGAAATAACAGTAAGTGGTAGTAAAGCCAGGGAGCTTGCTGAGGGCCAGGCAGGCAGTGTTCTAGCTGTTGGGGTATAGATCAACCCGACCTGTGCAAGCTTCACAACTACTGACGAGGTAGTGTTATCAGCCTGTTTCACAGATGGGGAAAATGAGAGGTTAAGTAACTTGCCTGTGTGCACCCTGCCAGTAGGGAGGAAGCAGACACCTTCACCCCATTGCGCGCTCACCGGCCATGCAGCAGGGAGGCTGAGGGCTGCTGTGTACCCACTTTGAAAGTCAGGAAATTGAGCCCCAAGGAGGCTGGGACTTGGCCAAAGTCACCTGCAAGTCACTGGCTGTGCTGGGACAGGACCCAGGTTTTCTTGTGCTCCAGGCCTGGTCTCTCCCTTCCTGGACTACCCCTGGCCTGCCCTCCTCCAACCTGGGGAAGTGAGTGCATGTCCCAGTGGTGGTGGTGGTGGTGCGGGGGGGTCTGCACCTCTGCAGACAGCATCATGAGGTGTCGGGGCAGGCCGTCCTAGAGCCAGGGCTTGGTATTGACCTTCTTGGGACTTTCTGGCTGGGGATGTCAGCAAGACCCAAGAGGCACTGTCATTCCCAGATATTCTCAGGAGCCCCAGCTGAACCTTCTCAGCACAGACCGAGCCAGGAAGATCCTGGGCCTCCAAGGCACAACACTGCAAACTTAGGGTGGGTTGGTAGTGATGGGGTGTCTGCTGGGTAGTCAGCCTATACTTCTAAAAAAAAAATCTACATTTGGGGCGCCTGGCTGGCTCAGTCAGTAGAGCATGTGACTCTTGATCTTGGGGTCATGAGCTTGAGTCCCATGTTAGGCATAGAGCTTACTTTAAAATAAAGTTTAAAAAAAAAATCTAGACTCAACAGGTGGGGAAGCTGAGGCTCTTCCTCTCAAGGGTCACCTTAGGGTATAGAAGAGGTGCTCTCTGAGGGTCGTCCTGCTCCGGAGCTTGTATGGTCTGTGGTTCTGACACAGGTTGGCGGGAAGGGGCAGAGGGAGGATGGAGGGCAGTGGCATCAGCCCCTGAGCTAAGCAGGTGGGCTCTGCTTCTGCTCAGGGAGGCACTCTGTGGCTTCCCCTTGGCTTCCCCTGAAGCTGACCGTCCATGCCCAAGGAAGCTTGAGGTTGTCTCTCTGTCACTGTTTACAGCCTCCTGCTCTATGGGAATGAGCTAGGGAAGACCTCCATTCTTCCCAGTCCTCCCTCAGAAGTCTCAAATAAATAATTCAAGCTGACAGATCTTTCTCAACCCAGACCTTCCTTTTGCCACACACAGGTACATCTGTCATTGGCGTGGGCCTTGGCCTTTGATCAATGCCCTGTTTCCTCAGAGCCCTGGGCAGGGAGTCAGGAGCCCAGCTCTGTTCTAGGTATTCCCACTAGCTTGCGGAGGCCCCTGGGATGAACTCGTAATGTTCTTCTGAGTCTTGGTTTCCCACCCACTGCCATAGCCTTGTCACGATGCTCAGATGACAGAATGCACAGCATTCCTTTGTGGAGTCCTCTTCCCAAGCGTCTCCACCACCCGAGGCTTGTCACTGCGTGGGTTATTCTCAGGACTGACTCAGCTCCAGTGCTGGGAAGGCAGGTGAGGCGCCTGCCTGAGACAGGACCTTACGCCCCCTCTGACACACTTGCTAAGTACACTGGCTCCCTTTAGTGCGTCAGAGGGAGACAAATGTCCTCTCTCCAGCCCACACTTCCTTCTGTGGCCCCACAGCTGCCCCGTCGCCCAGCACCCTGCCCTAGTGTTCCGTGGGGAGGGAGAAGAAGGAGGTGGGGGGGGAGGCAAGAGAGTGAGATGCCCCCAGCCAGAAGAGCCGGCCTGGAAGCCCCCTTCCTCAGGAGTCGCGGACAAATGACCCCAATCCCCATGTCCTCCTACCCTGTCACTGGCTTGTATCCTGAATGAAATAACTCTGGGCTCACTCCGGGAGAGTCAGGAAATCTCTGATGGGCCCTACTACGCAGCTGGTTGTTAAATGAGGCGCCGTGGGGCCCTCTTTGTCCGTGTAGCCCCGTGGGGCCCGAGTGACAGCCAGCCTGCCACTGGTCTGAAAGGAGGGTCATGGACAGCGGGGCCTGCAATTGTATTTGGCTTCCAGAGTGGAGACAGATGGCAATACCAGTGATGCCAGACACAGGGACCGAGGCCACCATCAGGCTGAGGTGGGTGAGGGCCTTGTGGCTCATCACTAGCACTTGGCATTTTTTATTTACCGAGAGAGTGTGTTTATATAATCCCTCCCCACGTGCTGAACCCCAGTTCATTGGAAATTACGAAGATACGCCCCTGTTCAAGCTTGTCACTCCCATTTTAGGGATGGCAGGTGAGACCACAAATCAGACTTGTACCAGCTCAAACTTAGACTAAATTAGTCATGAACTGTGTCTTACGAAAGCCTGTCAGCTCCTTATATCTGGAAACAAGCTGGCTGACTGTGGTCATTGTCAGTGCTGTTCGCAAATAGTCTGGTTTTTCCTGGGGGAATGTGGTATGATTGCACTTCCCTTGCCCTTTGAAGGTAAGTGAAGCCACATGATTTGCTTCCACCAACATAATGTGGATGGGAGTGACCTGTGTCACTTCTGGTGGGAGCTTTAAGGGCAAGCCATTGCCCACGTCCTCTCTCCCAGGCCCATCTTGGAAGCACACTCCCTGAGCAACTGTACATGTTGGATATGTGGCCCGACAGAGAAATACATCTCTGCTCTAGGAGGCCCCTGCGATTTGGGGGTGGTTTGCTATGTAGCATGGCCTCGTACATCCTGACCAATGCGCCAGCTCACAGCCAGATCCCCAGCACGGAGCCCAGAAGTTGAAAGGGACCTCCCTGGAACCAGGCACTCAAACACTTCATGCACAGATACATTCTATGTAACAGGAACCACTCCCACGAATCTCCTGTGGATCACTGGCTGTGTAATCACCATCTCCGTTTCTGAAGCAAATCACTCTCAGATGGAAAAACTGAGGGTCTGAGATGTTGAAGACCGTTCACATAGTTAGGAGCTGGTGAACCCTCTAGCTGGGGTTCGGCCACAGCGAGCCTGTCTACCCTAAAGGCCTCAGGGCCAGGGTCCTGTCCGAGGCCCTCTCCACTCTGTGTGCCTCCATGGCCTGCATCAGAAACGGGAACCTTCCAGGAGCTCGCACCCAGCTGGGCAGCATGCTGCTGGTGGACAGGGTCCAAAGGGGCACTCAGCAGCATGGATTCGCAGGGCCAAGGGTGAAGGGCTCCCACCCGCGGGCCCCTGTAGACCTTCCTGAAGCCACACCACCACAGCATCATCTTCAGACCAGAACAGTAGTACCCTCAGAGCACGATAACCTCTCAAGCGTATATGAACACTTCTGTGATTACTAAAATACAAATTCGTTTAAAGGCATTATTGAGTTCCTAGTAGTTTTTATCATCATCCATTTTCTCAATCAGCAGATACTAAAAGTATAATGAGTATCGCAGGGGGGACTCATAGGGAACAAATTATGTTGAAATTGGGTCCTAGTTGAAAAGGTTAGGAGAGGTACTGCTGTCTCCTAAGGCGGGTGTGGTGTCACGAGTCCTGGATGGAGTCTGAGGGGGGAGAGATACCAGCTGGGCCTGGGTCTGGGGGAGGCTGAGGAGGGCCTGTCTCAGGGCTGGGGCACGGGGAGCAATAGGAAAGTGGCCAGCACCGGCCAGGAGACCCCAGGGAGGGCTGTGAGTGGCGGTAAGCCTGGCCTGCTTCCCTCGCTGGTCTACGGGGGGCCCTGGGCACACAGACCGGGGGTGCCTGTCTGGCTCCTGCTCAGGCCAGGGACGAGGGGGTTGCCTGAGAGGGTGAGGTGTGGAAGCCTTCAGGATCGCATCCCAGTAAATCCGATAGGGCGGGGGGAGGGGATAATTAAGAAGGAGCTTGTATTAAAGGAAACCCGCAGTATAGGATGTGTCGGCTGCAGAGGCAAAAGCAGCGTGGTTTATGGCCTGCCCTCTCGCCTCTGAAGCTCTACCGTACATTTCGCAGGCCTGCTGGAGCCAGGGGTTTGGTACAAGTACCATTCAATGTCTTTGTGATGCCCGAGGGAGCCTTTTTTAATCTATTAGAGAGGAGAGGACCCGAAAACCATTTAAAACTGCTTAGGTCATAATGGGCAGGAGGATTTTGGAGTTTCTCATGTGGCAGAGGATTGTGCATCATCTGGGGCCATCCAGGCTGGGAAAGCACAAGATTATTTTCTGGGGGGAAAAAGCCATGTTTTAAAATCCATTGTAAAAATGACTCAAGGGCCACAAGATCGTGTGCCCTCCGTCTGCGTGCCCCACCCCCCGCCCAGGGGGTTCAATACCGAACACTGCGGGACTTCACCCTCACCTTCTCGGCCGTGGCTGAAATATGTGGCTTTGCTGAGCATCTCTTCCCCAGGGAAGGCTTGATACCCAGAACCACAGAGCAATGCTTCATATTCCTCTGTCACACAAACTTTATTTCGGGGCTGATTTTATCCTTTTAGAGACTTTTTCCTCTCTCCTTTTAACATTTAAAATCTCCCAATGTTCCTCCAGTTTGAGGATCAAATGCGATTTTAATACAGCGATCATTAGTTTAGAAGCCCTTCAGCCACTGACAAATGTCCTCAGCAGAAGAAGCAATGTTCTGAGCTTGCTGTCGGGGTAGGAGACACGTGGGGCAAAGATGACTGCAGATCCCAGTGCCTCTGGAAAGGCTGCTCTGGGGGGAGGCAGAAGCTGGAGGCTTCTCCCTCCCTGACCCCTACCGTCTCTTGACCTTGTGACAGCACCGCAGGTCGTCCGGTACCTTGGGCATGGCTAGTAATGGCTCCAGCAGCACCCCCCAACTCCCTCAGGACCTCACGCCCTTGAAGCTGTGTCCAGGACCTTGGATACCGTTAACCACCCAGATGTGCACGTTTCTCAACCTCTGACACTCTTCCCCACACCTCTCCACCTTTTTCTAAGTACTGTGATCAGCAATCACCTGCCTTACGTAAGAGGCCTTTGAGCCAGAGACAAAAGGGTTTGGCGGTGGTTAGCATGGCAACTTTGTGGCTGCAGGAAGAAACGGCCTTTTAAGGTCAAAATGCAGTCATGGGTGGAGCAAACGTGTGAGCGTGCAGATGAGTGTGCGAGTGCGTGTGTGTGAGCGTGGTCGTGGTCCTTCAGACCAACTCCCATGAGGCGGCCTGTTCAGGGAGAAGGCGAGCGGGCCTTTGCCCAGAAGGGGGCAGCAGCAACCATGCGAGAGCCGCCCTGAGCCCGAGTCCCTGGCCCAAACCCCACAGCCAGCCAGCCCTGGCCCCCACCAGGGAACACATCCCGGACCTGGCTTTGCCACGCCTGCCCTCAGAGAGCCCAGAATGGTGGCTTGGGGGCCCCTACCTTTCCCAGGGCAGTTTTTCAAGAGCTTAGAAGTTTCTATCAAGGTCGATGTCCCTCCACATTCCCTTCTCCTCTCACCACCCCCTACTTTTTCAAAGGGGTGCCTGGCTGGGGGGAGCTTCCTGCCCATGGTGAGGCATGTTCTGAGGAGTGTGGTGCCTGGCTCCATACAGAGGATGAGGGACCCCAAAGCCAGGGACAGGGCTTGCCCAAGAGGGGACAGGGCGTACGAGCTGGAGGGCACATCTGAGCTGAGGGGAACCTGGTCCTCGGCAACCCGACTCACCCGCTCCCCCCCCCCCACCGCTGGGGGCAGCGGGACCCCACAGTCCCAGCCCTGCTGGATGAGGAAGAGTAACGGCTCTCGATGAGCCCCTGCATCCCCCATTCCTGGACTCCTCCCGGCCTCTCACCTCACTTCCCAGAACAACCCAATGCTTGTAAAGTTGATTGCTGATTGCTGTTCCCTGCGGCTGCTGGTGAACAAGATAGCAACCATGCGGAAAGGATTTATTTAGGTTCCCTGCTCAGAGCAGATGCACGCAGGGGGAGCCACAGGATGGCTCAGCCTGGCCTGCCACCCCCAGGATGCCCTGGGATAGAGCACACTGGGAGGGTCTCAGGGGCCACAGGCCTTTTGCAGTGAAGGAGCTTCTCAGATCCCTGATAAGGAGCTGGCTCTGGGGGAACACAGCACAGGAGGGACTGGGAGACCTGGTTCTGCCCCAGATTCCCTGTCCGTTTCTCTCCGGGCCTCAGTTTCTCTTTCTGTACTGAGAGCTGTCTGATTCAGCCCTACTCTCCCTCTCCTGTGGGACAACTGGGCCTTTAAGTCAGCAAGTCAATGTGGTGGTGGGTTGGGGGGGGAGGTGGGGAGAGGTGGCTGGAAGAGACACTTTCAGATTGAAGGGACTTAAAAGACATACCCATATACCTTGATTGGATCCTGGTCTAAACAGCAATAAAGAACATCTAGGGGGCTTTGGGGGAAATTTTAATATGAACTCCATGTGGCCATTGTTGGGGAGTTGTTAGTTTTGTTAGTGGGATAATGGCATCGGGGTTATGTAAGAACCTCCTGAGGTACTTTGGGGGGAATGCTGTGATGTCCAAAACTTACCTTAAACACTTTAGCCTTAGAGCAGTGAAGCAAGTATGGCGAAGGTCAGACAACCGTGTAAATCCCAGGGGAGGGTATGCAAGAGTTCATGATATCATCCCCTCTACTTTTTCCTGTAGGCTTCAAGTTTTTCATAGTAAAAAAGGTTCAGATATAAACTGGTAGCTTTTAAAACCTGTGGCAGCCTGGGCCCTGCCCCACGGGATCTGAATCTCTGGAGAAGGAAGCTGGCATGGGGGGTTTTAGATCCCCAGAGGTCCCGAGGACCATGCCAGGCTCAGACAGGTTTGGCTCTCAGGTTTACTGAGGGTCAAGAAGAGCCCATGGGGAGGGGGCCCCCAAAACTCTGCCTCTGCCCAGGGCAAGGGGCCCTTGGTAGTGCCTATGGTCTGCCAGCACTCCATGGGGGCGCCCTGTACCCAGGCCACGGGCTGATGCCCGCAGGCACTGACACCATCCCGGCCTGGCCCACCACCCCGCTCCCCCCAAGGAAGGGTCAGGCTGCTGGGACAGGACACGCCGTTCCTGGAGCCCAGGGCTTGCCGTCCATGTCTCCTGGGGCAGTTGCCTCTGTGAAGGGTTAAACAGTGGGAACCACTGGCTCCAACCCCTGCACCTGCCGCACAGCTTCCTCTGCCGTCCCTGCTCCCCCAAAACCCACCCTGCCTCCATGCAGGAGCTGAGGTTAGAGACTCCCAGACATCCTAGGAAGGGTTGGAGTTGCTCTAGGGGCAGGGGGCAAGAGATGGGAGACGCGCGAATGACAGAATTTCTATGTCCCTGAGCCGACCCCCAGCACCCCATACACACAGGTGCCCACAGATGTACAGATACACACCCAGACAGACTGGCCCTTCCTCAGGTGGACCCCTTGTTGGGGGTGGGGGTCGTCCCGTCCTGGATGGACCCTCCGGGCCCTGTCTCCCGAGGTGGCACTCACCAGGGCCTCCTTCCTGGAGGGACAGCAGGGAGCGTGTGGAAGTGGAGGTCCAGGGGAACGTAGACTCCTCTTTCAGTGCCTGCCGACTGAGGGCCCTTCCCGGTGTCCCAGCCCCGAGGACTCACTGTCCACGACAGCGCTGACAGCGCCCGTGGAGAGGTCTGCCCGGCGGGTCTGGGGAACGGAGGTCACCTGACCCTCGGGCAGGGCTGGCAGGGGCTGGCGCGTCCAGCTGTCAGCTGGTGTATGGCTGCTCTGAGCAGGGCCTGAAGGCCTAGAAGGGAGGGGGAGTGAAGGGGAGGCAGAGGAGGGGAGGCCTGAGGCGGAGAAGCGGTCTGCTCCGCTGCCCAGAGGGATGTCAGCCCCTGGTGGGTTTTTGATGCCTTGAGGTAAGGCTAGGCTAGGGGGTCTTGCTCTCCCTTCCCCCACCCTGTTCCCCCACAACTTTACTGTCGGTTTGCCCCAAGCCGTGGCCGCCCAGAGAGAGAGAAAGTCACGCAGGAAGCCAGTCAGCGCTCAATCAGCTTGAAGACAGTCAAGTCGTTTTTGAGGCCCTTGTGTGTTCCGGACTTGCTTCTTGCTCAGCAGGGCTGACCCAGGAACCTGCCAGACCAGTGGCTGTCGTCAGGGAATTACAGTGGGGGTGGAGGAAGGGGGTGTTCAGCAAGTGGAAGGGCAATCCCAGTGTATTTGGTGGGCAAACATGGAGCTTAAGGGGGACCCCTTGCCCAACCTGGGGGGAGCAGGGAAGGCATCCTGGAGGAAGCAGCCATCAGAGAACTGAAGGACAAACAGGGTCATCCAGGTTAGGGTGGGGAGAGGGAGGTGGGAAGAGCATTCTAGCTAAGGGAAGAGCGCGTGCAAGGGCCCAGAGGCAGCAGGGAAGCAGGTGGTCAGGGAGGTAGAGGCACTCAGAGCCCCGAGCATGCAGGAGGTGGGCAGTGATGACAGACAAGGCTGGGGTAGGGGAGGCAGTCCTCACAGGTCTCCAACCTTGGCTTCTCAGAAGAAACTGAAGGGCCTTATATCAGGAAGGGCCAGGCCCAGGTTGGCATTTTGTCTCCTCTGCTTTGAGGAGAGTGGATTGGGGAGGAGTGGATCAAAGATGGGCAGGCGGGTTAGGAAGCTGCTGGGCGCTGTCCTCCAGGTGAGCCCAGCCTGGTGGGGAGAAGAGGCAGTGGGGTGGAAGGGAGTGGGTGAGTTCCTGAGATGTTGAGGAGACAGGCTCGACAAGGTCTGGTGACATGTAGAGGGGGGAGAGATGGGGTGTGGGCAAAGGACAGAGGCTTGTCAAGGGACAGGCTTCGGGTCTCAGCGACTCTGGACCAAGTATTAGGTCTGAAGTCTGCCTTTCAGGCAACTCAAGCTACTCCAGACTTCTGGCTATAGTTCCCTTAGGCCCTGAGTGCCCCGCTAGCCCGGCGCCCCAGCCTGTCACTTCCCGGGCTTCTCTGAGTGTGGGCACTTGTCCCCTGGGGCTCAGCAGCAGCCATGGGCCTCAGCCTCCTGTCTGGCCACAGGCTCTGCCCAGGCCCTTTGGTCTGGTCCAGCCTCTCTCTGACTCTGGGCCACCTCCCCCAGGTCCTTGCCTCCCTCAGGGTGTCCTCACCTGTCTCCTAGGTCTAACAGGGCTCCCCCAGATTTACTGCTGCAGCACTGAGCCATGGTGGCTTTTCCATCCCCTCCACCCCCGTTTCCACGAGTCCATGGAGAACTTTATTCCACACCGACAGCCTGTCCGTCCTCACTGCTCACACACACACACAGCAGATGAGCCCCAGGCTTTGATAGGGGCCAAAATGGGAGGTGAGACAGGACTAGAACGCAGGTCTCCTGGCCCTTGGCCTAGGGGTCCCGCTGTCGCTGTCTGCGCAGTGTGCTCTGAGCCCACGCTGGGGCCTGGCGTATCACCAGCTGCCGGACAGAAGTGTTAGGGGCAGACAACAGTGTCCCGGGGAGGCCACGGCAGGCTTGGGGGCTGCCGGCAGCTGCCCTTCCCGTGGCCAGCCTCCTTTCCGGTCCCCACCCTGAGTCCTCCCCACACCCAGACAGGGCAGAGCCCTGCAGGCATGCCAGGGATTCCTGGGCACCCTGAGGCTGGGTTTAATGGGCTGAGGATGCCATGCCCCTGCTTGCTCCCCAGGGCAGCGGATCACATTTCACTGGGGCAGGCAGATGGTCAGGCTGCTCTGCGAGCCTCCTGCGTACTTGGTCTCACACTGCCCGGCTATGTGCTGGGCTCCAGTTACCTGGCTCTGGAAGAGAGGGTGTGACCTCCTTTGCCCCCAGCCCTCCCCCACCTCCCCATCCCCACCTGCTGGACTCCAAGCCCCGTTCTGGGAAGCCTTGCATCAACACAGGGCTGAGCCCCAGGCCTTTAAGGGTGGAGGAGAAGGGACCTCCCACCTAAGCCATTTGGCCAGTGAGTGGCTGAACCCAGGGCCTCAGGAGGGTGGGACCACATTCCAGTACTTGCTTTCTGGTTTTGTTTTGTTGTTGTTGTAAAGAGGAAAGTTCCATACTGACTTCCCTTGCATCCATTTATTGAACATCATTTTTGAGCCCCTACTATGTGATCTGAGACACATGGCAGTAAACAAAATGCGTAGGGCTCTGTGGTCACAGAGCCAGTGATCTGGTGCTTTCCATGATGCAATCAAATGAGCCACTTTATTTGTTTCCCTACTATGGCCAAGTTCTTTTCATGGTTATTTTTCCAAAGCTCAGCTTTACCTGCAAGATACCTGAAGCTAAGCCTCCTTCTACAGCCATGTCTGGGACCACCTCTGCCCCACGACAACTCCCTGCCCATGCTCTGGGCCTGATCCTGCCTCTCCTCCAGGAAATCAGCCCTGACCCATGAGGCTTGTCTGTGGACACACAATTTCAGGCCAGCTCTTGGATGCCACCATTTGGAGGCAGAAAATGCCTGGGGCTCATAAGCACACAGCCACCTATTTGGCGGTCACCCTGCTGGCTCAAGGCAAAGGGATGCTCCCCCTTCAGCCCTCCCCACCCAACTGACCTTTTAGTACCCCCCACCCTCCTTCATTGCTGCATTCCCTGGCCTTTTACCCATCACCACATCCTGTGAAGTTCAAATCCCAAACTGGACTCCTTTCCTCCATCTCCACCACCCTGGCCCACCACCCTGCCATCTCCCACACGGATGGCTTCAGTGGCTCCTCATGGTGTCCTCCCTTCTCACCATACCCCTGCTCCTACAGTCCATCCTCCCCGGAGTGATGCTTTGAGATAATTCAGGTCATGTCACTTACCTGCTTAATACTCTTCAGTGTCTCCCTGACCTTAGCATAAAGTCCAAAGCCCTCCCTGGGGCCCAGCCCTGCCCACCTTCCCAGCCCTATCTCCGGGGGCGCCCCCTCACCTTCTGTGGTCTAGCCATACCTTGTGCAGGGCGTTTGTACCTGCTGTCCCTTCTACCTAGGATGCCCTTCCCTCACCTCTCTGCCTGGCTAACTCCTCTTCACACTTCAAATCCTAGCTCAAGTGTCACCTCCTCCAAGTGGCCCTCCCTGACCTCTCTGACATGGTCTGCTACCCAAGACCTTTCTTTAGAAGCACTGATCCAGATATAGTTGCACTTTTCCTCGTGTGATTATTTGCTCCCTGCGTGGTTTCCTTCTATGAGGGCAGTGACCTGGATCATTGTGCTTAACACTGGGTCCCCAGCATGTAGCATAGCGCCAGCCTCCTGGTACCTGTTTGGTGAATGAATGAAGGAATAAATGTATGAACTCATTCTGGGTCTATGACTCCCCTTTCCAGCCTCTTGATGCCCTGGCTTTCACAGCTGGGGGTGTGTGGGGTCATGAACTGGTCTCAGGGGGTTCCTTTTCTCTTCCTGGCCTCTGGTGTGGAGGCCCTGCTTGGTCACTGTGGCCTGTGACACCCTCCCCCTCTACTGCCCCCATGACCCAGTTTTCCCGCTCTAGAGACAACAACAACATGTTCCAGGACATGTCATCACCCCCTTCTCCTGGCATAAACATTGTGGCTGCCGTGGCCGCTGCTCACCCACCCGGGCTCCCGCAAAAGCCCCTACTGCCCCATGCTGGGCCCCTCTTGCTGCACCCCAGCTTGTCATGCCGCCCTCCCCTCCCTTCCCCTCTTCAGCTGCCTGGTCGTGTGGGGCCCTCCAAGCCCAGTGTGCGCACCGCCCCCTCCACGGCCCTTCCCTACGTCCACTCTGTGTGAGGAGCCCCATTTTACAGGCCGGCACGTTGAGGCTGAGAGAGGGGAAGCACCTCAATCTTGCGATTCCCTCCACAGTCTCCTTTCTTCCTCCTTTTCCTGCCTGTGGTTTATTTCCTGTGCTGTCCTGGCTTTTTCTGTCTCTGGTTTTTCTTTTTTCTCTCACATTCCCTTGTCACCTTTTCTGTTTCTGCTGGTACTTCCTGTTCTCGCTCCGCTGTGTTCGGGCCACGTGTGGGTGTGTGAGCACCTTGAGGTGGTAGAGCACGTGGGGCTGTACCAGTATGTCCTCATTAGTGGGCTTTGGGAATGGGTTAGGGCAGGGCTATGAGATTCTGCCCAGAGACTTGGGCGCCAGGGGACCTCACCAGGCCCCGGAAGCCTCGAAGGGAATCCCAGAGCAAGGTGGCAGGGATGGAGCCCCGTGGCTTCCTTCGTGGTTGACACATTGATCTCACCTGGCCCCAGTCATCCGGAGCCTCCCCAGATGGCGATGACCTGGGCCCTCCTACATCAGCTGCCACCCCATTCCCTGGAAAGGCCAGGATAGAACACACAGAGCGAGGTCATCGTCCAGCCCCTCGCAGTCGGAGGAGGGCTGAAGGCTGGCGTCTGGCCACTCGCTGAGGATTGCGTGCGTGCTGGCCCGACCCGGCACCCAGCTCCTGGCCCCACCTGGGAACTTCTAGCCTAGGCATCGGGATCCCGTCCCAGAGCCCGCCTGGACCCCAAATGGCCGCTGCGCAAAGACCCCTCGGGGCGGAGGGGAGCAGACCACTTCCCCCTTACTGTCGTCTTCCTGCCTCCTGGAGGCCCGGAAGCTGAGGATACTGTACAGAATTGGGCAGGCAGGACACCCTCTGTAGGTTCAATGGACTCCCTTGACTAGGAAGCTACGGGAATGTCCTCAACCAGCCCTGGGAGGGGCGTCAGGAGCACCCAAGATGCCAGCCAGGTGCTGGGGGGTCAGGGCGCTGGCTCAGTGTCGTGGGGGCACCCCCACAGCCACCCACAGGGTTATCATTCCACAGGAACAGCTAACATTCACATAGTTCGTGGCCCCCGTTCTTTACACACCACACACACACACACACACACACACACACTGCCTCATCTGATTCTCACAAGAGCCCTGTGAGGGAGGGGCCTTTGTTACTCTCCTTTTACATGTGAGAAACGGAGGCTCAGAGAGGCTTCAGGTCACACAGCTATTCAATGACAGAGCTGGGATTTGAACCGAGGGTCCCCGTTCTTAACGACTATTTTACTCGCCGGGCCGCCCCACAGACACACACTGGTGCAAGGACGCAGCCCCACGCCAAGGGGGAAAAGCACAGGGTGATCCCTCCACTTGCGCAGTCAAGCCCACAGGCCAGCCCTGGGCAGGGGAGGCGGCAGGAGGGAGGTGTTGGCTCTTGTGCGGGGTGTGGACACAGCAGGGGACCTCGGCCCGGGGCTGGTTCTCCTGGCCGTGTCCCCCAGCTCACAGCTGGCTGTGACACAGACAGGGCGCCTTCCACAGGCAGCTCTCGGGAGAAGCAGCCGACGTGTGGCACTGAGAGCCCAGTTAGCGCTGTCAGTACCTCAGTGCTTGGCTTTTCTGCCCTCACACGTTCATGGTAACATTTAGCGGCCACAGCAAAGGCCACTGGAGGAAGGACTCTGTCCTGCGCGCGAATGCCCAGAGAACTTTGCCACCACTGCTAGATTCAGGAGCGGCCCTCCTTGAGAAAACAGGCTGCCGCCTGCCTTCCGGGCCCACGGGGAGGCACTGGCAGGGCCCTGTTCCAGACACTCCCCAGGAGATGAGCCCCCCCTGCCAGCTTTGTTGGTTCTGCTGCTCAGAGCAGTGCTTTACAGAAGAAACAGAATCCCAGCACATCAGAGCTGGAGGGCCCCTCAGAGGCCACCTGTTACAGTCTTCATTTTACAGCAGGGGAGAGACAAAGAGAAGCCGCAGAGGGAGGGGTGCCCGGAGGTGCACGGAAGAAGAGCCACACTAGAACCCAAGTCCTGAGACGGCGAGTTCTTTTCGCCCCACCCCGCCCCCACCCCCACCCCCATGCGGGGGAGAGGGTGGGCACAGAGCCTGGCCTGTGGGTGTGGACGCACCCGGTTTGAGTCCCCGCCCTGCTATCTGCCGGTGATGTGACTTTGGACCAGCATCTTAACCATACCGAGCCTCAGTTTCCTCATCTGTAAAGCCAGGATAATTTTCTTAGGGTGAATGTAATGTTGCAATGACAATGCCAGTGAAAACCATTTAGTGCAGTGTGTGACCCCAGGCCTCCAAGATACTGGCTATTAGTGTAATTCTGATGGGCTGGCAAGGCCTCGCACAGACGGGACTGTCAGGGAGGGGCACCACAGTGGCTACCCTTCCCAACCCTGAATTGAGATTCATGCCCTGACATGGTTAAGAGGACAGTGGCCCAGAATATTTGATCCTGGGACTGTCCCAAATGCAGAACCTGAAGGTAGCACAGAGACACACAGCGTGCTGTAGGAGCCTGAGGAGGGGGACGTTAATATGCTTGCCATGGGGGGCAGACTTCAGGCCTCCCAGGGAAGGTGGCGTCCAAGCTGGGCCTTAAAGGGTGCCTAGAGTCCCCAGGCTGAGAAGTGAATGAAGGGAACAACAAAGGGAATGGCATCCACAAAGGCATGCAGGCTATAAGAGCAGGGCATTTCTGGAAGCCTGGAGTGGAGGAGGTGCGCAGAGTGGAGGTGGGGGTGCAAGCAGGTAGAGAAGACACCTTGTCTCACCTTTGACTGCCCACATTCTGACCATGAAGCGAGGACCACAGCTTCTTAGAAGGGCAACACTTCACAACTCACACAGAATGTTCTGTCATCTCACAGATGAGGAACCAGAGGCCTGCCGGAGGAAGCAGCCCCCCAGAAATACACGGCTGGGCAGCTGGAGCCAGGAGGGGCCCAGATCTGCCAGCTGGGCTAGAGATCGACTTTCAGATGCGGGTGGTGGGACCTGAGGAGGATTGACTTGGGGGACAGGGACGCGCATGGCGATGGTCCCGCGCTCACAGGCAAGTCCGGCCTGGGCCAGTGAGTGATGCGCAGGGATGACAGCCTGGGGGGCGGTTGATGTGGGTTATTTATGGCTGTTTCTCTGTGAGTCCTTCAGGGCCAAGAAGGTAATTGAATAAGTGAGCGTGAGCAAACTGGAGCAATCATTTAATTGTGACAGAAAATGAAGTTGGTTGCAGCTGGGGGCCGCCAGCCCATTACCGCCGGCCCTGGTTTCTGCTGAGTTGGGCCAGCAGGGCTGGAGCGGCCATGCGTCCTTGGTCTGCCCCCACCCCGTCCCCTGGCAGCCGTCCCCACAACCCCACGCAGGCAGGGCCCTGGGACGTAGGTGGTCAGGGATTTTGTTCTCTGGGCAGGGCCACTCCTCGAACCCCCGTCTCTGCACCAGGAGAAGGCCCTGGTGGCTGGTGCAGACAGTGAGGGGCTGGGAGTACCTGGGAGCTCCGGGGGAGGCTTGCGGCCTGGGGGTGAGAGAAGGGGTCAAATCATGAGGTTTGGAATGGCAACGTCAGCAGGTACATATGGAGCCCTTGTTATGTGCCAGGCACTGTTCTAGACGCGAATTCTCTCAACTTAGTTAACCCTCCAGTCACGCTGAGATGGAAGCACCATTATTCTTCCCATTTCTGGGATGAGGGGGCTGAGGCACTGGCTCCCGACTCAGTGCACTTCTCCTTGAGCCCCTGGGAGGTGCTGAGATTCTGGAGGTACAGCAATGATCCAGGTGAGATGCAGTGAGGACCTGGCCAGATGGATCCCACAGGACCCCGGAAGCGTTCTCTCTCACCTCTTTTTCAGCCTAGCTGGCCACCCACCGGCTGCCCCCTTAGGGAAGACTGGGTTAGAAGCCTGGCCCCCAAGTTCTGGGGCTGAAGGAGGCCTTTGCAGCCCTGGCCCAGCTGAGCCCCCAGAAAGCCTTGCGTCCTCTGGCACCCTGTCCAGCCCTTCTGAAGAAGCAGATAAAATTAGGCCTGCCATGTGAGAAGCCAGTTCACCTTCCCAGGCACAGTGACCCTAGGGCAATGCCGGGGAAGGCAGCCCCAGCTGACTGGAAGCCGGAGCAGGGGTGGGGTTGGGTCTAGACCCAAACTGCAGGTGACCTCAGGCAAGTCCCCGGGCTGCTGCATTTTATCCAGTGCCACTCAATGCAGCTCCTGGCCTCAGTTTTCTTCCCTGTGAATCACGATGTGAATGCTCCCTGCCACTCTCACTGGGGGACCCCGTTGTGAGGAGCTGGAGAGACATCAGGAGGGGCTCCTCTTTCATTCATTCGTTCATTCGTTCATTCATCCATCTATGGGACACCTGCTATGTACCAGCCGTGAAATACTATTTGATTTTAAAAATGATACCCCTGCGTCATTTTTGTAAAAAATTAAACTTACTTCAAAAGACGGGGAGGGTATTTTACCACAATTAAAAAAGAAAGAAGAAGGAAATGAAGAGGAGTCCAGGATATTGGCCCAGTGCACCAAAGTGGATCCCCCCCTTGCCCTGCTGAAACCCACAAAGAAATAGCTGTGATGCAGGAGGGTCTGTGCAGGGGGACCCTGGGATGCTGGGGGGGGGGGGGGGTCCGAGGCTCCTGTGTCTGTGAAAAACTCAAAAACTCACCCTCGATAATGGGTTCCTCAAGTTAATCGCTGTGCCTCTCAGATGTCGCAAGGGTACTTTAGCAGCTTCCTGTAAACTCTCCATAAATATTCACTGGCTACAAGCTTTGACCCTAAACCACAAAGCAACTCCTGGCGGGGATGCAGCTCCAGGCAACCACCCTGGAGAGGTGTTGGGAGGGAAGAGTGGAGACCCCGCCCCTCCCCTCCCCCAATGGTGGGGTCTGGGCCCAGGGTCGTCTTGTTTCTTGGATTCCAGGTCAGGCACAGGACCTGGAGAGTAGGCGTGGTGATGGGGGGTGGGGCATGTTTGCACGTGGAGTCTCTCAGATGTGCCCAGGTACACATGTTCCCACGTACGTGGGGGCATGTGCATGTGTGAATGGTGTCTTTGGTTGGAGGGGTATGAGTCTATTCTGTCCAGTCTCACTCCCTGAACACAGGAACAGCACCGGGAGACTCAGCTTCCTTCCCCTGCAGGTGTCTTTAGAGCAGGCCCTTAACCAAAACTGTAGCAGGCAAAGTAAATCCCGGGAAACCCACCACCATTGCTGCTCTCTCCGTTGGCCTCCTCACGATGTTTCTTCACAGGGGATGCTATGCATTCTCTCTTTTCTTTACTTTGACAAACCTACTTGTAGGTGAGGCTCTGGTAGGTTTGCATTTTTTAAAAAGGACAAAGTGTTAAGCTAAAGGAATGAATCTTTAACGGTGGAATTTCAGACCTCCTCTTCTTAGGAGAAGTTTTATTTGTTTTGGCTTTGGTTTGGTTTTGTCAGGGAGGCTTCCCTGTGTTCCCCGGAGCCACCCTGCTGCCCCAGGCTCCCTCCTGGACTCGGCCATTGGTCAAGTCACTTTCTCCATCACTTGCCAGAGCATTTGGGGGGTAGGGGTGGAGATCAGCAGCTTCCTCTGGCTCTGAAACAGACCCCCAGCCAGGGAAAATCCATTCTCCACTCCTGCATTCAGCCTGTCCCTTTCCCTCCTGCCCTGGCACACCCTCCCCAGAGGGAGGTGGGGGGCCCTCTGGGAGCCAGGAGTGACCTGCACCCCCCCCCCGTGGGGCTAGGACTGAGCAGAGGACCCCAGCCGCATGCGAGTCTAGCTGATAGCTATTATGCAATGTCAGCTCTCAGGGGGACCTAGCTCTCCTGGCCTCAGACAGGGGCTGCAGCTTCTCTCCCTGAGTGGGAGGCCTCAGCTGGCAAGTGAAGGAATGAACCCCTCACGCTCCCTCTGCCCCAGGTGGGTGCCCCCAACAGCCAACCAGGGCTGGGGGGGTGCTTTATGCACCAGGGCAGGCTGCAGGGGACCTATCAGGCTCTCCCCCTTTTACCCACCCCTCACCCTACTCTACCCCTTTTCTCCCAGAGCAGCCTTATCACAGACCCCACTCTTCAGTCCTGGAGTGGGAAGAGGGAGAAGCGCCATCTTTTTTTTTTTCTTTTAAGATTTATTTATGTGTTTGTTTGTTTATTTATTTTGGGGAGGAGGAGTGGAGGGAGAGGAAGAGAGAGAAGGCCAAGCAGACGCCCCGCTGAGCGTGAGCCAGGGCTCCATCTCACGACCCCAAGATCATGACCTGAGCCGAAATCCAGAATTCAGACGCTTAACCGATCGAGCCACCCAGATGCCCCGAGCGGCACCATCTGTAGGGATCTCTGGCTGTACCAGCTGGGACAAGGCCTGGGGACACAGCTGAGGTCCCTGGCCCTGCCCTCTGTCTCCTGGCTCTGGGAGGCCCCCAGTGGAGCTGAGGGAGGGCTCAGCACTGAGGGTGGGGTGCGATGGACCCTGTCAGCCCCCGCCGTGGAGATCAGAAGGGAAGAAGGCCTCGCCCCTCAGACAGAGTGCTAAGGAGCCTCGGGTACAGATGGCTTGATGAGCAGGCCCCAGCTCTGGCCAGCCAGGTGACTCTTCTGAAGGCCTGTACCTAGAGCTGCAGATCCTGGGGTGCCAGCACCCTGTCCTGACCTTCCCAGTCGGCCCAGACCCCCTCAGCTGCAGGGCTCCTTGCTGGAAGTCTCAGAGCTCGCCTTTCCCATCACCCCAGTCCAGCCCGCTGGCTGTCAGGACTCTGGTCTGACCCTGCAGGACACGCCACAGCCTGGGCCTGTCTGCCTGTGGATCCTGTCTGCCTGGAAGCAAGGCAGCCTGATCCAGTTGTCACTACTGTCCCCAGAGCTGGGGGGGTAGGGGAATTGACTGGTCACACCTCCCTTCTGTCCTGCTGTGTTGCTGACCCCTGCTGGCCATTTCCACACACACTCCTCCCTGCCCAGGCATCCTTCCACAGAGCCCTGGTGCTTGAATGCTTCCAGAGACAGGGGGCTCACCCCCTCATTCAGGAGCCTGTTCCAGGCAGAGGTGCTCTGCTTCTTAGGAAAGTTCTTTGTATTAGCTGAAGTCTGAATACTGGTGAATGCCATCAGTTTATTTATAGTTACACCCTCTGGAGTAGATTTTCATCATCATGTACTATCTGTGTACCAGGCCCAGTGCAACATGTCATTTAATCCTTTCAACACCGTGAGGTTGGTGCCTGTGTCATCCCCATTATATAGATGGGAAACCTGAGGTCCAGAGGAAGTGTGTCACCTAAGTGTGTCACAAAGCCAAGCAGTTACAGAACCTGGGTTTCAAATCCAGAGCCCATGCCCTTGCCAGCCAGGGATATCCCCATCTCACCCCCACCTCCCACTTGGCTCCATCTTGTTACTTTTCCACCAAGCCCTGCTGTCCCACATAAGCTCCCACCTTTCCCCGAGAACCTGCTGTGGATTCACTCCTCCTCCAGGAAGCCCTCCTGGACAGCTAAGGGGTAAGGAAAGAGGCTTCTTCCCCAGGTGTGTTCTCATGGTGGGGGCGGGGGGAGACAGGGAGCCCATGTCTGTGATGTGGGTGAGTCTGTGGTGATACAGTGAGGAGGGGGGTCTGTTCCTACTTCTTCTCTCCCCTCCAGACCAGATTTGGTCAAGGACCTACTTGGTGCCTGGCAGGACCCCAGGAGTCAGCATTTGGGAGGCCTGCCCGGGCCTGGTCTCATACTGACCCTTGGCAGGATGGCAGGGTCTGTGGCAGTGGGGTGGCATCTTCATGCAGGCCTGTAGCCCTGCCCTGCCCGGTACACCAGGTTCTCTTGGGGTATCAGCAGTGCTTGAGGGCAGGGCTGGGGGTACAGACTTCCTTGCCCCTCAAAAGACAAGGAGCTGGGAGGGGGCACTGAGAGGCTTCCTGAGTTGGGCCAGCTCCTGCAGGGCGAGAAGCTGTGTGGGTGTGGGGGTGGGACACAGGACACTCTGGTTACCAGGGGTCTGGAGTCTCCCCCTTCCTTTGATGACCTCTGGCCACCTTCCATGGCCTCAGTGCCCTTGGTCATGCTCAGGCACCCTCATCCCTGGCTGCCACCTTAAGCTCCTTCCAGTTTTCAGTCTAACTGTTGAGACCCCAGGGAGCAGCACTGCATTCAGAAGGATTCCCATGGGTGAAAAACTCTGTCAAGCTTTAACCAAAACCATCTCAATGTAGGGCAACACTTTCAAACTCCTCTAATTCCATCCATTCATGCCATGCTACCATCTCCTCTGAGTGCTAAGGCAGCCTCTGCTGACATACCTCTAGTGACTTGAGGCTCACTACCTTTTCAAGCAACCCAAGGCTCAAAATAGTGAGGACCTTCTTTCTCCTACAGAGCTGAGGTTTGTCTCCCTGAGGCTTCCACTCACAAAGCCTCAGAATCCCCCTAACCCTTCCCCTGATGATGTTTGGAGCGAGTGACCATCTTATTGCTGAATGTTCTCCCCAAAGTGAAGAGAAGAGGCCATTAAGAGACCCCTCTGAGAAATGGGGAAGTGGCTGCCAGAGGGGAGAGGCATCTCACACCCAACCCCAGCTGAGCTGCTGCAACTCCAAGCTCAGCCCTGCTAGCTTTGGGTGGAGAGTGGAGAGAGTTCTTGGCAGAACCCACATGTGCCCCCCAACTTTGGGGGGTCTCAGAGGTCCAGGCCTGACTCTTGGTGGCACATGTTTGAAGGGAGTGGCTGCCCTCGGGGTGTCCTGGCCATAGGAAAGGAAAGATAGGGACGCCTGGGTGGCCCAGCCTGTTGAGCGCCTGCCTTCAGCTCAGGTCATGATCCCCGGGTCTTGGGATCGAGCCCCGCCTCGGGCTCCCTGCTTCTCCTTCTTCCTCTGCCCCTCTTGCCAGCTTGTAGGCTCTCTCTCAAATAAACAAATAAAATCTTAAAAAAAAAAAAAAAAGGAAAGGAGAGATGGGACGTGGGGGCCTGATCCCTAAAGTGGATGGCACAGAAGGAGGCCGGGCTTGAGCGGCCTGAAAGGCCCCTGCCCAACAGGACAGCCTGACCATCCCGTACTTCAGACTCAGGCTCTCTGGCTCTCCAGTCCCCACTGCCCTCCTCAGCATGGATGCTGTACCTTTATTAATGCAGCCACAGACCAACCCCCGCCCCATTGCTGCCTGTAGAACTGACCATCATCCCTCGACCCCAAGCCCACCCTGGAGTTTGGTCCCCCCTCCCCCAGGCTCCCAGGTCTGAGCAGTGAGGTCTGTGGCCCTGCGCACAGTAGTTTTACTTCCTTCTTCCCATGAGCCACTGTTCCTCCCCCATCCCTCTGCACATGGAGGCTGGGCACAAATAGATAAATAAAACGAAATAAACACATTCGTCCCTGTTAAGTTTCATCTCGTTAGATCCACCCCATCGCTCCGGCTTGTCAACTTCTCTTTAGATCCCAGCTCTGTCATCTGGTGTTATTTGCCATCATCCCCCCCAGCTGTGTGGCATCTGCAAATTCACTAAAGTACATGGAGCGTGTTTGTCTCAGAGGAAGCCCCCTCCCCCCACTGGGTGGCTGGAGCACAGGTGTGTGCAGGCACGCATGTACACACACACACACACACACACACACTCGAGTGCTTTCCCCTTTCTTTTCTGGCTGAGGCTTGTCAGCCCTGTCCAGGCACTTGGATCCTGGTGGGGATCCTGGGCACCTGTGTCCCACAGAGGGTTTGGCACTCAGCAGCCACTTGCCGTGCACATGTCCCAGTGGCGGACGGGATGCTCCGGGTACGTCCACATGGCCTCGCCTCCATTGGCTGCCATTTAAAGGGCCTCTGCCCTGGCAATGCGCAACTGGCCCCTTCCACCGAGCTCGAGGCTGGCCAGCCAGCTGTGCGGCCCTCCCTCTGCTGCTAGACACACAAGACGCAGCGCCCGAATGTGTAGCTCATCCTCCTGCCTCCTCTCGGCTGTGGCTGCTGACGGTGGAGTCAGCACAGCTGCATGGGGTGAGAGCTCCTTCTTGCCAGTGTACCTGCCACGTGCTGTTTCTCTGATCCTTCTCTTCAGGGGACCCCAGGCCTTCTCTCTTAGGTAATTGCATAGCAGGGACAGCCAGCTTGGAAAGATCCAGACCCTTACAGCAGAGCCTGCCGGACACTGCCTTAACAGAATGAAAAAGATCAGACCTTCCAGAACCTTCCAGGCCATTCCCCGGCCTCCAGGCACTGCATGTTAGAGTACAGAGGACTCAGGCCTATTCCTATAGCTCCTCTTCTGCAATGGGAGCTGTTTGTTCTTCCCGCAGGGAAGGTGGCAAGAGCTGGTTACCTGCATCAGGGAGCTGAGCTTCGTAATAAACCACCCCAGGTTCTTGGGAGTCGCTTCTACCAACATACATTGATTTCTTGCTCATACCACTACACTGCAGGTCACCTGGGGATTCGGTCCAGGC